>NW_004524642.1:1083280-1101459 GCF_000260255.1 Octodon degus
ATTAATTCATCATCCAATTCTGAGATTTATGGGTGTGAGTGCGACACTCGTCCTAGGGCAGATAATCTGCATATAACTGTAAGGAGGGGAAAGAGGCTAGCTAGCAGCTGCAGCCCCTGCCCCTCCCTTTGCTCTCTGTTGTTTTCTGCCACCAGGGAAGGCTGTTCTCTGCCATGTACCACTCTGCCTTCGAGCCCACTGAGTATGGACTGAAACCTCCACAAACTGTGAGCTAAATAAACCTTTCCTTCTTAACTTTGGGTGTCAGGTATTTTGTCCCAGCAATGAGAGAAAAGAAACTTAAGACCTAGGGCATCCTAGTAGGTCTTCAGGTCATTCTTAAATTGGCTGCCTTTAGTCCATGGGGGCTGAGATTAAATGTGATTAGCTACTCTACTACGCCATCTGCTGGAGGAAGTCGTAAGGTAGCATTCAAGCACTAAGCACTCAAGTTGTTTCTAGCCAAATTTATTATGAGGCTTAGGCGTAGGACAACGTTATCCAAGTTATTAAGGTAACTAAAGTAAGTTCTGAGTGCTCTTTTACTCTTTGCACATTTTCACATTGTTTCATTGTTATAAGAAGAGTATATCAGTTTTGGAATTTGAGAAACATCAACCAAAGGAAAGAATGCCTGCGGGGGTACCCGCTGAATCTGGGGCTGCATTCTTACGGCCTCCCCACCCTCCTTGCTTGGCTTTCCAGAACTTCCTCTGAAATCCGAGTGGAAGCCTGCATGACCCCACAACTCCTGCAGGCTGCACTGGTAAAGCCAGCCATCACACGACGACATCGATGTCTGCCTCCAGGCAGAGCAATCTCAGGCCCCCTTCCATGGCTGCCGTGGCCTTTGAGTACCTGGATGCCTGAACATGGTGAAATAAATGCCGGCAGCCAACTCTGCAGGAGGTCCGTCTGCATCGAGAGGTGCAGGCACTACCTGTTCCAGTGAAAGTCTGTTTTGGAACCATGAATGAGCCTCGGTGCGCGGCTCCTTGCTCATTTCAAGGCTCAAGATAGCCTCCTCCTCTTCCATGTACAAAACCCACCTAATTTCTTTCTTAGCGGTCAGTCGCTTCAACAATCACATATTCTTTGGCCTCAACTTTATAGCTTCTCTCTAGGCCAACATTCACGCTTCTCAAATTTTTCTGCTCTCCCTTTTACCACCAATTCTCACTGCAAATCTGGCTAAAAGCAGCCAGTAGGACCTATTCCAGGTAGCACCACCTACCAATGCATGATCCAGGGAAGCTGAGGAGAACCCAGCCTGAGTGGCTCAGCCTGCCAAAGCCCCTAAGGAGCAACAGGGCATGCAACCATCCACCAGACCCAAAAAGCACTTGAGCAACTCTTGAAGACTGGACTACTAACCCCCTGAAAAGAACACAAGCAGCCTGGCCCAACCTCACCCCTGGAAATCAGCCGTGCAACCTTCCCTTAGCAAGCTGGCCCACTGGCGGCCACACAAAGTAACCCCGAGAGCCCTCAGGCACTGGCAGGCACCTCTTGGTCCGGAGCCATTGGTGTGGCCTGACCCCTATGTGGCCCTGTCCCCATGAAGACCTCAACACTAACAGGTAACAGTTATACAGCACACCCACACGCAACAGAGCAGCCCTGTCCCCAGGCAACACACAGAAACTGTCAGATTCCATACACAGAAGCACCGGAAGCCTGCCCGACTTCAGAGAGCTGGATCAGGGCCGGAAGAGCAATGCCCACCACATGGGGCCTGAGCGCCCGCGACACCCTACGGGGGGCTCTGCAGCGCAGCACCTGATTCCCAGTACTGATTCCCAGTACCAAAACAGTAATAATAACAACAATAACAATAATAATAATTTCAAAAATGTAAATAGATGACATTTCCAAATAAAGAGGTGGACTGGCTAGATAGGCTAAACAATGAGCCTTTCACCTGCGTGCAGGGACTTGTGTCATCAGTGTGGACACAGAGACGAAAAGTGAAGAGACGCCAAAGGGAACCAAACGCAAAAAGAAGTAGTTCTACTTCTCAAAGATAAAAAGGACTTTAAATCAAAACCTGCGGAAGGAGACTAAGATGATTACTACAGAATCACTAAGAGATAGATTCAAGAGGAAAGGTCAGTTATAACACACACATGCATCCAACACCTGGACATGGAATTATATAAAGCAGAGTACTAGATCTCAAGAAAACACAGACCAATAGAAGGGTAATCCAGGACTTCAACATCCTATTCTCATCACTGGACAGATTACCCAGACTAAATGTCAACAAAGAAACAGAAGAGCTGTACTATGGAAAAAATACCATCCAACAGACTTCTAGAGCACGGTCCATCCAACAATGACAGAATATATATTGTTCTCATCAGCTACAGAATATTTTCTAAGATAGACCATGTCAGCCTAGAAAATATGTGAGAAACTAACCCTCGAAACTGTAGCACGGGCCTTCTTTGATCATGGTGGAATAAAACTGGAAATCGACACAAAGAGCTTAGAAATGTCTCAGCTACTCCTCCCTTGTTGCTGGTACAGACACCCGACACCCAAAATGAAGGAAGGAAAGGTTTATTTAGCTCACAGTTACTGGAGGGGTCAGTCCACACTCAGCTAGCTCCAAGGCAGAGCAGCACGTGGCAGAGAGCAGCCTTTCATAGAGGCAGCAAAGAGCAGAGAGAACAATGGAGGAGCAGCAGCAGCAGCAACAGCAACAGCAGCAACAGGCAGCAGCAGCAACAGAGAGCAAGTCTGTCTCTCTCTCTCTCTCTCTTGTATTACATTCAGGTTATCCATCCCAGGCTGGGTGTAGCACTCGGACCCGTAATCCCTGCACTACTAAAACCCATAACCCAGTGGATCATGAGTTAATCTCAAACTCTAGAAGTCCCACCCTATGACTACATGAGGCTTTGGGGGAACAACTAGACACAAACAATAACAAAAAATTTTAAAAATAAGGGAAAATTAAACAATATTCTCTTGAGATGCTCCCAGGTCAAAGAAGAAATTAAAGGAGAACCTTAAAAATTTCTTGAAACAAGTGAAGACACAACATAACAAGATTTGTTGAATATGGAAAAAGGAATTCTAAAAATGTTCCAGCAATGAGAATCTGCATAAAAGAAACAAAAAGACTTCAAATAAACAGTAAAGTAACTCAAGGAATTGGAAAAGAACATCCCAAACCCAAAATTAGTACAAGAAGAGAAATTAAAAAGATGAGAGAAGAAACAAGTAAAACAGAGACCAAAACCTACAAAACCAAGGAAACAACAGATTTTTTGAATAGATAAAAGTTAAGAAAAAAATAGAGAAATTTCCAATAAAGACGTCACACACAAAAAGGAGACAATACAACTGACGCAACAGACACAATGTTCACTAAGGATCACTGTGAACACCTACCTGATCTACCAGAAAATCTTTCAGATGTATATACATTTCTGGAGACAGAAACCTACTAGATTACTGAGAAGACACAGAAACCACAAAGCCACAGAAAACCTGTAACAAGTACAGAGACTGAAATTACTGTATCAAAGAGATGACTGTCGAGGAGACCAATACCTGGGTCTGTTGCAGCACTATCCACAAGAGCCAAGACACACAATCACCCAAGACGTCCACGGACAGCCAACTGGATGCAAAAATGTGATCTCAGTCACCTTCTCCTGGCTGGGACAAAATACCTGACCCTTGGAATGTAGAGGAGGAAGAGTTTACCCTGGCCCAGCTCCGGGTCTTAGTCTGTGCACCGCCCAATGGCTCCAAGCAGAAGAGGCAGGTAAGCCGGGCATCACAGAGGAGGAAGCTACTGGCATCCGTGGGGCAGGAAATACCGAGGGCAGCAAGGAGCCAGATTGATGCTTTCGTTTCCACACGCATAGCTCACCAGAACGGCTGGCACACAGTAGGTGCTCTAAAATATGTGCTGAATTTTTAAACGTATGAATGAGTCAATGCACACACGAAAGACCAAATTAAAGATTATTTGGTTGAAGTTTTTTTGTTTTGTTTTTTTGGCAGAACTGGGGATTGAACTCAGGCCCTTGCACTTGCCAGGCAAGCACTTATTCTACTGAGCCTCTCTGGTTAAAATCCACACACAATTATTTCATAAATGATGAACAGTCATTGCTATTTCATCCTTTAGAAATTACTGACTTTGCTTAAACATCTATAGAGACTGCTCTAGCCTATGGCGTTCAACAAAGTTCACTTTCATATTGAAAGCTACTTCAGATTGAATCAACTATTGAAGTTGATTTACGATTCAATAAAGGTAAGATTTGATAATATAAACAAAATGAATTCTCTCTTAAAATATATAAAAATTTGGAAGCACATAAGCTTTATCAGTAAATGACGTCATAAAGTTGTGACTTTTGTAATTAAAGCTTTCAAACTGCCACATTTAAAAAATCTACATTTACCACAGAAGATCACTGAGAAATTATACTTAAAATTTTCACCTAACCACGTAAGTCAATTAAAAAAAGAAAGCCTTGTTATGACTCACAAAATGAGGGAAAAGGGATGAGGCGGCCACAGCAGTGTCCACCACCCTCAAGGAAGAGCAACTGCACACTTACACTCAACGGCGGTGTCCACCACCCTCAAGGAAGAGCAACTGCACACTTACACTCGAGGCACCTGTGTGCCCGCGGCCCGAATGCTACGCACGCAAAAGTCCACTGTGAGAGCTTAAAAAGTATTCAGAGGGGCTGGAAAGATAGCTCAACAGACGAAGCGCCAGCTCAGGCAAGTGCAGGGACCAGGGTTCGATCCCCAGCAGCACTGCTGCACAAACCCTGCCCCTGGGTGAACTGAGCCGGCAGCCCCGTCCAGGGTGGTGGCACATGCCTGTACGCCCAGCACTGGGGAGGCTGAGACAGGAGGCTCACTACCAGTCCGAGCTGCAGAGCGAGACCCTGCACCAAATAAATAGAAATAAATAAACAAACAAGCTGTTCAGGCACCAGGACAAATAATATAGATGAGAACTGCGACACGGAGTGGTAGAAGTTTATAAAGATGAAGAACTCAATGTGGCATTAGAAAAATAAGCCACTTAAATAATTATCAAATACTCTCCCCTGCAAAAAGAGAAAACTGTTATTAAACAAAGGGAAAAAATTGAAAATTACTCTCGAACTCTGTTCAGACTATTTAAAAAGGCAAAATTTACTAAACAGTCAATCTTAAGGCACGACAGAGCTGAATACCCATCTAATTATAAGGTTGCTTGGAGTAGCCCCCACCTCTTCATCGCTGCAGACAATGTTATACGCCAGCCACAGCGCGCTAGTAACTCACAGGTACTTCACTGTACTAGGACACAACTCTTCCCTGATTGACTATGCTGTCACAGATAAATTCACTAGCCAATGTCACCGCTATTAGGTTTACAATAACACAAATATTACTTACACCAACACAGGCTTTCCTGATATCCTGGGATGTCTTAGCACTTCTGACATTGTCTCTTTCGTCTCTTCCATCCTCTCTTCGTCACTGGAATCCACAACAAATATCACCCCATAGGACTCTGCATAGTAGTTCTTCCAAATCCCCCGAATTCTTTTTCCACCTCCCAAGTCAAAGATGGTGACCTCAAACTTTCCTTGTTTAAGGTCAATTTTGGAAAATCCAACTGTAGGAGCTACATCTTCAGGGTGCTCTGTTTCAAATGACACAAGAGAAACAATCTTTAGACTTGAAGCTAATAACATTAACTTTATAACTTAGATGTCACGAAAATTGTTCTTCATCACACTTTCGTACTAAGTGGGACAGTTACCACGTGCTTACACCGCAGGCGTTCTCTCCATGTCTGTCCACTATGCAGACACTAGATAGAATCAAATACTCAACTAGAGTTTTCACTTCATGCAACAGGAATTTGTCATAAAAAAAAAACAACTGGTATACTACTAGCACCTAACACATGTAGGTACGTATTAATTAATGAATGAGCTCTTGTCTTTAAGGCTATTTATCCTTCGATTTACAAGCATAAAGATTTCAATTCTTCAACAACACAGCCAGTTCCAGGGACTGTTACAACTTCTGTGGAATCATAAAGAAAAGCCTGAACATTTGAAGAATAAAAAAAGTTTAGAAGAATCAAAAAAATTGGAGAATTAACAAAGAGTCAGACAACCCTCTATTAATTGGACAAATTAAAGCTAAAACTGGAATAAGGAGAATTGCCAGGCTGTCTGCAAGATAAGCGAGTAACGCTCATTTCTACAGCAACACGCTTCGGATGTTCCAGTAATTTAAAAAGGAGCGTGTGTTTCCAAAGACGACAGCATGAAGAGGGCACGGGATGCATACGCGCATAACTGCAAGAAGTGGCAGCGACAGACAGTAAGACTGTTCTAAGGGTCCCTGCAGGTCACAGAAGACTTCTTGCGGGAGACGGAAGTTAGGGCTGAGAGCTGGCTAGGACTTCACACGCAGAGCGACATTTGAGAGGGGACACTGGGCAAGCGCAAGGCGGAGAACAAACCGAACACCACGGTGAGGCAAAGCCCTAAGAAGGCGACTGCGGACCGCAGCCAGACCGAGCGGGTTCTGACACCAGAGAACAGGGAGCCTCCGAGGGATCCGACACGGGAATCAGACAATTCAAGTGACTGAGACAGCACTTTACTAAGATTCACCTTGCAAAAGCCTTTAGGCTGAAGGAAAGTGAGTGAGAGCTACTTTCCAGAGAGGTATGAAAATAAAAAAAGAACAGAAAGAAAGAACTTATTAAAGATTAGTAAAACCTCGGGCGTTATGGAAAAAAGTTCAACTTGGTATATCTCTTCTTTTCTCCTCGCTAATTCGCTAGAATGTACTATAAATGCTACTCTATGTGAGTCTGTTTTGCATTGCAGGGGTATAATAGCAGCCACCACACACGCGGCTTTTGTATTTTAACTGAATTAGGAGGAGATAAAATTAAGAATTCTGTTCCTCAGGTATATCAGCTGTATGTCAAGTGCTCAAAAGCCACGTGTGGTTAGTGGCCCGCCGTACTAGACAGAGCCGATGCAGACCATTCCCGTCGCTACAGAACATTCTGCTGATGTACACTGTTCAGTAAAACATGTGCTACGACAAAGATGAGCTGAAAGGCGTAACACAATTCGCGTGTTCTGTGCAAAAGCTGGGAAAGGGTGGTGTGACGGAATTCAAGAGGAAGAAGGTAAAAAGGCAGCATTGAGTTTTGGACTAGAAAGGCTTCGGAGGAGGAAGAGGAGGAGGAGAAGGAAGAGAAGAAGGAGAAGGAAGAGAAGAAGGGGAAGGAGAGGTACAAGAAGAAGGAGAAGGAGGAGGACGAGGAGGAGAAGGAGGAAGAGGAGGAGAAGGAGGAGGAAGAGAAGAAGGGGAAGGAGAGGTACAAGAAGAAGGAGAAGGAGGAGGACGAGGAGGAGAAGGAAGAGAAGGAGAAGGGGAGGCAGAGGTACAAGGAGAAGTAGAAGAAGAAGGAGGAGGAAACACACTAATCAGTAATTTCCATGTTATCTTACAGGAACTAGAGAGCAGACCACACAAAAATTTTCACACTCATAACAGTAGTTTTCTCTTAGGAAGCCCTATTAGAGTGTCAGGGATTCCCAGCTTTCTTTTCCCCCTCCAGGATCATGAATGCTCAGACTACAATCCTCAGCCTTAGTGGCAGCTAGCAACCATGACAGGAGGCTCTAATTAGTAGTACGATGTTACACACTTAACAGCTGCTTAGGAGGTATAGTGAGGCACCAGTGAGATAGCTCAGCGGAGTAAGCCCTGGTTAGACAAGTGCAGGGACCAAGGTTTGATCCCCATCCAGGCGTGATGGCGCATGCCTGTAATCCCAGCGCTGGGGAGGCTGAAGGCAGAATCACTGCGAGCGCGAGTTGCATAATGAGACCCTGTATCAAATACATAACTACAGGAAAAAAAAAAAAAGAGGAGGCATACAATGGGAGGGCTGATAAATAGTGCCTGCCAATCCCCATGCTCCAAGCACTCCAGCTACTGCCTTTTTCCTTCCTTTTTGGTACTGGGGTACCAACTCAGGACCTGCCAGGCAGGTGCTTACGCCACCGAGCTATCTCCTGGCCTTGCGGAACGCAGAGCTGGGGAGATACATGCATAGCTGGCTCTTGCTAGTTGACGCGAGCAAAATGAACAGACAGGTGCGAGGTCTGCTCAGTGCTACATGAATGAAAACCACAGAGCAGCTTCCGGCTGACGCTCTGGCTAACAGAGGGAGCGGCCGCCCCTCAACCCTGCCCCTCTTCCAGCTCTAGCACACTCTGCAGCGAGCTACCTCGACCACGCACGTGGGTGGGCCACCGCGCGCAGCAGCCCCGCGGCCTGGAGGAAGAGCTGAGCCCCGCGGCACGGACGGCCACCCTGGGCCCCACGGCCCTCTCGGCCGTTGCCAGAGGAAAAGAAACTGCAGCTTTATTGAACCTCGATGACTTCAGGCCCAAGGAGTGCAATCACTCAGCCAAGAAGAAGCGGATATTGCAGCAGGAAAGCTCGGGAGAGAGAAGCTCTTTCTAGGTGAGGAAGCCACTGATCCGCGGGGAATGGCAGAGGCAGGGCTGGGTTCCAGGCAGGAAGGTCCTGAGTTACAGGTCAGCACGGGCACCCCACTGTGGTGAAATAAGAGAACAAAAGAAGGCTGGGACTGCAGATCAGGGGCGGAACACTCCAGGTCCTGAGTTCAGTCTTCATTAAGGCAAAGAGAGAAAGGAAGGAAATGTGGGGGAGGAGCTGCCAGACCAGACCAGACCAGACCAGACCAGGCCACACCACACCAGGCCACACCAGGCCACACCAGACCACACCAGGCAGGCACTACAGTGACATTACAGATAAAAGATATCAAGGCTCTGGATTTAAACTACAAGAGAAGAAAAAAACACAAAACAACAAAAAAAAACCCTACAAGAGTATACTTATAGAGGGGGTAGATATATCTCAAAAGAAACTAAGAACTACAGAGAAAAACCAGGCTGAGAGGCTAGAGAAGAAAGAGTGAGCGCAAAATCTCTGCAAGGGATGTCTAATATCCCTAAGGGTGTGGGCTAAAAAGGCCCTGGAGGATTTAGTCTGCAAACATAGAGAGATACACAAAAGAACAAAACATCCAATTAAGTCACAGGTGTAAGCAGGGGCAGGACAAAAATGGGGACAGAGCCAACTGCTTGGCATGGACATGGCTGGAGGCAGGCTATATAAAGGAGAAGACTATATGACAAATGTAAATGTTTAAAGATACATATTATTTGTTCTGGTAATACAAGCAGGAACTACAGAAGCAAAAGTACAAAGACATGAGAACAGTTAATTTGGGACAATACAAACAAATCTTTAAAAAAATCTGTGGAATCTCTAAAAAATGTAATGGAGTCAGTCAGTGGAGTAGGCTGGACAGAAAAGATACAAAGAATAAAATCTGAGCATAGGAGGGCTCCAAGATGTAGGCGGCCGTGACTTTCATCTTCTCATGGGATATGCTGAGCATTTTCTCAAACCAGAAAAAGGAGCTAAAGGATGAGGGACCGGCAGAGCCAGAGGTTCTACATACACACACCAAATGTGATGGTCTGATTAGTGACCCTAAAGCACCCGATTTGTTGAATGTAAGGTGGGACGGCTTACAGATCCACCTGCCTTGTTCCTGGTTTGGGGGTGGCTCACAGCTAAGAATGTATTTCTGCTTTGTTTTTGTGGTACCAGGGATTGAACTCAGGACCTTGTGCTTGCCAGGCAAGTGCTTATTCCACTGAGCTATCTCCCTGGCCCCTTATTTCTGCTTTTTAAGTGGCTGAAGATAATATTTTCTCACACATGTAATTACATTCAATTCAAATGTAGTGCCCATAAATGAACTACCTTTGGGACGTGATTCATCTCATCTACTGGTACACTGACGACTGTTTTCACATTACAGGTCAGACTTGTATGGTTCAGAAAGAACCTGACCCCATAGCCTAAAATACTATCTCTTTAGAGAAAGATGTTGCTTACTCCTGCGTGGATAATGACAGAGGATGCTTTGCAAGGTCACACAGTACCTAGAATATCACAAGAGTGGGTGCCAGAAAGCTTTTACGGCGAAGCCTTACACAACATTGTATAATTTATAGCACTGTCACACAGAGTTTATGGTTACTTGCTGTTCTTCCCTAACACTCAGTGTTGCAAAGTATTAGTGAATAAAAGCTCTAACTATTTGATAAGCAAGCCATCCCACGACAGCCACCGATCTTCAGGAACCAATACCCGAGAGCTCGTCACCCAGGTCACACTGAAGACCCGGTGCTGACGGTACATGCGCGGTGCCCAGCACTCCCTGCCCTAGACACTGCTCCACGTGGGGAGGAGCGCTCAGTCCACACCAACCAGCCAAACGTGTGGCAGAGAGACTCAGTATATGGGATGGAAAGCTATTTAATGACGAAGAGGCTTATTTAATGTAATTCTTAAAAATCCTACTTCACGTTTGAATCAGCATCAGGAGACGCTTTGCTAGCTAACTATGCCTCCATTTCACGTACGAGCAGCCATGTGACTAAATTCTGGTCAATAAAATACGAGTAGAAGATGGGTATCCTTTAGGGACGAGTATACGATGCTTTCCTCCCTATTATGCGGGACACAGTTACAAGCCCTGTTAATCAGCCCTCAAGAGCCTCTGGATCTATGAAATCCGAAACGTGATGGTAGGCGACTGTCATGTAGCCAGAGTTTACACATATTGGTCCCAGTGTACTAAGTATCTAATGAAATGCAGCACTTACTGTCTGCCCCCAAGTAGCACGTAACAAAGCAACTTAACATGATAAGTAGATAATTCAGAAAAAATATGCGAGTTCAAAAAGCATAAAAATATTTTGAGCTTACCTCCTTTGATTCCTTTTGCTGTGGCCGTTTTGCCAGCGTTGTCAAGCCCCACCATCACAAGAGTCACCTTTCTTCAAATAATGAGAAAAGCAAAAGTCACTTTCTTTGTTAATTTGGTGTAATAAAGAGAAATTCATTCACTGAAGCAACATTTAAGGCGAACTTACCGCATACAACAATCTCCTGGATGACATGATGGCCCGCGACCAAATACAGATTCAAAAGCAAACTCTAGGCAAGCTATCCTTTAAACGTTGTCCTTTCATTAGGATAACAACAAAGTAAAATTGCGCAATAGATAACTTCAGGGAAGACAAAAAGGAGGCAGTGAGAGGGGGTGCAACCCTGAGTTACTCATCCTGGCTAAAGACTCAGGTTTCTCGTTAACCTGGTTCCAGGAGTTGTCGCACATCTGTTTATCTTACGAAAGCGCACAAGAGAAGAATTTCTGCTAGGTCGTGGGTCCTACTGGTCTTAGATATACAGCACCCTACTAAATATGAATCTTAAATATAGCACAATTACTAATTTAAGCGCTAACATAAACTGAAACAAGCTTCTTACACTTATAACGCTTAAAATATTTCTGGAAATGCCATACAGCTAAATTCCATGTAGAAAAAAAAAAAAGAAGCAGAAATCAAGTTCAACTTTACAAATGAAGCGTAAGCCTCATAAGTTAAGCAATAACGTTGTTATATATTATACCATCAACCAATTATAGATTTGTAGCCAGACATGAAAGCAACTAATTCCTAGGAACCTCTTAAATCTGGGGGAGGTATTAAGAAACAAGCCCATGATAACGGGCCTGTCACCGGGCGAGTCAGCCCTTACAAAGCTCGCTTCAGTTCCTAACCGAGCCTCTGCACAAGCGGAGGAGACCGCGCACTGCCACGTGCGCCTGGGAGTGACAGCGGAAGCCACCGGGCAGCACAGCTGCCGGGGGAGCCCAGGAGGGCTGGGCGGGAGGCGCACTCCTGTAATCGCACCCAAACGAGGAGGCTGAGGCAGAAGGACAGACGTGTGTTCAAGGCCAGGCTGGCCTGTGCAACAAGACCCTATCTTAAAAACTAGGAAGAAAAGGACAAGAAAAGCCAGCAGTACTCTAGGGCACAGTGTAAGCACACTCCTTCACAGGCAGTGATGATGCCAAGGAGAATTAAAAGCAAATTAAAGTAAATGGTATTAATTTGTCCAAACCTGGATTTCCTGGATATTGTCTTTTTTTTTAAATTCCAGACATATTCTGAGGATCCCTATTTATTTATTTTTTCCCATAATTTTATTGAGAAACAAATAGCAATGAGACAGTTTCAAAACAAATTGGTAGGGCAGTTTCAATAATTAACACACTGCATACATTCTTCTTAGTGGTTAATTGCTGTACAAGATGCGGACTTGAGATCCTATTTACAAACACCATTAGAACAAATCATTCTATTCATTAAGAGAATATAACTATATATCTATCCTAACCACTTTGAATACACAGATACAAAATGAACATTCATCTGTATCCCCTTTTTTGGTTAAGTTCCATTATTTGAATATTATAGGTGTGTAAACTCAGCAAAATATTCTAAAAGAGTCCAGTAGCCCATAATAGTATTGGGTCTTCCGCTTGACTGGCAATGTCAGAAATTGTTGACCTGAGTCCCCCACAGCTCAACATAACAGCATGGCTTTACTTCTAATATTTTATTTTTATACTTTTCTGCTGGATGGTTAAGACCAAGGTAAAGCAGGACCTATGCAACAAGAGTTGTAGCTTTTGGGTCTGATAAGGTCAGTCAAATCCCCTCAGGATTTATCCTGAGATCCTGTACCTCAGATTGTAGAACCTTTGCCAGTGTCAGCCCTGTGGATGAGTCACAGGCACTGGTTGGCCAATGTGCTCTCTGTGAAAGCCTGAGAGAATGTTTTCTCTCCATGTGACTCTCCTTAGGCACACTCCACATCAATCACTTTCCTCTTTGGCCCCATAATCTTGATCAGAAAATTTGGGACACTACCGAGTTACATGACATTACAGTACAAGTTCTCATATGTGAGGATCCCTATTTTAAAAAAAAAGGATAGTAACAAGCGGGTAAGAGGCAGTCCAGGAGTGGGTCACAAGCTGAGGAACAAGGTACTCAGCCTTCTGAAAACCAAAATGGTCGTTTACTAAATAAATATGACCCATTTCTATACAGCAGATATCAGTGTTCTGGGTACCTAAGACCCACTGGCCAATTAAAGCAAACCTCCACAACAGAACAAAACAAGAATATGCATAAATAGACTCTTCCCTATGAGCCATATGTTTCAGTGGCGAGAGAATGAAGATATAAGTTCCACATAAATCATACGATGTGTTACAAAGTTGTCACGGTTTTTATGTATAGGTGTCCCCCCAAAGCCGCATGTAGTCATGGGGCGGACTTGTAGAGTTTGTAATTAATTCATGATCCAGTGCTGGGATTAGGGATGTGGGTGCTACACTTGCCCTGGGCCAGATAATCTGCACACAAATGGAAGGAGGGGACAGGGGCTTGCCAGCTGTCTCAGCTGTGGCTTCACCCTCGCTCTTCGCTGCTTTCTACAGCCATGAACAGCTGCCCTCTGCCATGTGCCCCTCTGCCTTGGAGCCAGCTGAGTATGGACTGAATCCTCCATTAACTGTGAGCTAAATGAACTTTCCCTGCCTTCATTTTGGGGGTCAGGTATTTGTCCCAGCAACGAGAGAAAAGGAAGAACAAATTAATTACACATGCGTCTGGGGGAGAGAGAAGAGCCAGTGCAGAGAAGTTAAAGCAGGAACCCTGTCGTGGGAGTGTCCACACCCGCAAGGAGGCTGCCGTGGAGAAAGGATACGGGCAGAGTGGAAAGACTGCTGGGTGTGCTGGCCTGTGCAGCAGGCTCAGGCAGGAGCGCCATGACTTCCATCCAGGCCAGCCTGGGCTACCAGGGTGAGTTCACAGCCATCCTGGCTGCACGGTGGGACCCTGTCTCAAAAAGAGCCCCACCCACACCAAAAAGAAGAAAAAGACTGAAGACATAAGAAGCCAAATGATGCGCAGCCTCAACTTTTGACTTTTACTAAATGAAATTAAATGTTTATTTCCTTTATTATAGTTCTTTTTAAAATGTACTTGGTCTTTTCCAAATGTTCCAATCACTCGATGCCCACCCCGAGGAATAAATGAAGCGCTAGCCATACTTGACTCAGTCTAAGACTACAGTCAACCGCAGTGCGCAGCATCCTCAGGCCCCTCCCTAAGAGCTGCAGAGGACGCCTGTGGGCTGCTGCAGCGGTCCACAGTAGGGGAGAAATTTACTCAGAGGCAGGACTGTGTGAGGTCCAGGCACCTCTGTCCATGTGAAATTCTATCTGCATTATCAACCTGCAAAACATTCATTTACTTCCTAAGGAAGCTAGGAGATATTTCGAATCTAATTTTAACACTTTGACTACTCATAACTATGAACTAATACTAATAAATATGACAGAACAAAATTTAAATATAAAATGATTTCTTGAACAAAATATAGTAACTGATAATACAGAGAAAATACATAATGGAACATTTTAAATATAAGTTTTAGGTAATTTAAATTACTAAGAAGCACAGTGAATTAGTTTAAAATAATTTTACCATTAAACCCATGTCAACTGTCCTGTAATCACTCATTAATACATTCCACGGTCTGCAGAGCTTTAAACATCACCACGATCCCACACAATTACAAACAACCCATGAGTTTTGCTTATTTTGCATTATACTAAAAATATTAGTGCTCATCAAAATGCCTACAGTTCATGACCATCATAACTCTTAGGACACGGCCAAAAAACAAACCAGAACTAGAGAGATCATTTCAGTAAAGTGGAAAAACTATCCAAAAGGGGACGAACCTGCAGACACAGAGAAAAAAGCAGATGGCAGCCTATTCTAGAAGTTCAAGACTGAGCTACAAATACATATGGCTACGTCAGCAACCGTGGAAGAACATGATGGAACTCTTCACATATTTTGTCTTTGGAAAGGAAAATGACCCCATATTTCATTATTAGGCAACATATTTTCTCCCCTCTTATCAACATTTCAGTTTAAGAACTTTCATGCATCCACATGGCATATTTGAACATTTCAACATAGCTTTTATTTTATTTTATTTGTGTTGGGCTGTATTTTCCTTTACTGTCATCATGCTGTGGATCAAACCCAGGGCCCCATGCAGGCTAACCCAATGGCCTTCCTGCAAGCACACCCTCAGCCCTCGGCACTGCTTTTAAACTTACCAAAGACATTAACTCTGCATTTTTAAATAGGCTGTTAAGTTCAAACTAAGCCAAAAAACCCTTCATTGATGAAATGACTTTGGAAAATTATAATCATGCTGAGACTGACAAGAAATAAGTCTCTCTGGATTTCTATTTGTACTCAGAGTACCATTTGAACTAGTAAATTTTTAAGATTATGCTATAAACTTGGAAAAAAAAAAAGCTTTAAGTATCTGAGGTAATTAAAGCCCCTCAGTGAATAAACATGACATTAGTAGTGCAAATAAAACTCACAGCACAAACAACTACGCCAAACCATTAAACTTGGAGAACAAAATAGGCTTAAAGTTTTACCTAAAACTCAAAAGTCTATACAAGTTTTAATGTCATAAAAAGTGCAATCCAGTGGGCTGGGGATATAGCTCAGCGGCATAAGCACCTGCCTGGCAAGTGCAAGGTCCTGAGTTTGATCCCTGGTACCAAAAAACAACAACAAAAACCCTGCAATCTATTTAAAACATGTAAAATGTACGTGTTATTATAGCTTTCACCAATAGCTGTTATAGCCAAGTGTGGTGGCACACGCCTGTGATCCCAGCATCGTGGAGACTGAGGCGGGGTGCAGGTGTGAGGCCAGCCTGGGCTGTCCAGCGAGCTTCAGGCCAGCCTCCTGAACTACATGGCAAGACCCTGTCAAAACGAAACCAAACCTAGCAATAACAGCAGTTACAGCTTTTTAAGTTACCAGTGGGTACAGTTTGGCTGTGGCGCTGTATGACAATAAGAAGATGAAAAAGTGTCTTTTAATCTTATGATTAATAATCAATTATATTAGCCCCTCAAATTGAAAAATAATCATGTACAGTGCTCTCTGGTTTTCTCCATCTGGAGAGGTCGACACTAAGGATAAAAGCAACCACTCAGTAATTTGGCCAGGCCATAACTCAGCGAAAGCTCACTGGGCACCACGGACACAAGACGTCGTAGACGTGCGCCTCACCTCGAGATGCTCAGCGGGAGTGACCGCAGCACGAATATGAGTACCCCATGACACATGTGTGAGGAAGGAGTACCGAGCAAGAGGGGGTCAAGGAAACCACGGAGGGCGAAGCCTGGGCTAAGCTCTTACAGTGGGAAGCTCGCCAGGCAAGCGGCAGGTAAGGACGGGAGGGGCACGCGGAGAAAGGCCAGAAGACACGGGAAGACGGGGCCCAGAGCACATCTCGGGACACAGCCTTCGCTGACAGAGAACACAGAACGAGGGAACGCAACTGTGCATCGAGGGACCCGACACACCTGGACCTAAGAACCCAGTATTCTCCGTTAAACAACGAGACGGGCCCAGCAGCGGGAAGCTGTCTATGCGCTTGGTTACGTACCCAACTAGAAAGGCTCGGGTGGGCTCGTGCAAGACGCACAGTCCACGTGTACCAGCAACAAGCAACAGAAGAGGGACCGCAGCACCCTCATACACAGCCACAAACTTGGTCTCTGAGAGCGCTGCGTCCAAGTACCAGACTTGCTCTTTCTCAGCTGTGTGACCTTGCTCTTTCTAAGCTGTGTCACACACTCCTAAAAGTGTGTGACAGCACTTTTCAAAATTCCACAAACAGAACACAGTAATACGAACCACTCTAAACAGATGTTGTGAAAATAAAATTTAACGAGAAGAGTAATATATGCAAGGGCCGAAGCAGACAGTATGCAAGCAAGAGCTGTCCTTAACACAGCGTGAAGTTCAAGACAAGGAATCCACAGATAAGCCCAGAGGTTTGTGGTAGAAGCAGATACGGAACAGGATTAAGAGTGAGGCTTGGACATGTTGGCGGAGGTGCTGAAGTCTGAAAACAGGAGGGATCTGCACCAGATTTGAGTCAAATAGGTGGCAGTGAAAACCATTAGGACAGATGAACTGTCCCAGAGAACACACAGAAGAGTGAGCCAGAGGAGAAAGAAAGGAGCCCAAGAACCTTTAAAGAAATCCTAAGAAATGGCATCACAGAGAACAGCCTCCAGGAGAGCTAAGAGGCATGCAGTAAAGAACAGTTGAGTTTATATCCTGTGGCTTGATTCTGCAACTAGAGCACACGAAGTTATTCAAGATTTCAATATTAAGGACTGGGGTCTGGGCATGTTGGCGCACACTTGTAATCCCAGTACTCAGGAGGCTGAGGCAGGAGGGTTGCTGTGAGCTCAAGGCCAGAGTGGGCTACACAGTGAGTTCAAGGCCAGCATGGACTACACAGAGAAACCCTGTCTCAAAATAAATTAATCAATTAATTAATTAATACTGATGATTGGGGTTGTAGCTCAGGACAAAAGCCTTGTGTTTAATCCTCGGCATCAAAAAGAAAAGACAGGAAAAAAGAAAGAAAAGGAAGAGAAAAAAAGGAAGTAGTCTACAGCAATATTTTGAGAAGTTTAAATACACTCAAAATACAAATAAAGTATTAAGAATAATAATATATACTATTACTTTATAGAGCCACTTAAAGCATTTTGTTTATCCTAAAATTTACTTATATTTTTGGCTGGGGCAATAGCTTGGCGGTCTAAGCACCTCCCTGGCAAGTGCAAGGACCTGAGTTCGACCCTGGGTACTCTGTGCAGAACCAGCCCCAATGTGGGGGGCACATGCCTGTAATCCCAGCACTGGGGAGGCTGAGACAGGAAGATCACTACCAGTTCAAGCTGCGTAGTAAGACCCTGTATCAAACAAATAAGTGAGTAAATAAATTTTAAAAATTTATATACACATATCAAAGCAGGTAGCCAGGTAGCATGACTCATTTCCAACGGATACCCTGCGATACTTCTCAGAGCGACCATTACCCATCACCTAGGGCCATTGCAATCCCGATGACCCCTAGTCACAAGCTGACCGACGCCACTCATGAACTGAATACTGATAATAAGGCTCACCGTGACCTTTACAAAAATCTAGCCATGGCGTTTTTTCTTCCTGAACATACAGGATCGAGACGACTGTGATGGTACGTGCCTGTCAGCCAGGTATCTG
>NW_004524642.1:1101609-1109903 GCF_000260255.1 Octodon degus
CTTGGACAGGTGACCCAGTGCAAAGGCAAAGGTCAGAGGCTCAGCACACTCAGGACACAGGAAGCCCACTGTTAATCATCTAACAGCCCCCCCAACCACCATATCTGTGTGTGTGTGTGTGTGTGTGTGTGTGTGTGTGTGTGTAAAATAAAAACCAAAAAGCATCAGGGATGCAGCTCAGTGCTAACAGAGCACAGCACGGTACACGAGGGGACAAACGCTTCTAGGGCTTTTTCATCCTAAGGTGCTACAATTCCTGCTAAGCATAACAGGCACGAGAGGGATAAAAAGAAGCAGCACGTCCTGTTACGTCAGCATACAGCACTCAAACTAATCCTCCTTAATCTACACGTTGAGCTTAATGCAGAAATTAAGACCTCAGCAGCTGCTGTAAGTGGTCCAGATTTAGTTATAGTTGTTTAGACCCAAAAAAGGTGGTATTAAGGAAATATTCCCCAATTTTAAAAATCCCAGTCAGGGTGCTATCTATCCATTCATCGCCTTTCATCCTCCTCCACAGCAAGCACAATACGCGCCACTAGACACCACACGCTGCAGAAAGCACTGAGCGACCTTGGTTAGTGGAGCAGCCGAGTCTTTTCTTTTAGATTGGGTCACAGTGAGCAATAATTTCCAAATAAACTGGAAAAAACCTTTGACAGAATTATTACACTGAAAACATACACAGGCAAGAAACTAGTTCCAAAGAAGGTTAGTGCTGGAATGAATGGTGGGGGCTAAACAGAGTTCAGGAAGCTGCAAGGATTTTTTGACTTTTTTTTTTTTTTTCAAAACTAAAATTGAACAGCTGAGAATATAGCTCAGTGGTAAATCCCCAAATTCAATCCCCATTGCCACCCCAAAACTTAAAATAAGTAAAACTGAAACAGTGATACCAAGGGTTAGTATTAGAAAATGTGAACGGCAAGCCTATTGGTACTTGCTTTTAAAAATAATTATAAAAATATTTTTATTATTTTGTATGATAAATCTCATTGCCAGAACGCTGCACACACACTGGTCCGCTTGCCTCGGCAGGGCCATTCCTGAAGCCATACTCTTAGCAAACACAGCACTCGCACTCTTCTCCCAGACTCAGCTAACATTACACCCCTTGCTTTCCGACTCTCTTGCCTCGTGAACGACCTCTGGTTGGTTCTTGCATTCTACCTCCACATTTTACTCGTAGTATTTCCTCGCCTACGTGCTGCACGTGGTAAATCCCAGCAGCTCTGAGTATCCAGGGGAGAATTCGGGAAGGGTGAGGACGTGCTACAAGGCCCAGATAGCCACTGGGGACCACGGCTTCCCAGACCCTGTGCTCCGCTCCCAGAATCAAGGCTGCATCCTTTACACAAACTGCAATTAACATAGAAAAGTTTAAAAAAAAAAAAGTATGAAAGTATTTGTGGAAAAAGTATAGAGGAATACAATCTTGACTGTTGATGAAATTTCTAAAATTGTACTGAAGGAATACATATTTAAATAAAGAACTTTACAAAGTCTATACCTTAAAGAAAATCACCAAATTAACACAACAAATGGAAGGACAATATATGCAACATATACTACAAAGAAGTGGTTATCACTACAAACACTTAAGAAATCTTTTTAAAACTTCAATGAAAAAGGACCTGTCCAGTGCAGGAGTGAGGGACACTACAAAGGAAATCAAGGCGAGACCTGAAGAAGATAAGGCCTTTCTGAAGGGCAATTTGGCAGTATGGAGAAGTAAAAGAAACATTCAGGCAAAGTAAAATTCGGAAGAGTTTCTTCGGGATTCACCAGCCACGTACTGGACAGCACTAAACCATGAGCCGTGAAGCACTCCTGAAGGAGAAAACGCCAGCTGAGATTTGAAGCTGGAGTAGAGGAAGCTACAAAAAAAGGGCATTCCACGTGGAAACGTAGTGTGCAGGGACCTGAAGTACTCCAAAGGGGCCAACCAGAGAAGAAAGACTGGTTTGAGATGGACAGGACTCCACCCAAACCAAGAGGAGCCCGTAAGAACTTCAGAGAGCTCCCAAGGGCAACTGGAAATACTCAAGACATTAAATCAGTCCAAGCAGCTAGTGAGACCGTCTCAAAATTAAAAAAAAAGGACAACAAAAAAAAAATAGTGACCAAAAAAAAAAAAAAAAAAAACTGAAAAAAGCATAGACAACTGACCAGAAGGAAACACTGGAAAGTTTATCTATAAAGAAAATTTGTGGCTGGCAAGATAGCTCAGCAGTCTAGAGCACCTGCTTAGGTCAGCTCACGGGGACCAAGGTTGGATACCAGCCACGCCCGCCACTAGAGTGGGCTAAGCCAGCCACCAAGAAAAGAAAAAAAAAAAAATTGTAAAAGAACAGAAACAAATTAAAACAGACACAATGAATATAGGAAGATGGATACAATGAAGGAAGTTTAAGAAATTTAATAATTCCTCTTCCTGAGCTGGGGAGATAGCTCGGCCATCTAAACACCTGCCTGGCAAACACAAGGACCCAAGTTTGAGTCCCTGTACCAAATCAGGCGTGGTGGCGAATGCCTATAATTCCAGTGCTGGGAAGCTGAAACAGGAAGATCACGAGTCTGAGCTGTGTAGTGAGACGCTGTACCAGATAAGCAAATAAATAAATAATTCCTCTTCCTATGGCTCCAGTTACCTGTGCTGGGTTAGCGCTCCACTACTACCGCAACAAGTCACAAGTAAATCACAGCCTAATTCTGGCTCACGGTACGGAGGATGCCAGCATGCCTGATGTGCCCACACTGGGGCCTCAGGCAAGACATCACAGTGGACACACACATGGGACAGCAGCACTTGAAAGAGGGGATTAAAAAAAAAAAAAAGAGTAGTTAAATATAGTGAATGCTGCGGCCCAGTGTCGTCCCACGAAAAGCTAGGCTCACAAGAACAGCGTGTCCTCGTCACCTGATTCACCAGCTCTGGCATCCTGTGACCTCTGGCTCTTCCTCCAAGTTGAAATGGTCATGGAAAATATGCATTTTGAATCCACTCATGGCAGCCGGGCTAGGACAGCTAAAGACACTCACGAAAAAGGATGTACACTGTTCGAAGTCAGAGTAATGACTTTGCTTAAGAGACTGTAATATTTTCTATCTGGGTGCTTGTTAACAGGTACATTCACTCAAGAAAAGGTGCTGACTTCTCCGCATTCTGAGGGCTGGTATCCTCTGCACATGTGTTGTACTTCAATACACTGCACAAGTCAAACCAGGAGGGAGAGGAGGACCTCAGAAGTCCAGCCACTGAGTGTGGAGCGGCAGCACAGCAGGTCGCATTAAACGTGAACTCTGCTGCAACGTCCACCAGAGACGGGACGTGAGGCCTTGGGGCAGTATGTGGCACGGGGATATAACTAAGGTACCCGCAAGGTATCGGAACTGTTTAAAAATTACACTCACATTAAACAGCTGAACTAGAAAAAAGAAATTTTTTTCCCTACCAGTAAACAACTAGACAACAGGAACCTGTGTGTCTTAGACTAGATTCAGAGATTGACTGATTTATTTAAAAGTCTATTTGGAAAAGTTATATTCTAGACTTTGACTCCATCAAGTTAGAGGATTCACCTAGGTGTCTCATACATCGACACGGTCCAGAAAGGCCCAAGATGACCAACTGTCTTGAGACTTGTCCTGGATGGGGACTCTGGCTTACAGAAATGTTCCCTACATTGGTCACACAAACGTGTGTATGTATCAAATCTCATTAAATGTATTTATAAAGAGTGAATGCAATCTATAGAAAATGTAATTGAAAAAATAAACTGACTAAAAAAGAAAAACTTTAAAAAAGAAAAAGGATTTCAGTAACTGGCAAGAATGATGGGATAATTGTGTTTGAAGTAAAGGAGACTATTTTAAAAGGTATTAACAGTGATATGTCTTTTACTGTAATATATTTTTAAAAATAGAAAGGCACACTATATTTTTCTATTAGCATAAGTCAGGAAGCAAGAGAACAAGGAAGAGGCTGGGCTCCCTCAACCCCTCCGGGGACACACCCCCAACAACTCAACTCCTTAGGCCCCGCCTCCTGAAGATTCACAGCCGCCCAACAGCACCGCCCTGGGAACAAACCTTTAACATACCGACTTTTCAGGGACACACAGCCCAACCATAGCATACAGCCAACCACAGCCCAAAAATATTACAACAGAAAGTTCCAGAATCAATTCAGAAGCTTTACATTGCGACCCACTCACAAATCTAATATGCCACCCCACTCTGAACTGCCACGTACAGATGAGAATTTGTACATGCTACCCACTCATTAATCCCTTAGTGTCCCTTCCTTTCATCAAATGACTTTATCACAGTGCTTGTGTTGTGGTCAATTTACCCTCATTTAACTTAATGGCTCCCAAATGCAAGGGTATTAATGCCAGTTTTAGAAATGCATTAGTTTGGACTGTACCCCTCACAGATAAGAAGTATTGCATTAAACAACAGAAACAGGGACTTGACAATGTGAGGGAAAAAAAGCACGAAGAGGGCCAGGAAGATAGCTCAGTGGTCTAAAGCGCCTACTTAAGCAAGCTCAGGCAAGGTCGCAGGGACCGTAGTTCAATCCCTGGTACCACATTCTGTACCAGCCCCACCCTCAGAGTGGGCTGAGCAGGCCACATTAAATGAAAAAAAAAAAAAAAAAGCACAAAGAGATGTCTAAAAGCATTCTCAGCTTCTGATTTATGTAACAGGAAAGCAGAAAAAATTGACAATACAACACACAAGAGAAGTAACAGACACATGCAGCATAGAAATGAAAGAGCCAAAGCTCCGTTTTAGACATGCTGAGAGGAGGGCTCCATGACAACGTGGGTCCACAGAGCTCGAGATGACAGGCCATCTTCGTACTGGACGCATGTTCTGATAGGAGCTGGAATGCTCGTATGGGACTGGTCACACAGGGAAAGAGTCCTAGGAGGATACGGAAGCACCGAGAGCTGACGACAGACCCGCAGGGAGACGGGAGAAACACCGCCAATGGAGTCCTAGGATGAGGCCAAGAAGAAAGGGGCGAATCACTCCAGGGACAGCAAATACAACAACGGCCTCCAAGGCCTCCACACTCCACTATAAGTGTGCCTAAGCTTCTTCACGCGCAAGAGGGAATTCTGCAGACGCGATGAAAGGGCTTTAAATGGAGAGCTTATTTTGGATTACAGAAGTGGGTCCAGTATAATACAAGATTTCTCACAAGGAGGTGGGTGATCAGAGAGAAAAGGTGTCAGGCTGAGAGGTTTAAGTAAGAGAAGGGGCTGTGCTGGTTAATCTTGACTGTCGACTTACTGGAGTAAGAGACTCTGGGAGAGAATGCGGGCACACGTATGTGCACACACATGCTAAGAAGAAGTGGATGCTTCCAAAACGTGTTTCTGATTTGAGCAACAGGAAAGGAGAACAGACAATTTCTGCTCCCACTCACTAACCAGGTCATAGCTAAAGGAGCTACCAGAAAGAGGGGCTCAGCTGGAGGACATGCACCAGAGGCGCGTGACCTTGGGGCTGCCCCTGGCCCCTGACCACCGCCTCTCCAACCCCAGGGCATGAGCAATGATACCATCCCACGATGATGTTCACGCCTTGGAGCAGCTGACGTGGGTGAGACCTCCGAAACAGCAAACGCAAACAGTCTTCGCATCCGTTAGGCTGGGTGCTGGGTCCTTGTCCCAGCAATGGACAGCAATGGGAAGGCTGGCCAACACAGGGGCCACAGACAGTGCAGGCAGGCTCCAGAAGCTCGAGAAGGCAAAGAAACACTGATGGTCCCCTTAGAACTTCCAGAAGATAGATGCACACCCTTACAGGTTAATTCTGGTTTTTTTTTTTAAATCTCACAGGTCTAAGATGGGGGCTGGGGACACAACTCAGTGGCTAACACCTTCCTGGCAAGCGCAAGGTCTTGAGTTTGATTTCTTGTATTAAAAAAAAAAAAAGAAGAAAAAAAAATTATAGGCCAGGGAAACAGCTCTGGCACATAGCACCTGCCTGATCCCTGGTACCTCCCCCAACCCCCGGAAAAAAAAAAAAAAAAAAATTCATGTCATTAAAAAAAAATGCAACTGTGGGCCGGCAAGATAGCTCAGCGGATGAAAGCACCTGCGGAGGCAGACGCAGGGACCAGGGTCTGATGCCCGGCTTGCCGGGACATGCTGATACAGTGACAGAGGGCACAGCGGTGCGCACCTGTAATCCCAGAGCTTGGAAGGCTGAAGAGAGGAGCATCACCGTGAGTCCAGATCTATGAGGTGAGGCCCGGCAGACCCTGTACTAAGAAAAAACCTGTAAGGTAATATACATGTATCGCTTCAAGTCATTAAGATCATCGTAATGTGTTAGAGCCGTGCAGTGGACAACCGGTGGCCACCCTGTAACGTCCAGCTGACCTGCACCAGCACGGTGCTGGACGCGGAGGGCCACCTAAGGGTTACTGCCAATAACACAAAAGGGGGCCCAGAGAGGAAGCGGAGGGGCTGCTGGCCCTCCTGGAGAAGCTGTCACACCCACCGGCTTTTCTGATAGGAACCTGCAGGAGCCCAGGAGGGCGTCGCCGAGGACGCAGTGGTCCTGCTCAGGGGTCTCTGCTCCTGACTCCGAGCACCACTCGTGGCTCCGGTGCCGATCCCTCAGCCTGCCGGCAGCCTTCATCCCGCTGGTACAGACTTCCTAGCTTCCGCCACTGACGCCGGCCGTCCCTGCGCGGGTCCAGGAAGCGGGCCTGCGTGGGAGCGGGTCGTGGGCTTCTGCGCTGCGGCTGCCCTCGTGGGAGGCTCGGTCATGGGCACCACGTCTTCAGCGGGACTCGTGCGGGGCATTCGTGGGGCATCCAGGCTGCAGCTGGACTCCTGGGCCGTCGGAGTGTGGCCAGACTTCCTGCGCTCTTTTGTACCAAACTCCTCTGCTGACTACTATAAAGTAATCCTATCAATTGCATGTCCTATATTAAATTATTTCCCTTATAAGCCCTGACTACAGCAAGCAGCAATGGAAAACTAAAGAAAAACTTACAAGAAAAGCTCTAAAGACTAAAGAGTTTGATAGTAAAACCGAGCAACACATTTTTCAGATAAAGTTTATACACCTGAAATTCTCTCTGTGATCTCACTTCAGTTGTATATCGAATTTTATACTTTAGGTCCAAAGAAGTGAAACACGGAGCACAAGTGTAGGTGCCCGACTGTGGTCTCAGTGCTCTGGGGCTAAAGCAGGAAAACCTTAAGATTCGGGTGCAGCCTGGGCCACTCAGTGACTTGGTGACACCTGTCTCAAAAAAAAAAAAAAAAAAAAAGCATCTGGGGCTACAGCTCAGTTTAAAGTCCCAGTTCAATTCCCAGCACTGCAAAATAAAAATAATAATTAAAAAAACTTTTTAAAAAATTTAAACTTGGAAAGAAAAACAACTCCTTTGACCAATAACAAAAAAAAATAAAAGATAAATCTAAAATATCAATTGAGAAGGATTAGCTATTTATCCATACTTGACTCCTAGAATCAGACGGAGTATTTACTCAATGGCTGCTATATGCCCAGGATCAACTATTCACATGGATTTTCTCTCTCGAAATGCCGCAAGACCAATTTACCAACACCCGACAAAGGGAAAAGGCTAAAACTCGCTGGACTCAGAAGCCAACTGGATGGACTCAAGCCCCACATGGAGGAGGCTGGCCGGCGGCCCTGGGTAACTACAACACGGCAAGACTCGCTGGCAGGGGCATCTTCGCTCCTCCACTCCACAGACTGTGCAGGACACATGACCTCTCTGTGTTCTTCCCAACAACGCAACAACTCAGTCAAATAACAACAAAAAAAGCCAAACAAATTGAGGAGCATTCCCGCCCCCCAAAAGGTGCTGATCAGCACTACTGAAAGTCTCAAGATTATTAAATATTATTAAAATCTGGGGAACTATCACAAATTGGAGAAGAGTAAAGACATTTGGAAAAATGTGGAATCTTAGATTACATAGTGGACAGAAAAGAAAAGACATTAGTCAAAATCTAATGAACTTTGGGCATGGTAGAACACACTTATAATCCCAGCACTCGGTAGGCTGAGGCAGGCGGGTCACTGTGAATTCCAGACCAACCTAGGCTACCCAGGGAGTTCAAGACCAGCGAGATCCTGTGTAAAAAAAAGAAAAAACCTGACGCATTTAGAATATTAAGGCTGAAGCTTTATGATCAAAGCAACTTGGTAATAATACTGCTCAGAAGTTATTGTTTTAATTTTGATCATATACTGGGAAAAGGGAATGAACTTTTTCTTTTTTTTTTTTT
>NW_004524642.1:1110818-1113992 GCF_000260255.1 Octodon degus
ACTTGTTGCTAGCAACAGCAAACATGGTGTGAACATTAGCTGGGTCCCTACGCTGCCTGGCACCGCAGGCAGCGCGTCCTGACCTACGCTAATGCCCACGCTGACGTCCTGACCTACGCTGATGCCCACGCTGATGTCCTGACCTACGCTGACCTACACTGATGCCGTGGCCAGTCCAGCCCCTCAGCCTGGTCTCCATAGTGATAAGCTCAGGGAGAGCGCGAGCAAGCGAGGGTGCGTGAGGGAATGCAGAGGTTGCAGAGGTTCCGAAGCAGAGGAGCTGGCAGAGCAAGCTCAGAACACACTGCGCATCTCAGCAACCAGCATCTTCTCACATTTGCAAACACATCTTCGGAAAATATAAACACAAAGAATCTCAATACGCAATATCATAGACAAAAATATTCAACAGAAAACATAAAAAATAACATTTATAGACAATGTTTCTTTAGAAAGTATAGAATTTTTTAATAATTGGGTTCTTTTCATTTATCCCAGCAAAATAAATGGAACTACTTGCTATAGTATTTCTCAAGGAAGATTACTTAGCAGTAATCATAACTTCAGGACGACTGAATTATACATAATACTTAATATTTACTGAGTTACTATTATGTCAAGGATTCTTAAAAGATGGGAGAAATCTTATTTTCAAGTCATTTTATAGTCTTTACTATCTAACACTGAGATTTATTTTGTTTTGCTATGTTATGTTATGTTATAATATTTGGGGGATATGGGGAACTCGAACTCAGGACCTTGCACTTGCCAGGCAGGCGCTTATGCCACTGAGCTATTGCCCAGCCTTCTGTGTATGTTCTTTATATTAATATTATCATGATCTAATAGATATAATGCAATTCACGTGTAACTTCAAATTTTCTAGTTACCTTTCAAAGTTAAAAAAAGTAAAAATTATAGCGAGTCCAGGGCCAGCGTACACTACGGAGCAAGACCCTGTCTCAGAAGAAAACCAACAAACAAAAACCTGTTAAAGTATTATCTTGGGGCGGGGGGAGATAGCTCAGTGGAATAAGCGCTTCCCTGGCAAGTGCAAGGGCCTGAGTTCAATCCCTGGTTCCGAAAAAAAAAAAAAAAAAAAAAAAAAAAAAAAAAAACCCTGAAAGTATCATCTTGTAGCGCCGGGGTTGTCGTTTACAGTCAGAAAGAACACTTGCCTAGCACTCGCAGGGCCTTTCATTCCAATCCCAGTACTGGGGGGAAAGAAAGACATTATCTTTTCCATAATGAATCTTCAAAATTTACACCTCTAACAGTATTTGAATTTCAACTAATCCCATTTCACATGGTTAGCAGCCTACTGAACAGTGTAAGATCAGATTGCAGTTTAAAGAATGTAAGTCCTGGGCTCAATTTTAATTCTCCTTTACTAATAAAATTCAATTAGCCGGCCAGATAGCTCAGCAGACTAAAGCGCCTGCTTAGGCACACATAGGGACGGGGTTTGATCCCTGGCTTTTGGTGCCAGCCCCAACACTAGGGCACACTGAAAGTGAGATTGAGCCTGGGCGTGGTGGCGCGCCCCTGTAATCCCAGCACTTGGGAAGCTGAAAACAGGAGGATCACTACCAGTCCAATCTGTGTAGTGAGACCCTGTAGACCCTGCACTAAATACATTAAAAAAAAAAAAAAATGAGGGCCGGGGAGATGGCTCAGTAGGATAAGCGCTTGACTGGCAAACGCAAGGATCTGAGTTCAATCCCCAGTTCCACCAAAAAAAAAAAAAAAATCACATTTATTTGGAAATCAATATATTCTCTTTTCTTTTTAACTCTCTAAACAAATCTCAGAGAATACAGTATAGCTGCTAAGAGAATAAAGACTAAGAAGGACAAATTGAAAACTCCTTTGCACTATAAATTTTGAGTGTTTCGGGCTGGGAAGATACCTCAGGGGCTTACGTACCTGCCTGGCAAGCGCAAAGTCCTGAGTTCAATATCCAGCACACACGCGCGCGCGCACGCGCGCGCGCACGCGCGCACACACACACACACACACACACAGTTTTCACTTTTTTTTGTTAAAAAAGGACATTTCACTCCTCTTATAAACATCAAATACATTTTTAAAAAGCAAACACAGAAACACAAAGGAGCATATATTATAAGCAATTTTTAAGTCCTATAATCAGACTAGAGTATAATTAAAAATACACAAATCAAAATGTTTACACCCTAAAACCTATCTTGGACTTTTTTTTTTTTTTTTTGGTACTGGGGATTGAATTCAGGATCTTGTGCTTGCCAGGCAGGCACCTATCTTTGACATTACTTATATTTGAAATATTGAAATCCAGTTAAGGGCTAATACAGGGGATGGAATTTCAAAAATTTCATTTTGGTAATTTATTTTCTAAACATTGGTAAGTATTTTCCTCACTCTTTGGAAGCCAGGGAGATAGCTAAGTGCCTGCATGGCAAGCGCAAGGTCCTGAATTCAATCCCACATTCCAAAAAAAAAGAAGGTCAGATCCACTCTTTAAAGGATAATTCATCCTTTATAGTAAATTTTATGCTTGGAATATTAATGATTAAAAATACTTTGGAAAATTTTACCGTTAGCCTAACTCCAAAGAGTTACATAAACTCAACATTATTTATAAGGAATAACAAATCCATTTTCTACTTTGGTCCTCTCAATGTTAAAAGCATCATTTGCACTGACTGCTTCCTGGCACTGTGCCTGGCACATGCTATTTTTGTAAACAAATACGTCTTGAACAAACGACAAACTAGCAGCCACTTAATACTTCTAGCACTGCAAAATTAAATGTTAATCGGGCCGGAAATATGGCTCAGTGGTACAGCATCCGCCTGGCAAGCGGGTGCAACGTCTTGAGTTCGAGTCCTATAACCCTCCCAAAACTGCACTGAATGTTACCTAGTGAAGCCTTTCAGTTAAAAGATTTTACTAGAGTTCATTTGAAAACTGAAGCCAGATTACAGTTAGCCTTATACTACCCATCACTTATTCTCGTTGAACTCAAGACTTCTGAGACTCAGATATTATCACCTTCAAATAAAGTGGGGCCCAAAGGGATTGAGTCATATAATTATTAAGTAGCAGAGCCAGATTTCAAGCCCAAATCCTCTAGCAAAATAGTGTCTGTGCGTTTAATGAGAGAGGGAGAGAGGGAGAATGGGGGAGAGGGAG
>NW_004524642.1:1114249-1125285 GCF_000260255.1 Octodon degus
GAGGAATATGTTCTATGCCTGTCCTTTTAAAAAGTCCATTAGAAAACTTTCAGAAGAAAAATACACTAAGGACAGTTTCCGATCATACACAAACAACTTTTTAAGAAACTCAAACTCAAGGTAAATTACAAGGGCGGTGGAACTACTGACCACGACTGGCAGGGAACCACAGGGACCCCGCCCGCCCGCCGCCCGCCGCCCGCCGCCCGGCCCCGCGGACGCCGCCTACCTGACGGGCTCCCGCCAGCGCTTGAACCAGCTGCAGCAATTGGCCATCAGCCCGAACATGCCAGGCCGCCCGCGCCGCCACCGCGCATCCGCGCCCGCGGCCGGGACGCCCAGCCTCCCGGCCGATCCCAGGAGCCCGGCCTCCCAGACGACGAGGAGGCGGGTAGGCCCGGAGGCGGGCTGCCGGCAGGCAAGGTGGCCGGGCCGAGCCCCACGCCCCGCCGCTCCGCTCGCGAGTGGGGCACAACTACCCTGCTCCCCTGGGACGCCGGGACCCGAGGGGCAAACACTCGAGCCCAGTTAGCGGGTCCGGCCCGAGCAAAGCCCAGCACCGACGTGCTGACGTTTTCCGAGACGCGGAAGGCCCGCCCTCAGGCACCGCCCACATTGTAGCTCTCCAATCATTGATTGCAGATCTGTGTTTGGGCTCTCTGAGTGGCTAAAGGGTCCTGGTCGTCCGCCCACTCGGAGAGGTGGAAAGGGGAAGTAGGCGGGCTCTAGAAGAAGAAGGCGGAGCTCCGCGGGGAGAGCCCCTGTAACTAGGCAACGAGAGCGTCCAGAGTTAATCCGAGGGATCCTGGGTAGATCTCAGTCAAGGCTTAACCTGATACACCCATCCAGAGTGTGTTACTTGCCGTGCATTCTGATTTTGATCGATCTCCAATTGTTTTTTCTACACAGAGTCTCTCTTTGCAGTTAAGGCTGGCTTTGAACTCACTTTATACCCCAGGCTGGTCGTACCCCAGGCTGGTCACTTTGTAGCCACAATGATCCTGCTGCCCCAGCTTCCGGAATGCTGGGATTCCATGCATAGCCTGCTTCCAACTCCAATTAGCAGCTCTGAATTTGTGCAAGCAGGAATGGGAATCCTCTATGGATTCTGGCCAACTCGGAATGTTGACGTGCGGGGGGCTGGAGGGGACAAAATGAGACCATTATTACTAAGCAATCTCAATAGTTCAAAGAAGAATAATGTTTTGATCTGTAATTTTTATCGCTATTTTTACTTAAATTAACAAATGTAATTATATGATATTTTCTGTAGGAGAGGATCATAATTACAAAAGAAAGAAATATATGTTTAAAAGCACTAAAACGAACAAAATGAAGGAAATATTTTACACTGACCACTGAAAGATAACTACTCTTTCTCAGATTTTTTGATGTGTAGATTGCTGGCTATTTGGCTTCCAAAAGTTGGAATTGCGACCTATTGACTATTTTTGTAATGTTTTATTTTTAAAGACATATGTGAGAGCTGGTGAGATGACTCAGTGGTCTAAAGCACCTACTTAGAACAAGTTTAGCAACGCACATGGACCGCGGTTCAATCCCCCAGCACCACATGCCAGCCAGTCCTGCCCCCAGGCGGGCTGAGCTGGCCACACACACACACACACACAAATATAAATAAATAAATAAATAAATAAATAATAACGATAAATGATAAAAAATACATATGTGATATCTGGATTTCCAGTATGTTTTTTTGGGGGGATGCATTCCCCTCAAAAAAGTTAGGAATATGTGTGTGTGTCCATTCCTCTTTGATTTACATATACTTCTAAATTCTGATAAAAACATAGAGATCACTAAAGATCCCAGGGAATACAGGGAAAATAGTGACTTGGGACAAATATTATTCTAGGTTTTAAATTATTCTGTCTCATTACTAACACACTTGACGACCTTAGTAACTTTTGCACCTCTGAAACTTATCAGGGAAACTGAGAATGAAAATACCTACTTTTCCTAAGCGCCTGCCTGGCAAGCGCAAGAACCCAGGTTCCATCCCTTGGACCACATGCTATGCCAGCCTTGGAATCCCAGGCGCACTGTGCCGGCCACCGAAACTGGGCATTGTGGCACATGCCTGTAATCCCAGCGCTGGGGAGGCCGAGAGGAGGATCAGTACAAGATCGAGCTGCATAGCTAGATTCTGAGATATTTTAAGCCTGGCGTGGTGGAACATGCTTGTAATTGCAGCACTCAGGAGGCTGAGGCAGGAGGATGCTTGAGAGTTTCAAACCAGCCTGGGCTACAAAGTGAGCTCAAGGCCAGCCTGAGCAGTACAGTGAGATTCTGTCTCCAAAGCCCACCCCCCAAAAAAACCCACACACAAAAAAAGAAAGAAAATATTTACTTTTCAGAGTTACTAAAATGATGAAAAGAGGGAAAGACAACTTGAGTGCAGTTTCTCACAGATAATAGCAGATTTGGAAATTGGTATCACCCGTCTCATAAACATTAATGACGTCTTGTCCTGATGGCAGGGAGGATGGGAGAAGGCCCGCAGTTCCCCAGTTCTGAAGAGCTACATTCCTGTTGTTTTTTACCACACTTTTTCTAAAACTAATAGCTTGCAAATGTGAAACCTCTATTACTGATGTTCACCATTGTAGCTATATTCTGTGATCCTATCAAACTACTCAGAACATGCTTTTGGGGTATAACGTCCGTCTTATTCTAAGTTCTCTTTTCCTTTGAAGCTTTGTATACATTTCATGACGTTAACTCATCTAAAATTCTTGCCATGACTTTTCACAATCTTATGCGCTTCCAATTCTCTTTTTATCTCCCTGGCCACTCTTCCTCTGGCTTTTTATATGTACTCCTAAGACCTTGCAATATCTCTCTGCTTTCCTTATTAAAAAAAAAAAAAAACCCACGAGTTCTCTTGGAGATATCAGTTAGTATGTGTGTGCCTCAAGCGTCTTACTGAGTGAATGCTTTTAAGCATTTCTGAAACTAGACTTAACACAATCTTTGTTGGAAAGCATCTGCAGTGCACAGGTTGCCCCTCGTGAGAGTGAGAAGAGTTGACTCTTAGTTTTTCAGAACTGTGAGTTTCTTTACAGGCATAAAAGTGTGCATCACTTCTAGTTCTCCTTTCCTTGCAGGTGCAAGAAGTAGTTACTCTCACCTTGTGGAATTAGCACTGTCGTGCCACTTGCCTTGTCCTGTGACATGTAAGTAGTGTGTCCCCTTTTGGTGAGTATTTAGGAGCTGGTTTACAAGTCTGTTTTCCCTCCCCTTGCAGTGGCAGCTGGGTAAAGCCATGCGGATTCTGAGAGATGATACAATCAAAGCGGCCTGGAAGGTGCAGCCAACACATGGAAAACAGCCGCCTGGGAGTTAGCTGGGCGTCCACGCAGACATAGGAACAGTTGTAGGAGGCTCCTCCTCAAACTGATAAAGTCATTTCTGAGAAAGCTGTCGCCAATGTGATATTGAATGGGAGAAAGTTGCAAGCTTTTCCTTTAAAATCAGGAACATGTCAAGAATGTTCACTCTCACTGCTCTGTTCAACATACTCCTTAAAATATTAACCGGAGCAGTGAGCCAAGAGAAACAAACAAACGTGGTACGTATAGGAGAGGAGAAATTCAACATACCATCGTGTAGGTAACATGATCCTGTACTTACAAGGCCCCCAAAAATTCCAGTAACAGACGCCTAGAACTAATAACCAAATTCAGCAATGTAGCAAGATATAATATAAATGCAAAAATTATTTTCTATTTATTATTATTATTTTGCACAAACATCCAGAGTGTTCCTATAAACTAACAATGAACTCACAAGAAAGAAATTAGAAAAACATTCGCAATAGCATCAAGAAAAATGGAATAGGGCCAGCTAGATAGCTCAGCAGATTAAGCGCCCGCTTAGGCAAGCGCGGGGACCAGGTTTGATGCAGAGCACCAACGCCCCACTGGCCTTACACCAGGCACGCTGAGCTGGCCCCTGAGACCAGGTGTGGTGGCGCACGCCTGTAATCCCAGCACTGGGAGGCTGAAAACAGGAGGATCGCTACAAGTCCGAGCTGCAGAGTGAGACCCTGCACCAAATACATAAAAAAAAAAAAAGAAAAGATAAATGGAACACAGGAATTAACCAAATCAAGACAGTGAAAGACTTCTACAACAGAAATTACATCACTCTGAAAAAGGAGCTAGGAGAGGACATCAGAGGTGGCGTGCATCTGCAATCCCAGCACTCAGGAGGCTGAGGCAGGAGGATCGTTGCAAGTTTGAGACCAGCTTGGACTACAAAGCGAGCCCAAGGCCAGCCTGAGTGGTATAGTGAGATCCCGTCTCAAAGAAGACAAAAAATTTTCTTTAAATGAAAAGAAGAGGTAATCAGAAAAATGGAAAGATATCCCATATCCCTGGACAAGCAGAGCCAATATAGTCAAAGTAAGTATACTTCCAAAACTGATATACTGAGATATATATATATATATATATATATATATATATATCCTATTTAAAATACCAATATGATTCCTCAGAGAGCTAGATAAAACCAGCCAACATCGAGGCACAGGCCTTGAATCCCAGCACTCAGGAGGCTGAGGCATGACGATAGCCCTGAGTTTGAGGCCAACTTAGATCACATAGTGAGACACTGTCTCAAAATAAAAATTTTTAAAAATCCCCCAATTCATATGGAGCCAGAAGAGACTTAGAACAGCAGGAGCAATTCTGGGTAGCAATAGCAAGGCAGGAAGCACTGTGATCCCAGCTTCGAAGTTACATTACAGAGCCATAGCGATTAAAACAGCGTGGCACTGCACAAAACAGTCACGTGGATCAGAGGAACAGAACGAGGAAGCAGAAACAGCCCGAGACGTACTCAGCTATTTGTCTGCTTTAAACGACACTGGGAGAATTGGATAGCCACATAGAGAAAAGTCTAGAGCCATATGTGTCATCACGTACTGAGCAAAACTCAAAATGAATCAAAGATCTAAATGTTAAAACGGAAACAATCTACTGGAAAATAAAATAGGTACAAGTCTTGACGATACTGTGCTCCGTCTGACTAGAGCTCCAACGGCACAATAAACAATACCAGGAAATAGCACACGGGATCTTGCCAAAATGCTTCTACGCAAAAAGAAGCGAACAAATAAACAGGCAAACAAAAACCCAATAGAATAAAATGACAACTTACAGAATGAGAAAATATTTTTCCAGCTATTCCTCGGACAAAGGACTAATATCTAGAATATATAAAGGACTTAAAATAACTAGAACCCCCAAAATAAAAGATCCTATAAAAATGGGCATCTGAAATGAATGGACAATTCTCAAAAGACATAAAATATCAATACATACATTTTTAAGACATTCGACATTGCTGTCCACTGCAAAAATGCAAGTTAAAACAATACTGAGATAGTGTCTTATTCCAGAAAGAAAGGCCGTCATTACGAAATCACATAATAACACATGTGCTGACCAGGCAGCGAGAGAAAAGGAAGGTATCTTTCCAAAACAGTTTAAGAAATCAAATTATAGTGACAGGTGCACTCTCACGTTACAGCAGCGCCCTTTATCACAGCTCCGTCTCAGAAGCAGGCCAACGTCACAACAGACGAGTGCAAGACAGGGGCCTTCCGGTGCAGCGGGCGACACGCTGCCACAGAGGGTTCAGCGGAACTATCTGTTGGAAAATGGATGCACCTCGAGGATATAATATTAAGTGACACAAATCGGATGCACACGAGCTTAAAAATCACATGTTTTCTCTTATATGAGACATTCAAAGAACAAAAGAAAAGACACATAGTGGGAAGTATGGAGAGCCCTTTGACATAGGAAGACAAAGGAGAGTAGGAGGAGCCAGGGAGGGATGGGAGGGGACTTGAAAGAGTAGCGGTGTGACACATACCTACATGAGCTTCCCAACAATAAACGCAATCACTCTTTGTTCAAAACATGTACTAATAAAGAATATGAATAAAAAGTTCAGGCGGACCTGACCATCCCACAATCAAGAAACAAACACTTGGTTTCTAAACCAATACAATTTTTTAAATATTTTTATCATGATGTAATCTAGTGTATTCTGCGTGATAAACACAGCTTTGCTCTTGCAGTTTTTTAAAAAAAATTATTTCATGTATTTAGTACAGGGCCTACAGGGTCTCACTACGCTGGTGGGACTTGCAGTGATCCTCCTGTTTCCAGCCTCCCAGGAGCTGGGATTACAGGCACGCGCCACCACGTCCAGTCTCAGTCACTGTCTCAGTGCACCCCGGGGCGGGGACGGGCGGCACGGCACACCAGGGATCAAACCCCCCTGCGCGCTCTGCCTAAGCAGGTGCTTTAGTCTGCTGAGCTATCTGGCCAGCCCGGCTCCTGTTGTTACGGGCAGCTGAGCTAGAGAGAGACGTTACAGGCAGTGAGCAGGGCGGGGCCTCAGAACACACTATGGAAGACAAGACCTTGCACCTGTGTCGGAGACGGCACTCCAGCCGGGCGCCAGACCTCGAGACAAAAGACTAGACAAACGCAGCCACTTATTTCCTGAGGGATGGGCACCAGGAATTCGAATTCTAAGTAGGTATCAAGGGCTGGCCAGATAGCTCAGTGGATTAAAGCACCTGCAAGCAGGTGAAGCGGCCGGGGGTTCAATTCCCCGGGGCTGCCAAGCGGCCTGTGTAGTACTGAGACCCTGAACACCCTGGAGACCCTTCCCTAAAATACAGAACAATAAATAAGTCAATAAATAAATAGGTATCAGTCACCTTGAAAGGGCCAGGAGACACTGACCTAGCCCCTACAGGAAAACTCCTGTTCTGTTTTCATACCTGCTTGCTGCAGGACTGGCTTCCCCATTTGATACCAATTTCGTCAGTTTTACCTGAGCAATTAATCTTATTGGTGGACCACAGTTTTGTCCCCCTTCATGCGCAAGTTCCTGTGTTTCCCACCTTTGACCCATCTCACCTCGTGGTTTTGCTCTATAAAACCCTAGAAAGGCAGATTCCTAGGCAGCCTGCTCAGATCCCCCTTCTGTCTCTCTCTCAGTCAGAAGCTTTCTTTCCCCAGTAAATGTATCCTGCTGGGGCCAGGAGATGGCTCGGTAGAGTAAGCACTTCCCTGGCAAGCGCAAGGGCCTGAGTTCAATCTCTGGTTCTGCAAAATAAAATAAAATATATATGTATATTCTGCACATATATTATATATCATATATACTGCTGTTAACCTCTGCTGTTCCTAAAATTCATTTTTCAGTTATAGAGAACACGAATTTGTCTCACGTGTCTTTCAGGTTGGGAGTTTCATTCTCCCATATCATTATCGTCTTTGCTAAGATTATATATCTATATCTATATCTATCCACGGTGATCCTCCTGCCTCAGCCTCCCCAGCACTGGGATTACAAGTGTGGGCCACAATGCCAGTCTCAGTGGCCAGCTCAGCGCGCTGGGCCAGCGTGGCTTTTGGTGCCAGTGCTCCAACCCTGGTCTCTGTGCTTGCCTAAGTAGGCACTTAGTCCACTGAGCCATCTCGCTACCCTTTGGTGATATTTTGGCGTAAATATTCCCAGGCTGAAATTCTCCAATCAAACTGAATGTAAACACTAAGAATTTTATTTATATTTAAATCACTTGGGATTGAGATGAAAATGTTAAATTAACCGATCTGGAAGAATCAGAGATACTAGAAGAAGAGAATTTAAAGAGGAAAGCAGGCTGCGTGTGATGGTACACGCCTAGAATCCCAGCACTGGGGAAGGAGGCTGAGGCAGGAGGATTGCTGGGAGTTCTAGGCCAGACTGGGCCACGAAGTGAGTCCAAGGCCAGCTTGAACTGCATAGGGAAACCATAGGTGAAGACAATATGGAGGAACGAAACGCCCAACCTGAAAGATGCCTGGGTTGAGCCTGTGTTCTTTAAAACCAAAGAATGAATTTTAGGAACAATGGAGGTTAAGAGCAAATATTTACTGGGGGAAAGTAAGTGATGGGTTCTGGCCTAGTATGAGTTGCTGAATCATTACGGTGGCCATCTAACATGGCTGAAGCACTTAAAAACAACAGCCCATCTTCCCAAGACCACCTCCCCTTCTTCTCCAGCTCAGCCCAGGGTGCAATTTCCTTTCACCCTTCCTGCCACCTCAGGGAAGACCCCAGTCAGCCTCTCAGGTCTATCTAAATGTCCCCTCAAGCCCCACCCTTGGCAGAAGGCCACAAAGCCTCAGTCTCCCTTTGTTCCAGTCAAGAATTCCTCATCTTCCCCAAATTGTTTCCTTGTGCTCAGAAGAAAATAAGGCTTCTTTCTCTTTTTCCTTTTGTTTGTTTCTGTGCTGCGCCAGGCGCCTGAAAAACCTATCATAAAGCTTCTGTCAGAGAGAGACAGAGACAGGAAGGTGACCGGGGCAGGTTGCCCTGAGAATCTGCTGTTCCTAGGGATTTTTATAGAGCAGACTATGCAGCGAGGCTGATCTAAGGTGGAGAACACGGGAACTTGCTTCGATCAGGCAGGAGGTGGGACAAAACTATGGTTAACAAATGATGTTATAAGCACCATAGCTCAGATCAAATTGATTAAATCCAGGAACAAATGAGGAAGAGAGTCACATAGCAAATGGGCATGAATATGGAACAGGGTCTCCTCCTTTTGGGGGTTGGATTAGTGACTTTTTCCTTTTCTTCCCCCTGTACTTTAGAGAAGGGCCTACAGGGTGTTCAGGGTCTTATTACTAGACCACACTTGTAGTGATCCTCCTGTTGTATAGCCTCCCAAGAGCTGGGATTACTGGTGTGTTCTCCATGCCCAGTCTCAATTGCTTTCTCAGGGGAAGGGCTGGCATGGCAGGTCTGGGGATCGAACCCCCAGCCCCTGCATCAGCCTAAGCAGGCGCTTTAATCCTTTGAGCTACTTGGCCTTCTCTCTTTCTGTCTTTTTCAAGGTGATTGATAACTTTTCAGAATATCAATTCCTGATTCCCATCCCAGGAGACGGGTGGCTAAAGACAAAATGACATTTGTCTAGAAAGTGACGGAGTAAATACTTGTTTACTCTGTTGTCTTGAGCTCTGGCCCACCCAGGGAGTGTCTGTCACTGGCAAAGTTGCAGTCACCTTGTCTTCCATTTTGCCTCCTGGAGGGCCTAGCCCTGTCTGACTGCCTGTACTATTTCTATCTAATTCAGCTGCCTATAAGAAAGAGCAGGAAATATTTATTGAGAGGGATAGAGAGAGTTCCTTGGAGACAGGAGAGGAGCTGATAACCAGGTTGCTGGAGAGCTCACTTGAGAGAGGACCTTTCACAGAGTAAAAGCAGGAGGTGGGGACAATGTGGGAGGGCACTATAATCACCCAGTAAGAGGACAGGCTGAGCCGCTGAGGTGACACTGATCCAATGGGGGTCAGGTCAGGTACCAGAGAAGCTGGAAAGGACTTTTCCTGTCGAGGTGAGTCAGGGGCCAAGGGAATATTTTCTGCACCTCCAGGAAGGCTTGCAGGCCTGGTCATTCTGCCTTTAGCTTGAGGCCTGGCCTCCAACGGATGTGCCCCCAGCCACAGGGAGAGTGTGTTTTTATCTTCTGCATTGCCTCCCTCGAGGGCCTAGCCCTGCCCCACAGCCTATAATAATTTTACTTAGCTTAGCTGTCTGTGAAATGGGCACACAGCATAACAAGCTATCGCATTTTCTGTCCCTACTGGACGAGTTGGCAGTTCTCCAGCCCACACTCTTAGCAGAAGTGACTAAGATCCATCCGGCTGGATCAGAAACCATAAAGTCTGCAGCTGAGGGCATACTCAAAACATTTTTCTGTTGTGCTTCACTCAGGCTTAAGGAATCCACTGCTACTTTATTTGGGCAGAAAATGAAAAATATGTGTATGATTACTACTATTGATTCTATCTTACTGACTCAACACTAACCTATTGCTCTCTCTACTTTACAGATGAGACAGGTGCCACAATTTGAAATCACGCAGCAGGTCGCTGCGTTGGTCCGTGACTTCAACTCAGTCGTTTTAGCTTCAAAGCAGCTGATGTTTTCTGTTTGTTTGTTTGTTTTTTTCCAGGTACTTAGCACAGCGGAGAAAGAGGCAGAAGGCAAAAGGGAAAGGGCTTTATTTTCTTTGAGGACATGGAGAGAATTTGGGAAAGTTAAGAAATTCTCTGGACTGGAAAAAGGGAGACTGAGGCTTTTACAGCCTTCTACCGAGGAGGGGTTTGAAGGCGATGTTTAGATATACCTGAGAAACTGGGCGTCTTCCCTGAGGTGGTGGGAAAGTTGACTGGACCAAATTGGAGAAGAAGGGGGAGGTGGTCTTGGGAAGGCGGGCTTTTGTGTTAAGGGCATCATTAGATGACCACCATAACGATGTCAGCAACTCACACTAGGGCCAGAACCTATCAGCAGCCATAAACACATGTCACACGGACATCACTAAGGACAAAAACCTACTGCAGTGAAGCAGGCAGACAAGCGGCTTCCACGTGCTGGGATTTGATGCGTTCTTTTTTATTTTTCGAAACTTTTTTCCTTGCTATTTTACGTGCTAAATACAACACCCAAACAAAACTGTGGAGGCTCCAAGGGGTCGCATTTTCTTCCACGTCTTCTGTCCTCTGCGGACTTGCGGGCTTGCACGCCGCGCTCAGGGGCGTCCAGGCGCCGGGTGATCTCCGCGCCGCCGCCAGGCTCGGGCTCTCGCTCCGACCCGAGCTCCCGCCGCGGCGTCCTCCGGGCGCCCGCTCCCCGCGCCCCGCTCCCCGCGCCCGCTCGCACACTTCAGCCTCCCGCCCCGAGCGCGGGGGCGCTGGGCCTCGCGCTGACCCCTCCCCCGGCGAGCTTCCTGGAAGTGCCCCGCTGTCGCCTCCCCCAAGCGGCGGGCGGGGTGGGCGCCCTGCTGGCTGAAGCCGCCCTCCCGCCGGGCTGCAGCTCCGCCCGCCGCCTCGGCTCGGTCTCGCTCGCCGCCTCCGCGATGAGGGTCCCGGGGGCGCGCTGCGGGGCGCTGCTGGCCTGCCTGGCCCTCCTGCTGTGCCAGTGGTAAC
>NW_004524642.1:1125820-1135834 GCF_000260255.1 Octodon degus
GGCCGGCCAGGTCCGGGCGGATCGCGGGGTGCAGGGAGACTGATGCGAGCGCCCGCGCCGGGCGGGGTCCGCAGCGCCCACTCCCCTCCGCGGCCGGCCGGTCCGGGGCGAGCGCTCCGCCGTCCAGCAGGGGGGCAGAGCGACCCTCCGAGCCCTCTTTGGTACAGCCCTCCCCCGCCCCCTTTTTGCACTATCTGGACTTTGAGCTTGGTTCTCCTGCCTCACGTTAGCCAACGAACTGTTTGACGAAGATCGAGGTTGTGCGCAGCAGTATTACTATTTCTCAGATCATTTTGTCCTGAGGTCTGACTCTGCCCCTGAGCGGAGAGGACACGAGTTCTTTGCACTTTTATCTTTGTCGTTCCAGTTCTGTGTGTTTCCATGTCCAGATTCAAAAAAGCACATTGAGTTTTCCCTGAAACAGATAAAGAATACCAAGGCTTTTAGGACACTTTGGTTGTTGACTTGTTTTCTAAAGTTGAAGAATGTTCATGATTTAAAAAATGCTTTCTCACGCTCTGTTTCATTCTTAGGAATTGGCTTGGAAACAATAACTCTGGGTTATAAATATTATTTAGGCTGCCCAGAGTTCCAAAGTAAAATTTTCAAAGATAGTAATCAAATGAGACTTTATTAAAATTCCACTAGTCTTATTAATTAGTGATCAAGATGAATAATTTGAACTTCGAATTTTAAAGACTATTTGTTGCTCTCACACTAAAGAGTTACAGTTCCAAAAAGAATCAACCCTATAAAATTAATCCTATGCCTATATGATTGTATGCATTGACTCATTGTCTGTATAGTACATGTAGGCAATCCAATAATCCCACTTGTATTTTGGAAAAGAGACAGAGGCAACATCAGTTTACTCATCTACTGCTTGTAGTAGAAAAAATTTGCTAGATCTTTTTTGTAGAGATTATTATATTAGGACTGAAATCTAGGAAGAGGTAAATGCATGTGTCATGTGTATTGCATGCATGTACAGTATGTGGAGAATTCCTCTTACTGTGTACAGGCCCAGAGTCTGACATGGCCTATAGTAGACATTTAAAAATTTTTATTTGCTTTAATCCGATTAAAAAGCTCTGATATATGATGAGGGAAGCGTGGATACACATGCAAATGGGCTGTTTGCTCTCTGGGTTCCTCCTTTCCCTCCCCTTCTCCCCCCTCCTCCCCTCCCTTCCCTTTCTCTTCCCTTGTTTTTCCTTCCTACCTCCTTTTTTCTTTTCTTTTTTTTCCTATAATTTTATTGAGAGATAAATAGCAATGAGACAGTTTCAAATCAAATTGGTAGGACAGTTTCAATAATTAACACATTGCATACTCTCTTCCTAGTGGTTAATTGCTGTACGAGATGCAGACATGATGTCCTATTTACAAACACTATTAGAACAAATCCCTCTACTCATTAAGAGAATGTAACTATCTATCCTAACCATTTTGAATACACAGATACAAAATGGACATTCGTTTGTATTCCCTTTTTTGTTTAGTTCTGTCATTTGAATATTATAGGTGTGTAAACTCAGCAAAATATTCTAAAAGAGTCTAGTAGCCCATAATAGTATTGGGTCTTCCGCTTGACTGGCAATGTCAGAAACTGTTGACCTGAGTCCCCTACAGCTCAACATAACAGCGTGGCTTTACTTCTTATATTTCATTTTTATACTTTTCTGCTGGATGGTTAAGACCAAGGTAAAGCAGGACCTATGCAACAAGAGTTGTAGCTTTTGGGTCTGATAAGGTCAGTGAAATCCCCTCAGGATTTATCCTGAGATCCTGTACCTCAGATTGTAGAACCTTTGTCAGTGTCAGCCCTGTGGATGAGTCCCGGCCATTGCTTGGCCAGTGTGCTCTCTGTGAAAGCCTGTAGAGTGTGCTTAAGGAGAGTCACATGGAGAGAAAACATTCTCTCAGGCTTTCCTTTCTTTTCTTTCTCTCTCTTGCTTTTTTTGGGCTGGGGATTGAATCTGAATCCCCACCCATGCTAGCTAGGCAGGCACTCTGCTTGTGAGTGCTACCCCAACCCCCAGCTCTGTAACAGTTTTTATTTCAGATAGAATACAACTCTACCTACTTTTTTATAATCTGTTGTGTAGTTTATAGGTACAGGGTGTCACTACGCAGCTCTGACTTGTAGTGATGCTTCTGTTTTCATCCTCCCCAGTGCTTCAGTGACAGGCGTGTGTCACCATGCCCAAACTCGTGTGCCACCACGCCCAGACTCGGTTGCCAGCTCAGCACACCCAGGGGCCAGGCAGGCACTGGCATGGTTTGTGGTGCGGGGGACCAATCCCAGCTCCCTGTGCTTGCCAAGCAGGCCCTTAGTCCAATATCTTGCCAGCCCTTAATGCTCTTCCTAATAGAGAGTTCTTACCACCAAATTTAATATTTTTTTTGTAGCTTAAGTGACCTGTAAGTAATTTAAGCCTTCAAAATATATGAAGTCTAATAGTACACATATCCATAATGTTCATGGATAACAGTAATAACCAACTAAATGAGGGAAGGACAGAATGGAGTGGCAGCAGGCTGAAGGAAGAAAGAAGTTGAGTGGATTTATTAGAAAGCTACGGAGTGACTCGCTGCACAGCGAGGCCTAGGGAAGCCACTGAGTGGAGCAAGGACTGGTGTGACAGCACTGTGAGTGACATCTCCAAATGCCTTAATTCTCTTCGCCTCCTAGACCTGCGTGTCCCTGCTCATGATTCAGATTCCTGGGAGAGCCTGTTATCCTGGCTTAGCGTGGCTCTGAGTGTTAGCCCATCACGACCACAGAGCGCCCGAAGGACTGGGTGCTAGAGTGAAAGCAGACACAAAGGAGTCTACAGGTTCTTTTTTTTCCCCAGTCTTTTTGAGACAGGTGCTCACTGTGCAGTTCAAGCTGGCCTTGAGCTTACTTTGTCACCCAGGCTGGTGTTGGGCTCACAGGGATCCTCCTGCTTTGGCATCCCGAGTGCTGGGATTACAGGTGTGTGCCGTCACTCCTGCCAGTCTCTGGTTCTCATTATGTCACATGCCCTTATTTCCATAAGTGTCATGTTATGGGCCGTATCTAGATGTCCCCCCAAAGCCGCATGTGGTCGCTGGTGGGGCTTTCTGGGGGTGCCTGGGTCTACAGTGTGTGCTGCTGGGATCACGGATATGATGCTGGGCTTGATCGTGGTGCACAGCTGGGATTAAGGCCGCCACACCCTGGACGTGAGTGCTACCTGCACTCAGGGTGGGTGGGCTGGTCAGATATAAGGGGCAGAGAGGGTTCTGGCTGGTCCCTTGCTGCTTGCTGCCTCCTGCCCTCTCCAAGCTGTTTCCCCTCTGCCGTGCCACCCTGCCTTGGAGCCAGCCGAGTGTGAACTGAAACCTCTACAAATTGTGAGCTAAGTAAACCTTTCTTCTTCAACATTAGCTGCCATGTATTTTTCTCTTAGCAGCGAAAACCAAACCAGGACACACCATCTGAAATTAATTGTCTAGGGCCGGGTGTTGGGCTTCACACACAGCTGGGATCATGAGACAGGAGGATCTCTGCATTCAAGGGCAGCCTGTGCACCACACAGGGAGACCCAGTCTCAAAAAAAAAAAAAAAAAAAATCATTTGTTTAATGTAATGTAATAGCTACTGTTTAGTAGAAAGGCCCCTCTTTATAGGTTCTGCTGACACTTTCAGAGATGAGGCATGAAGTTACCGTTTCCTACTCCGAGTTCCGTGCCACAGGCTGTGAATGGAGTGATGCATCATAAAGCATCCTAACATCCTGTGTGCTCCCCACACTTAACAAAATGACAAGCAAGGGAACACAGATAACGGCTTTAGCGCTTGCTTATCTTGCTCTTGGTACAGTGTAAATCTTGGTGGTAACTCCATCACTACCCACCTCCTATCTCTTGTCCTGAGAAAGCTCCTAACGTTTGCTTCTCCTTAATGAAACAGGTTGTTACCGAAAGGAATCTGAGCCCTGGCTGCTACCTGTGACATGATGCCTCTCCTTCTCCGGTTTCTGTTGTGCACAGCACTCATCTTGGGGAGTATCTGCTACTTCTAATCCTGATTTATTTATTTTTAATTTTTTTATTTTTTGGCTGGCTCAGGCTGCCTTAGGGCGGGGCTGGTAAGGCATGAGGAGCTGGCGATGGGACCGCGGTATCCTGCGCCTGACTGCGTTTGCGTAAGCAGGCGCTTAAACAACTGAGCTAACAGGCAGGCCCCCTCTAATCCTGATTTAAATCCAGCAACCATGCACTTTGCCTTGATTATTGTCTTCTTTTTTTAAATTGTCGAATTTTTTAAAGAAAGTGTGATAAAGAACTTCAAATGGCTACATAACAGTCTTGGTTTCTAATTCAGTGCAAAATATACTTAGTTTTTGTAATGAATGCTTTCCTGTTTTAGTTTCCAAATTTCTAAGTGACTAGAACACAACTGTAAGAAAAGAGTACAAGTATTAACAACAGGGCATCTATCAGGCGTCTAGGCTGGCCGTAAGAAGGTGCCGGGGATGTAGCTCAGCAGCACAGCGCCTGCCTGGAGAGCACCACGTGAGTTCGATTCCTGGTACAAAAAAAAAAGTACTATGAAACTAGTGGGTTTAAACAGCAAAACTTTTGGTCATCTAGTTCTGAAGGCTAGGAGTCCTTGGCCCGGAGGTAAGCGTGGTTGATTCCTTCTGAGGGGTATGAAGGGGAACCTGTTCGAGCGAGGCCTTGCTCCCAGAGTCTAGTAAACTTACTTGTTCTTTTTCGCGTCCCTTATGTTTTCGTATTGTCTTTCCTCTGTACACGTAGGTCTCCGTGTCTGCATTCCCCTCTTAGTGAGTACAGCGCTTGCACTAAATTAGAGCAGAGCCAAAGAGCTCACCGTGGCTTGATCGTTTGCCCACGTGTGCATCTGCAGGCGGGGGCATTCTCGGGGGCGCTGAAGGAGGCAGGACTTGGACACAGCTCAGCCTCTTTCGACCTTCCTTCCTGACCTGTGTATTTCGGCCTTTAGAAAGCAGCTCTGTATATCAATGATTATGAATGCAGAGAACATACCATATATTTAAAACCACATTTTAGAAAGTATTATATCCCAAAGGACAGTAATGGTAGACTTTACCAGCCCCTAATTCCAAAAGACTTATTCCTTTTAGATATTGAGGCATACAGTGAGATCAATGGAATTACGATAGCTGTTTCCCTGACTTATTTCCTTAGATGTAGTGTTAATTCTTAGAGTTATGTTTTGTATTTCTATAAAGCATTGAATAACTTTTCTAGTACTGGAACACTAAAAAGGTAACTCCAGATACCTGGATTTACTTTCAAAAATAAAAGTTTTTACCTATGAATAAAAATTTCTTCTTCATCATCGAAGAACCCTGATTTATGACTCACTTAATCACTGTCCTTCACTAAATTCTCTTTCTGTGTTTATGTCACCTGAAACTTTAAAACTGTTCGGCGTGAGGTCCTTACACTGGATTGTCTTGAGAGGAAATCCAACTTATTATTATTAAGTATGTTATTCTTTTTTATTGTTAGGATTTCTCTGGTGTAGGACTATCTCACAGGCATTCAGCTGGAGCGCAAGTATTTCTTTGTGTTGTAAATACAGTTTTTGTTTGCTAACCCAGAAAAGTTTTGTGTGAAACACTCTGTGAAGAACTTTGTGGGCTGTCTGGCTGCGTCCTTCTAGCGTGAAGACTTTCACCAAGGTATGCGTGGTCCGCGAATTTCGTTGAGGTGAGCAAGGTTGCCGCCTCAGCTCAGCCATTCACTTTTTCTGAGATTACTTGAGATGTGGGGACTCATTGATGCTATAATTTTTAATCTAGGAGCAACAGACAGCTAATTGCTTTTTCAAAAGTCTAAGCCAGGTATGGTAAAGCACACTTCGGCACTTGGGGAAGCTGAGGTAGGAAGATTCCAAGTTCCAGCCCATTGGGGACAACACAGTGACTTAGCGAGAGCCTGCCTCAAAATAAAAAAAAAAAAAAAATGAATGAAGGGCTGGAGATATGGCTGAGCGTGCAGGTCCGGGTGCCGTTCCCAGTGCTGTAATAAAGCTAGTGTTTTGCCCTTTCCCCTTTTGATGGTACTGGAGGAAATCTGCATTGTGGGGTGGGCTGGGTAAGCAGGTGCACAGGTAGTGACCACATGAACCGTCGAGCCAGAACCTGTCTCCTAACACTTGGCAGTTCCTCCTGTTTCCTTCTAATGGACACTGTCTTGTTTTCCTACCACATGGCCCTTTGTACAACGTGGTAATTTGCTTTTGCAAATTCATCTTGGAAGCCTTTTCTACGGCTGCTTGCTTCTAGTTTCTAGTTCTGGAGTTATCAATTTATCCGGAGCTTTCTCTTTTTACATCTGACCTTTCCCTGCTCTCTTGTCAAAAAGAGCCCTTATCTGCCCCCGCTCTCCTAAAATGTGCTTACCCCGAGTCCTTCTGTTTAGAAGATGTTTCCTGTTTATCATCCTCCCCGGCATCTCCGGTAGGAAGACTGCTCAAACTTTAGGGTGCCTTAGAAATTGTGTCCATTTGTTTTAAGATTGTTGTTTAAAGTAAAATGAAACTTTCTGGAATCCTTTCCCATCGTTTATATTGAAGAAAAAAATTTAAGTTGTGTTCTCAGTTGTTATTCCTAATATTTAAAGTATCTGATGACTTTTCTCTCTTTTGCTTTCTTTATTTTCTTCAAAGAATAACTATGAAATACTTGTTTATGCATTCATCGGAGTTTTAGAACTAACAGGGGAACAAATTAGCATGCCTCTGTGTCATGCATTAGTTTAATTTTTTTTCATAGTTTTATATTAGAATAAAATATAGACTGCTGTAGAATAATAACACATTAATCTCCCAAACTCCAAATTAATCTCCGATTTCCAAATCTCAGTGCAAAGCTGGAGTTACCTTAATCATGTTAAGTCATAGGTGTTTTATATAAATCTCTTGGGCTAGGGAGATAGCTCGACAGTCTAAGTGCCTGCCTGGCAAATGCGAGGACCCGGGTTCAGTCTCTGGTACCACATGCCATGCCAGCTGGGGAACCCTGGGCACACCATGGCAGCCACCAAAACTGGGCGTGGTGGCACACACCCGTAATCCCAGCACTGGGGAGGCTGAAACAGGAGGATCATTACAAGTCCAAGCTGCGTAGGGAGACCCTGTGCCAAATATACAAACAAACAAATGAATAAATAATTGAGCCGGGGAGATGGCTCAGTAGCATAAGCACCTGCCTGGCAAGTGCCAGGTCCTGAGTTCGATCTTTAGTTCAGAAAATAGATAAATAATTAACTTTTTAAAAACCTTGTATAAATCTCTTCCATCTTTTTTTTTTTTTCTTTTTTGCGGAACCAGGGATTGAACTCAGGCCCTTGCGCTTGCCAGACAAGCGCTTATTCTACTGAGCTATCTCCCTGGCCCCTCTTCCATCTTATTTATACCACCTGGTCCACTTGGCTGCTAAGACCTCTACAGCGAAGCGAGTGGTACAGGAAAACTCCAACCCAAGGAAGTACATGGTGTATTTTGTCAGCATCATCTCTGTTACAGACATTTTCCTTTAATGATAACATTAACCTTTCCTCTTCTAAAGAAGTGTAAATATTTATGGCCTATTTAATCTTTGGTAATATTTCTCTCTTTCTTTTTTGTATTTTAGTAATGTTCTACAGGGTCTCATTACGTAGATCAGACTTGTAGTGATCCGTCTGTGTTCAGCCTCCCAAAGAGCTGGGATTATAGTAAATAAGATATCATGTCTGCATCTTGTACAACAAATAACCACTAGGAAGGCAGTATGCAATGTGTTAATTATTGGAACTGTCCTACCAATTTGATTTGAAACTGTCTCACTGATATTTATTTCTCAATAAAATTATGGAAAAAAAGAAAAGAGCTGGGATTATAGGCGTGTGCCACCACACCCAGTCTCAATCACCTTCTCACCGTGCCGTGGGGGTGGGCCCGGGCATTACGCACCAGGGATCGAACCCTGGCCGCTGTGTCTGCCTAAGCAGGCGCTTCAGTCTGCTGACCTATTTGGCTGGCCCTGTGGTCATATTTCTTAAAAAGGTGAATTTATTTAATTTGCTGAATAAAATTTTTGATAGAAAACGTAATTCCTTATGCTTACTATGTTCCAGTTAGAGTCAATTATAACACTGAGATGGCTGGTACTGTGGGAGAATGAAAATTTTTAAAAGAATTTTAAGAGCTGATGTTGAAATTAGACCTATAATCATAATTATTATTGTTTTAGAAGTGATCTTGAAGAGCAGCTTTAGGTTTGAAAAGCGAAGTCCTAGAAACTGTGGTCTTTGTGTGGTGCACGTGTGGTGCGTGGACCACCCTCGTCACCTTTACCTACAAGTGAAGTGTCTTTGGCCAAAACTCCGGGTACGCGGATACAAAATATTCATTTTAACAAGAGTCCCAGGTGATTCCTTCTACATTTACATGTTAGACATACTGGATCAGAAGGAGATAGAGTAGAGAGATATATTGTCTATGTAAAACCACAAGAGATCTTTTCAGGATTAGCAGTAGGTGGGTGTTCCTTAGCTTTCCATTACCGCAAAGAAATACCTGTGGCAAATGACTCGTAACTTTTTTTTTTCTGAAACCAGGGATTGAACTCTGGCCCTTGCACTTGCCAGGTAAGCGCTGGTTCTACTGAGCTATCTCACCGGCCCCATTGACTTATAAAGAGGAAAGGGTTTGCTGGTTCCGGATCAAGGTCAATTACCCTGTTGTGCTGGACCTCTGGCAGGGGCAGTGCCACAGCAGAAGCGTGTGATGGAGCGAACTACCTTTCCGGGAGCCAGGAAACCAAAGAGAGAGGACAGGCTGGGGCTCCACGTTCTGCCAGGCAAATGCTGCCGATGACCTGAGCACCTCTCCTAAGGACCTACCTCCTAACGATCCGCAGCGTCTCCTCGTAGGACCACCCTGGGGAGTAGGGCTTTAGCATGAACTTTGGGTGACTCTACCTACCTTCAACCACTGTGGCAGGCGACCCAGGAGAGAGAGAGAGAGAGAGAGAGAGAGAGAGAGAGAGAGAGAGAGATCAGGGAAAAACTCTACATAGAGACAGAGACAGAGAGAAATGAACAGCATAGCAAGAGAGTGCAGCCTGCAGAGGTCTGCAGTGAGAAATTAATGGGTGGGAGGTAGAGAAAGACTTAGGAACTAGCGTGTCTTAAGTCCCAACTTGAAACTTGGAGAAGTTGCTTTAGTGTAAATAACTTCAGTCCTTCCTACTACTGCAAACCCTCTGCCCCCTACTGTGCTCTTTCCCTCTCTCTCTCTCACTCTCTCTCTGTCTGTCTCTGTCTCTCTGTGTCTGTCTGTCTGTCTGTCTGTCTCTCTCTCTCTCTCTCTCGCTTTCTTCTTTTGAGGCCTGGCCTCACTCTGCAGCTCGTGCTGGCCTTGAGCTCCCTTTGTAGCCCACGCTGACCTCGCCTTTGCAGCGATCCTTCTGCCTCAGCCTGCTGAGCGCCGGATTCCAGGTCTTACTGCTTTTTCAGAAAGGGTCATTTATAACAGAGATGAGAATATGCTTGTGAGATGCGAGTGAGATGAAGAGTTTGGTAAAAGCCATCGCACAACAAAGAAAATCTGTTCCAACATTCAGTGATTTTCCCTTACATCGCGGTCATGGAGGCATTTCTGATTTGGAAGCTGGCTTCCCAGAGAATTTCTGACTCTATGAAGGATTTTCAAAGAGCCTGCAGGAAGCATGCACCTACTGCGTCCTTATGAAAAGCACTGAACTCGAGGTTCACATTTGCTCTCAGTCCTGGGGATGTGCAGGCAAAGGTCTCTGCCTAGTCTCCCCTCAAGGGTCCCTACACTGGCTTCTTGTGGTGTTTGCTCCCAGTTACTGCTTCACTCACTGACAATTTATTCCGTGAAACTTCATAGCTAAGCAGAAGCATGTCCTTTGAAAGATAATCCAGGAACTACTGTGAGCTCTGGAGTCAGGGTGAGGAGCACAGGGAACTCACATGATGATC
>NW_004524642.1:1137759-1143892 GCF_000260255.1 Octodon degus
GTCACTTTAGGCAGCTGTGGCATCGAGTTGCATGGCATTTAGAGAATCAGGAAGGCAGGAGACACTTGACGTTAGCAAAACTAAATCTTCAAATTGTTAAGATTGTTTAAGGGTTTGTTAATACTAAAAATAAAACAACCCTGGTTGTTTAAAAAACTGGTATGCTTTGGGTTGTTCTCAAAGATGCATATTCTTTTTGCCTAAATATTTCTTGTTATTGTTATTATTATTCTGTTCCTGGGGATCAAACTCAGGACCTTGCACTTTCCAGGCAAATACTGATGGTGCTGAGCTATCTCCCAGGCCCTCTTATTAGATTTTACATTCCATGTATCTGTTTTTTTTGTTTTTTTTTTCTGTACTGGTGATTGAACTCAGGACCCTGCGCTTGTCAGGCAAGCGCTTATTCTGCTGAGCTATCTCCCTGGTCCCTGTTGTTTGTTTTTGAGGCAAAGTTTCACTCTGTAGTCCATACTGGCCTTGAACTCACTATGTAGCTCACTATGGCCTTGAACTTGTAGCAATCCTTTTCTCTCTGCCTCTTTTCTGACTTCTGGGATGACAGGCATATGCTACCATACCTGGTTGAAAAATTCTTATAAGTAAAAAAATTTAATAATTTTTTTGGAATTGGGCAGAATTCAGTAATTTTAAACAACACCAAAAATATTTTTGTATAACAAGACAGAGTGAAAGGAAATTTTAATTGCTTTTTTTTTCTTTTTTTGCATGTGTGGTGCTAGGGATTAAATTCAGGGCCTTACACATGTAAGACAAGAACTCTACTACTGAGTCACATCCCCAGCCTCACACTTTTTTATTTTTGAGTTTTTATTTTTTGATGAAGACAGTCCTCTATCAGTAGTGGGTGTGGGTAAGGCAGACAGTGGCAGAGTGTGAGCAGTGTGATTTGGAATCTAGACACTGGAAAATAATAACTGGAGAGGAAAAAGAAAAAAGAGAAATAGATTCTCAGAAACTGAAATGAAACTAGCAGAAAAAATAAAAACTACTGAAAAATTGAAGAGACGAAGTACAGACAGGTAAAGGAAAGAAACATCTTGGACTTTCTCCCGGCTCTTGGTTCACAGTTTGCACCTCAGGGGAGAGGGAGACTGAAGCTGCAGAAACAAAGTGAATGCCTGGCACTCCAGGGGCCCCAGAAATAAAAGAAGTGGAGGGCACCTGAGGCCACTGTGACCTGTGGGGACAGCAGGGCTTCTGCTCACGTGGGAGTTCCTCACAGCTAGTGAGGCCTTGCTGTCCAGGTAGCCCGTGCTCCAGAAGAGAGCACGGGCTCAAGTGCTGTTCCAGCACAAGAGTGAGAGTCAGCACCCGGAACCCAAGCAGCCAGGAGACGGCTTTACTTCAGGGTTCCCAGTCGCACCTTCCCGCAGTGACTGTGTAGGAGACAGCCTCAGTCGGGTAGGCTGGAAAGAGATCTTGGGGACCTGAGCTCAGCTGGAAAGCACACAGGCCCTGCTCCTCCTGGCACAGATGAAACCCCACCTGAGTTTCTGTGCGTTTGACGGTTTGGGCATTGGAGCCTTGGCCAGCTGTCTGCTGTTGCCTGCATATGCAAGCTCTGGGGTCTGACTGCCCTGTTTATCTGCCTGCACCAGCAGGGACACATCCTGACCGGGGCCAGCCTCAGCCTAGGGGAAGCAATGCAAGTGAGTGCGTGTTGGGTTTTTCTTTCCTCTCTCTTTACTAGTACATTGGGGCTTGGGGACCTTTTCTTTTCACCCCCTCCCCTTTTTTTGCTATTTCTTTTTCTTAGGTCTTTTTTCCTATTTCTTTTAGTTTTTTCCCTTTAATTTTTTTTTCTTATTTTGTCCATGTAATTTCTTTTTAAAATCTTTTTTGTTTGTTTATCTTTCATTTGTAGGCAGGGACTTATGCTGCTGAGTTATCTCCCTAGTCCTTTATCTTCCATTTCTCCTCAGTTTTTTTTCCTGTTACTTTTACCTAATTCTGTTCACATCCTGCTCCCCAATAGGTTCATTTGTCCCACTTTTTTCTCATACCCCATAGTATAAGGTTTCAAATTTTTACTTGCATTTCCTCCAACTTCCTCTATGTTAAACCGTATAGCCACTGAGCTTTATTATTCATTAAATAATGTTACTCTGTAACATCTTGTTGAATTATATTCTACTCTTAGTGGAGATGTAGCTGTCATATTTAATGCATACATATCAGCTGTAAGTCAGTGCTTGAGCTGCTTTAGTGTTCACAATATAACTGTGGTAAAGTGGTACATATTGGCTTTTCTAGTGTGCTAGTGTCCAGTTTGTCCTGGATGATGGTACCATGGTTGATTTGCTTGATATTGCCAGGATTGCATAGTTGTTGCTATGAACGGGTTTTTTTCATAAGTGAACTCTCAGATCACTTTTGTGATCTAAAGATTTTACATTATGTATGGTTAACAATACTAGGGTAGAGTTCCCAGAGGACTCCCAGTGTTAAACCAATTACACAGCATCCTCCTCTTCTAAGATAACCAAGGTGATCAGATTTTGAGGTAGTTAGCCATGCCTGAAGGAGAGCCCTGAAAAGGGACTTACTAAGGAGATCTTGGCACGAGCAATGATGTTTTCCCGCTGTATCAGCAAACCTCAGCACAACACAAAAGGAAGAAAGGAACTCCTGGAACGGGATGAGAAGACAAGGCGATGAAACGCCTTCCCTGAACCCCCAGCTCCCCCAAAGCCCATCCAAGGTGCGTCGAGGTGACACTGCCACAGACTTCAGATCCAAATTACTTGAAAGGATAGCTGAGGGTGTTAGAAAACAGATCAAAAAGGAGTACAGTAGGATCACAGGTGATATAGCTAAACAGCCCATGAAAATAATAGCTAAAATGATCAAGGAGCTTTCAGAAGACTGATAAAAAGCTTCCTGAGCTGCACAAAATACAAGTACCATGAAGGACCAGTATTAAAAAGTTTTCAATCAGAAATCCTAGGGATTAACAATTACATTGAAAGTATAGCAGCTGGTATGGGACACAATCTCAGAATCAGAACATGAGGGTACCTTCAAGACTAACCAAAGGTGCCTTAAAAGCAAAGAACATGAAAAATGGATCCAACAACTGCTAGATGATGCAAAGATTAGTCAAATAGTAATTGGGAGCAGTGAAAAATCTAGATGACTTCACGTGTGGCATAAGAAAGCTGTTCACAGAAGTGGTGTAAATACTCCCTAAATATAGAGAAATAAATGTACAGATTAGTGAAGCATGTGGAACCCCACATAGCCACAACCAAACAAATTTATAATAAAAAAATCCCAGAAATCATTGCAGGAACAAAAATCTTACAAGCTGTTAAAAAGCTTTTAAGCAAATTATAATATATAAGGGTAAATCTTTTAGCATTTTAATTCCACAGGAAGTCATTACAGTTATATTCATAAATGCAACAAACTCAACTTCATAAACTAGTGCTCCCAGCTTCATAAAAAAAATCAGGTAAACATCAATATAATGTGAAAAGGTGACCTCAGTGCCCTATTGTCACAAATAGGCCAACTAAACAAAAAGTGAACAAAAGAAATATCAGCATTGAACTGAGCAACTGAACAAATGGACTTAGTAGATACCTACAGAGAACTCCACTCCACAACAACACAAAGCATATTTTTCTCAGCAGCACATGGGACTTTCTCCCAAATAGACAACATGCTCACCCATAAAGCATGCTTCAGTAAATGCAAAAGAATCGAAGCTATTCATGCATATGATCACGCATTGTAGGCCAATGAAACTAGAAATCAGTGGCAAAACACTGCAGAAACAGTGCAAACACATAGAAATTGAATATGCTTTCTGGAATGCTTAGCATGTTATGGAAGAAATCAAGGAAGAAACTAGAGTTCGCAGAAACAAATGACCATGTCAGTACAACATTCCAGAACCAAGGAAACACAATGAAGCAGTCGTGAGAGGGAAGTTTATAGGAGTGAATGCCCACGTCACAAAAACAGCGTGCTCCATTAAGCAACTTAATGATGTGCCTCAAGGTCCCCAGAAAACTCAAACAATCCTAATTCAAAGTTAATATTAGGAAATAAATTATAAAGATCAGAGCAGAAATCATTGAAATTGAGACTAAAATACAATCATAATAAAACAAATAAATGAATCAAAGAATTGGTTCTTTGAAAGAATAAACAAAATAGACATATTGTAAGCCAGTCTTACCATTAAAGGAATGAAAATATCAAAATCATTGCAATTAGAAATAAAGAAGGTACAAGCACAACAGATTATGCCAGAAATCCAGAAGATCATTAGTAAATGCTTTGAAAAACTGTATTCTCCTAAAATTGAGAACTCAGAAGAAATGGACTGAGTTCTAGGTACATCTGAAATATCAAAGATAAATCAAAAGATTTAAAAATCCCAAATAATGTAACAATGGGCAAAGAGATTGAAGGAGTAAAAACAAAACAAAACAAAAAATGTGAAAAATGCACAGGTACCAGCGTATTCACTGCTAAGTTTTATGAGAACTTTAAGGAAAATCCGCTGCCAATACTCAGACTCTTTAATGAAATTGAATGGAAAACATTACTCCCCAAATTATTCCTTGGAGAAAAGCGTTACCCTGATTTCAAAATCTAAACAAACCAAAGTAGAGGACTGCAATCTCTTTATTAAGCATAGATGTACAACTCTTGGGATTTCTCCCAGGAATGCAGGGATGGCTCATTACACACAAAGCAGTAAATATGTCATACCACATAAATAAACCAAAGAGAAAAATCATGTGATCATCTCAGTAGATATACAAAAAAAGCATTTGACAAAATCCAACTGTCATTCATGATAAAAGCCCTGAAGAAAATAGGTATAGTAGGTCTTTATCTTAAGATGATAAATGCCATCTATGACAAACCAATAGCAAACATCGTATTAAATAGTTAGAAACCGAAAACCTTCCCTATAAAATCTGAAAGAAGAAAAGGATGTCAAATAGCAGTGATCTAGTTTTCAAAACATTATGCAGAGCAATTTGATATGAAAAAGAAATAAAAGGAACATGGACAGGAAAGAAAGAAGTTAAGTTATCATTATTTGCAGATGACATAATCTTCTACATAGCATAGCCCAAAAAGTCCACCAAAAAATGCTTAGCATTAATAATAATTTAATGAAATTGAAGTTGATAGTGTAGCAGAATACAAAGTCATCTTTCAAAAATAGGGTTCCTGTACACCAATAATAAAGTCACCAAAAAGGAAATCAGGGCAACACTATCTTTTGTAGTAACATCAACAAAAACGAAATACTTAGGAATCAGCCTAAGGAAGTTAAAGCCCTCTACAGTAAAAGCTACTTGCTCTGAAAAAAGAAACAGAAAAGGATATCAGATAATGGGAAGACAGCCCTTGTCTCCACATAGGCCGAACTCATGCAGTCAACAGGCCATACTTTTAAAACCATTATACAGACTTACTGCAGTTCCAGTCAAAATTACTTTTCAGCATTGCTTCACAGAACTAGATGGAACAACCCTAAAATCTGAAACCAGAAGAGACCTAGAATAGCGATCTGGGCAATGGGAGCAGGACAGGAGGCAGCTCAGTATTGGAGTTCAAATTACATTATGAAGTCACAGTGATAAAAGCAGCATAGGATTCCAACAAACAAGCAAAGAAACAAAAACCCTTGTGGATAAATGGTACAGAGTCGATGATGCAGGAACGCTTCTAACCACATTCAGCTACCATATCTTTGACAGGGGGTCAAGTACATTTTGCTGGAGAAAAGCCTCTTTAAAAATGTTGCTGGAAAGGCCGGGGAGATAGCTCAGCAGCCTAAGCTCCTGCCTGGCAAGCACGAGATCATGAGATCAATCCTCAGTACCGCAAAAAAAAAAACCCAAAAACAAAAGAAAGTGTTGGTGGGAAAATTTGCACAAAATAGGACTTTCGGCGGCGCGTCCGGAGGTCCCGCGGATCTGTTTTTGCTTCAACAGTGTTTGGACGGAACAGACCCGGGGACTCCTCTTTCATCTTCCCATCCACCTTCCAGGTACAAGTTTTGGGACCATCTTCTCGCCTATCGCCTCCTTCCAGGACCGGACAACACTGTTCTTTTGTGGGTAGCTCCTTATTGCTG
>NW_004524642.1:1144595-1146605 GCF_000260255.1 Octodon degus
AAAAAAAAAAAAAAAAAAAGGACTTTCTTAACAGATAGTCACATACACAAGAGTTAATATGAAAAATCATCAAAGGGGATCAGATGAAATTAAGACAGCTTCTGCACAGCAAAGGAAATGATCAAAAGAGTGAAGAGACAGCCTATAGAATGGAAAAATATTTTTTTCAGTACCGGGGATTGAACTCAGGAACTTGTGCTTGCCAGACAAGCACTTATTCTACTGAGCTATCTCCCCAGCCCTTGGAAAAACATTTTTGCCAGTTTCTCAGAGGACTAATATCTACAATATATAAATAACAAAAAATTTCGCTACCCAAATTTAAAGACTCGGAAAATGGACATATGAAATGAATAGGCACTTCGCAGATGAGGAAGTAGAGATGACCAATACACACATGTAAGAATGATCAAGAGCTCTTGGGATATAGCTCCCAGCCGGTGCGTCAGCATATGCAGGCGCTTTAATCTGCTGAGCGATTTGGCCGGCCCTTGTAACATTTATCAGTACAGATTGTGTTTTGGGAGGAACAGATATTTTTGCAATTTATGAGCCCAGTATGCTTTCATATTTTTTCTTTTCGATTTGGACAAAATATGATGATTTTGACAAAGTGTGATGATTCACCCATTTCAATAGAAGCGGAGAAACACATTGCCAGATTTAGTCAGTGGTGTACAAAACTTTCATTCAAGGAGAACATACAAGGCAAATGACTGCAAATGAAATAAAAGTAATTGAAGACACAGAAGCCAAATTTAAAATATGGTGGCTAATGTGATAAATAAATTTGAGATCTGGTATTCATAAAATAAAAGTAGTCTATTAAAGAGGAAAATAAGAGGGCCACGGAGATAGCTCGGTGGTCTAAGCGCCTGCGTAGGCAAGCACGAGGACCCAGGTTCGATCTCTGTCACCCCATGGCGCTACGGCCCCGCCGTGAGCTCACTGAGCTGGCCACAGACACGCCGGGCATGGTAGCACTTGCCTGTGATCCGAGCCCTGGGCAGGCTGAGACAGGAGGATCACTGTGAGTACAAGTTGCGTAGTGAGACCCTGTACCAAATACATAAAAATAAATAAACAAGTAAAAAACATGACTTTCAGATTTAAACTATCATTTGTTTATTTTCTTTTTCCTAAACCTTTTTTAATTCTTCTAAACATACAATTTAAACAACCTATAAAATTGTACAACAACTAGATGTTTCTCTCTCTTTTTTTTTGTACCAGGGCTCACACTCAGCGCCTTGCACTTGCCAAGCGGGCGCTTACGCAGCTCAGCTGTCTCTCTGGCACACAACTAGGATTTTGAGTGAAATTATGTTAGAATTACAGACTAATTTCAGGGATGGTACATCTTTAAAGTCTTATGCGTTCCTGTTTAGGAACATCATGTAGGGCACTTCATAAAAGTGTTTTCATATCTGCTGGTAGCATGTTATACCATTGGCTTTGCTGGTCTTGCGCTTGCCTTAGCTTTTCCCTCATAGCAGTAGTAACGCTTTGCTGTATCATTCCTCCCTTCCAATTTACATTTTTTAGTTGATTTTTTGCTGTTATATGGCAAAACTATTGATTTTTTTAAATTATCTTTTTCAAGATAATTTACTTGTTAGGGCCAATACAGTTTTTTGGATTTTATTGGTACATAATTATTTTTCTCCATAGAATCATTTGTCTTAGCTTATGCAATACTTACTTTATTATGTTAAAATATGCATAATATAAAATTCATCATTTCAGCCACTTCTACACTTATTTTACGGTTTTGAAATATAAATAACATCAAACTTACCATCTGTCATTTTAAAATGCACAGTTTTGGTGTTATTAAGTAAATTCATGTTATTCTTTTTATTCATCTCTAGAATTTTTCATCTTCCCCAACTGAAACTATTTCCATTAAATAGTAGCTCTTAGTCCATCCTTCTACATTCCCCAGAAAGTATTTTTCTGCTTTCTATGAACTTGACTACTGTTATACCTGATGTAAGTGAATTTTTTTTT
>NW_004524642.1:1147271-1150017 GCF_000260255.1 Octodon degus
TTGGTGGCGTTTTCTTTAAATAAATAAATGTATTTAGGACAGGGTCTACAGGGTCTCACTCTGTAAATCAGACTCATAGTGATCCGAGGCTGTTGAATTTTTGGTCCTCTAGTCTCAGCCTGTGTTATAGCTAGATCACACAAGAACACCACTACACTGTCTAAGTGATGCATTTTGAAGGAAGTCCTAAATTAGCTATTGGGCATCTTCTGTGGTTTGTTTAGGACAGTGTAACAGAATTTCCCAGAATTCCAGAGCTGCTTTGTCCCATTAGCCAGCTTTGCTTTGCTGGTACAAAACATGAACACACTCAGACTTTAGGAGGAGAGACTAAATTTGGCTCATTGCTTCGAAGGTCTCAATCCACGGGTGGTTGGTATCAGGGCAGAAACATGCCGGCACAAGCACGTGACAGACCACAGGTGCTTGGCGCCTGGCATCTGGAAGGCTGAATGGAGGGACAGCCGCAAAGAGCCAGGGCTCGGGGACCAGATGCAGTGGCCAGGACCACATTCCTGACGCACTCAGGTACACTGTGTAGAGTGCGCTGCTGACCCTGGGTGGCTGGCCAGCCGCAGAACCTAAGGTGAGGCTTGGCTGTCACGCCTCTGTGGACAGCTACACTTCCCGCAGTGGCTGGCTCTATGAAGATGAGCAGGGACAGTTGCTAAGTAGAGGAAGTCCTCACTCTTTTGGAGTAATTCTTTTCAGTTGCTTTACTGTGTCCTACAATATCCTTCCTGTCTTTAGGAGCAGTTTTTAGGCTTTAATTTAAAAGCTAAAATTATGCCTTCTTTTGTAAATGAGAGTAGGAGAGAGAGTAAGTACCTGATTTGTAATTCTGAGTGCAGATATGTGACTAGTCTGGTTCTTATTCTTTTTTTTTTTTTTTTCCTTTTTGGAAGAGTGTCTTGTGTCATTACAGGTGATCCTTGAACTCACAGCTTTTCTGTCTTAGCTTGCAAGTAGCTGGGATTACAATCGTGTGCATTACCGGACCTGGCTTTGATTTGTGTTTAATATCAGTTGATTCTGGTATTTTATCAGTTGCTCAAGGTATTTTAAATTGGATTATATTATATCTAATTTGCTTTCTTTTTGATTTGGTTTTGCACTTCATAAGCTTCTTTACATGAAAAATAGTATTTTTGTTCTGGAAAATGTTCTACCGTTATTTATGTGATTAATATTTTCCTCTATATCCTGTCTAATTCTAGAACTCCTTTTTTGAGATTGAACCTTTCTGATTTCTACTTTCATGTTTTTATCTCTTTGAAATTTGGGTATAGGCTCCAGGAGGTTGCTTTAATTTTGCTTGTGTAAGCTCTCTTCTCTAAAATTATCTTCTTTTCTATATTTAGTTTTCTCACTCTTTTTTCTTTTTTTTTAATGTGTTTGACACAGTGTCTCACTACGTAGCTTGGACTCATAGTGATCCTCCTGTCTCAGGTGCCCCAGCCCCAGGGAGTACAGGTGTGCCCCACCATGCCCAGTCTTGGTGGCTGGCACAGCACAGGGGCCAGCATGGCATGTGGTACCAGGGCTCGAACCCAGGTCTTTGTGCTTGCCAGGCAGGTTCTGAGCTATCTCCCAGCCCTAAATGGTGTCTTTAAAGTATAGCTAGACAGAGCTGCTAAGTTCTTTGCCTTGTGTGTTAATGCATTCGTACAGCTATAACAAAATAGCATTGAGTATGTGACTTAAATCAAAAAAATATATATTTTGTTATTTTTCTGGAGACTAGGAAACCTAAGATTGGGGTTCTGACCAATTTTCTTTCTTTCTTTCTTTCTTTCTTTCTTTCTTTCTTTCTTTCTTTCTTTCTTTCTTTCTTTTGCGGTATGGGGCATTGAACTCAGGACCTTACACTTGCCAGGCAAGCCGTTATTCTACTGAGCTATCTCCCCGGCCCACAATTTTGTTTCTGATGTGGATTCCTTTTCCTTCTTGCTCACTGTGTACTCAGGTTTTCATTGGTGTCTGCGCAAGGAGAGAAAGCATGGGCGATCCAGGAAAGCTCTCCAGGGAGGACTCTAGTCTTGGGAGGGCAAGACCATTGGCCCACCTTTGATCTGATTACTTCCTTTAAAGGACCTGTTTCCAGATAGAGACACAGTAGGGGTCCTCTGTATGGGTTTGTGGGTGGCACAAAGATTCATATTATAACATTCTGTTCTTTCATCATATAAATTCATATCCTCTTAAGCAAAATACATCATCTCATCCCAAACAGCCTCAGAAGTCTTAACTCTGTCCAGCACTATCTACAAAGTTTAAAGTCCAACATCAAATATGAGTGTGATCCCTGGCCAGGATTCCTCTCTGATAGGGAACCTATAACAGCAGAGAATTTATGTGCTTCTAAAGTATGTTGGTGGGACCAGCATAGAATTGGCATTCCCAATTCCCAAAGACAGAAATAGGAATGAAAAAAAGAGCTCCAGGTCCAAAGCAATCCCCAAGCTAGCCAAGCAAATGCCACTAGCTCTTGGGGTTGAGAATCCTTTGCTTTCATTCTGTCCTTTTCCTGCCATCCCGTGGGCTGGTGGTCTGTCGAAGACCAGGCCTGAAGGAGTTGGGGTATGGTGGAGGAGGAAGAAAAACCATAAACAAATTTAGTAGCTTAAGAAAGGGGGACTCGGAGGTCAGTGCCTAAGGATGAGCAAGAAAGAAAGCCCTCTTTTAAAAAAAAAAAAAAAAAAAATTCCATTTTATTTTTGTTTTTTTTTTTTTTTTTTTTGAACCA
>NW_004524642.1:1150117-1160478 GCF_000260255.1 Octodon degus
TTTTAAATATTAGTTTTATTGAGAAAGAAGTAGCAATGAGGCAGATTCAAAACAGGTTAGTAGGACAATTACAATAATTAATACATTGTATACTGTTGTCTTTGTAGTAGTCGTTCATAGTAGAAGATACAGACACGATATCTCCTCTAAACACTTAGTTCAAACAAAGAAAGCCCTCTTCAGGGGGTCCACTTTTATTTTTTCCAGGGAGAAGTCCAGGGGGAAAAAAGGGTACTTTTCCTGGAATAAGAACTAGGTGGAATGAGGAACAAGTTTAGGGTCACAAAAGAAACAAGATCCAGTACCACACCAGGGTGCCAGCCCTCCCTGTGCTGTCTGCAGCAGACCTTGTCCTGCCCTGTCAGCACCGTGGTGGCAGGGGTGTGAAGGCCTCTGAGCCTCAGCCCCAGTGTATAATTTGTGGCCCCACCAATGGTCCTTCCTACAAAGCCACCCAGGTCGTTGTTCGGCCTTCTGGATTAAGTGGTGATCCGCCCCCTACCGCCTCTCTGGGGCGAGTGTTTCCCCAAAGGCCTGTTGAGTTCTGGCCTGGCATCGCCAAGGCCAGTGGCATCCTATTGGTTTTCTGCAGCTGCCCTCTGACACCAGAGGAAGTAGCTTTGCCCCTGGGTTTATGGTGGGAGTGACAGCCCCGATGATCTTGAATAGGACAGTCAGGATCCTTCCTTGTTTCTTCAGAAAAAGCACATGCGAGACCATGATCCTCCCGCCCCATTTTGACTGTTTCCTCAGGCCTGTCTGGCAGTTTCTGGTAGGACAATGCCATTTTTATGCTGATTTCCTGTCTGACTGGATCTTTAGTTCACAGCCATAGCAATCTCCTTAGCAAATGCTTTTTCTGCCACATCCTTAGTTTCCTTTCAGAACAGGCTTCTTTGCTTTTTATGATATGGCTAAGCCAAAAATATTTCAAATCCTTGAATGCTGGTTCCTTTTTTGCTTAACAGTTCTTTCAGTTCATCCCTTACACTGTCCTCAGACAGTAGGAAAAAACTCAAGCCATATCTTCAGTACTGTTCCTGGAGATCTGTTCTCCGTATCCAACTTCATCACCCACAATTCTGTCATCCATGCAGTAGTAGGACACAATTCATCCATTTCATTGCTAAGTTTATGCTTTTTCCAGTTTCACATCTTTAGTTTAGTCTGAGACTTTACCAGAATGGGCCTTAAAGTTCATATTTCTAACAGTGTGCTTAGCATTTATGATTATTGGTTTTTGTTTTTTTGTTTTTTTTTTCAGAACCAGGGATTGAACTCAGGCCCTTGCGCTTGCCAGGGAAGCGCTTATTCTACTGAGCCATCTCCCCAGCCCCTATCATTGATGTTTTAGCTGGGTAGATGAGTAGTCCTCTGAAAAATAGGCTCTTCCTTTCTCCTTTCTCCCAGCTCTCTTGATGCACTCCACTGATACATCTTTCATTATAATTTGTTCTTTTAACAGGAGCCTCAAAATTTTCTAGCCTCCACTCAGTACCCAGTTCCAAATCCATTTCATATGTGTAGTTATTTGTTACAATAATACCCTACTTTACAGTATCAAAATCTGTATTAGTCTCTGGGCTTCTATAAAAAATACCACAGAGTACTGACTAAACAATAAGAATTTATGTTCTCACAGTTCTGGAGGCCATAAGGGCCAAGAGATGATCAGCTCACCATCAGGAGAGAGCTCTTCCTAGTGTGGAGACCTTCTGGCCTTGTCACTGTGTTCTCCTGTGGCTTTCCTTCCCATGTGAAGAGAGGACCTTCAACAGCATCATCTGACATCTCTTCTGATAAGGACACTAATCCTTTTGAGTGGGGCCTCAGCTTTGTGATCCAGTTAACCTTAATTCTTTAAAAGTCATCTCCAAATACTGCCTCTGGAAGAACTATTTGTTAGAACTACAACAAATGAAATTGGAAGAGGAGCATACAAACATTCAATGCCTAGTGGATTAACAAGTACAACACAAAAGATTATTTTATTATTTTGCTAATTATGGACAGAGATAAGCAGGTTTTCCATTTTCTTCATGTTCATCTTTATTGGAAGGTAGACCTCAATTATCCCAATTATTTATTAAGTTATTAAGATATTTTATTCCATTGGTACTTACAGTCTGTGTCATGTAGAGTGTTGGCTGCCCAATGATGAATTCTGAGCAGCTGGTATTAAACTGTAAACACCTACTTGCCAATCTACCAGAATTCCAAATAGTCTCACTTGAGTGTAAGCATTTCATTTATTTATTAATTTGTTTAGTGACAGTGTCGCACTATGTAGTGCAGGCTGGCCTTGAACTTGCTTATGTAGCCTCAGCTGACCTCAAACCCCTGGTGATCTTCTTCTCTCAGCCTCCAGAGTGCTGGGATTGATTATAGGCATGCACCCCCATGCCCAGTTGTCGCAGTTACTCTTCACTCTTTGCTGGAACAAAATACTTGACACCCAAAATGGAGAGAGGAAAGTTTTCTTTAGCTCACAGTTAGTGGAGGTTTCAGTCCATACTCACCTTGCTCCAAGGCAGAGCAGCACATGGCAGACTGCATGAAGCACTGAGGGGATAATTAGACACAAATCGTAACACAAGTGTCTGGAAGCACTTTAAAAGTAAATGATATCCTAAGGATCAAAAGGGGAGCTACTAAGACCTAGAATTTAAAATAACTGTTTTTCCACTGTTGGAATCCATGTCCTCGCACATGGTCAGTGTAGTCTACCTGGGAAATAGGCCTGGAGTCCACCTTCCTGGGCATCTCAGCTCGCTTCACACTTGCTGATTTCAGAGGTGTGGGAAACACTGCAAGAAGTAGCTTATTGCAAAGCAAGGCCTGATCTTCACTGTTGCCTTTCAAAATGTCCTGGGACAGTTAGTTTCTTTACCAGACATAAATACAGACATGGCCATGTGAACTAGCATTATTAATGTCATCTTAACAACATGGGTCAGATAGAACAAAAGCAAAGCATTTCCTGCATGGTAACCTCGTGGTACATGGCAGCAAAGTCAAATGTTTATTTTGGGTGTCCTGATAGGAAACTGGAAAAAAAAAAAAAAGGAAGAAAAGCTGAATTTTGCTGCAGTTATGAAAGAGACCCGTTGTAGCCTCATCTAGCCTAACCAGTTTGCAGCCTAGCAAGCAAGAAAAGACTAGAAAGGATTATGGAAATTGTCTTTTTTCTTATCTTGCCAAATGCTGAACTCTGAATCCCTTCAAATGAAGTGCTTTCATTTGTCACTCACCAGGAGGACGTAAATCAAAGAAATGACCAGTGTAATTTTGAGGGCTGGTAGCAAGCTGAAAGCTCTTTCTTTTGAGTAGAAGTATTTGTCATTTTCCAAAGAGACTTCAGTGTGTGCTGTTTTCTCTATGTAGGCCTAAATCGAAGACTTGAATCAAGGCATTTTCATTTACTTATTTTTGTAGTCCAGGGTCACCTTGACCTCGTCGCAGCTCTCCTGCCTCAGCTTCCCAAATGCTGGTATTACACACATGTGCCACCACACCTGTTTTATGTTAATTTTATGAAGACAATAGCAGAATAAGTTCTCTCTTTTCTTCCTCCTCCTCTTCCTCCTCCTCCTCCTTCTCTTTCTTTCCCTCTCCCTCTTTTCCCTCCCTCTTTCTCCTCCTCCTTCTCTGGAATAAGGGCCATAAACCGAAGTTATACTTAAATCCTGGAGTAGGAGATGCCCGTTTCACCCCTGTTGCGTCTGCACTGTTGAGCCACTGTCTTGCTACCTACGCCTCAGTTGGCTGCAGGAGGGTCAACAGTTAACATTTTTAAATGTTTCCCTGGCATTTGTGCTTCTAAATAAATGTCAGCTCTCACTCCTCTCCTCTAACATATTTTAAAACTCACCTTTTATATGCACCATATAATTCACAGATAGATTACTTTCTCTTTTGCTTCTCCCCCAGATTTAAATCTTCACCCAGCTTTATTTAGATTCTGTGACCTTGTTAAAGGTTTTCTCCATCAGCTTCGTTATCATTCAGTCCTTTGAAAACTTTATCCATAGTACGTTTTGTAGAACAGTTTTTAAAAAACACTTTCCTCGCCTTTAACAATAACGTAAGCAGCAAGAGTTGCTGGGCAGCATAACCCTCAGTATGGGACAAGGCGTGAAGCTCAGGCAAAACTCAGTGTAGTAGCCTTCGCTATAATGAAAGAAGAACATGGACAAAGTATGACACGCAGATAAGCGATGCCTGAGTTCTGAAGGGCAACACACGCTGTCCTTAACATTGGTGATAATTATGTCGGGTGACGAAGGCCTTCTTAAAATTTTACCTTTGAATTTTTCTTAATTGTTGCATCCTTCTCATTTTAAAGGACTTCCTTTATTTGCTAAATAGAAATCTATGATAGAAGTATTTATGAGGAGGGGAAAAGAAGGAAGAAAGAAAATCAATATTTATGAGGGGCTGGGGAGATAGCTCAGCGGCGTAAGTACCTGCCTGGCAAGCACAAGGTCCTGAGTTTGGTCCCCAGTACCCGCCACTAAAGAAATATTTATGAAAAAAATTTAAGTATTTTATAATTAGTTTATGGTTATTTTAAATAAAATTTTGATATTTGTTTTCCCAGTATTAGGTAAATGTCGTTTTTCCATCCAGTTACTAACCAGGCCCGACGCTGTTCAGCTTCTGGTTGTAGATGATGTCGGGCCTTTTCAGGGTGGTCTGACAGCAGACTAGCTGAGAATTTTAACTTCTTTGATTTCATTTTATGTATCCGATGCAGCGTCTCACAAGCAGCTGCACTCATAGCGCCCCTCCCGCTTTCAGCCTCCCGGCTCTGTGCGCCTCCCGGCTGCGTAGCTGGCTCAGCCGCCCCGGTGGGCGGGCGGGCGGGTGGCCGAGGGCGCGGGTCACTGCCTGAGCCGTCCCACCGGCCCCCGAAACATTTGTCTGTACTGATGGAATTTATGGTTCCTAGCATTTGTCTAAGGGAAGCATGCCATTTAAGAAGTTGGAAGTACCCCGCGGAGGCTGCGTGCTGCTCCGTTTGCACAGCGAAAGCCGTTTCCCGTCCCGTGCGCTGCCGCCCCGAGAGTCGCTCTCAGGCACATTCTTTCGGGGCAATTTCTCATTCTTTCAATGCCAAATAGAAACTCCGTGGGGACAAAAGAGGGAGAAGGCAGAGCTAAGAAACTTATTTATTTATTTATTTATTTATTTTTGGCAGAACCGGGGATTGAACTCAAGCCCTTGTGCTTGCCAAGGAAGCACTTATTCCACTGAGCCATCTCCCCGGCCCCCATAGTTTCTTTTTAAACAATCAAAAGTATATTTAAAAAAAAAGCAAGATGGATCCTTGCATTGAAAGAAACATGTAAAAACAACGAAGGCAGTTTTAAGAGAGGAGTACAGTTAAATGTTTGGATGGTTAGGTTATATGTCAGTTAAATGGAACCGTTTGTTCCATTTGCTGTGGTCATTATTTTCAAGAAAGTATGACTGAAATAGATTAAAAAGTATGAAGCCAGTTCAGTTATACTTCTTATCTCCAGAGATTAATTCAGAGGTACCACCTGCTCTTTGGAGTCTGAGTGTAACGCTTTGCAAACAGTCCTGTTGATCTGAAAGGTGTTCCAAAACAGAGGTTATCACGAGACATTCTTATTCCAGAAACGGTGAAACAAACGACCAGGGATAGTGTGATCATGCCAGAACAGGGCAGGCTTGGGAGGCAGGCTGGCCTCTGTTCTCGTCTTCTGAGCTTGGTAAAATGACCGTATGCCTCAGTTGTAGCCTGGTCGTGATGAAATGGAAAGGCACGATTGACGTAGGACAGTTGGATTAGGATTAAAAGGAGATAATGGAAAACAAGTTTTATGTCATCCTGGTTTTTAGTCATAATAAACAGTGACAGTTTTTTTAGATAGTTCTGTAGGCCATCAGCAAATATTTTTGGGTAAAAAAGACTTCAATCCTGCTGGCAAAGCATTTCTACCCACCTGCTCGTCTATTTTCTGTATTTTTTTTTTTTTAAATTTTTGGTCCAGGTGATGTTGTGTGTGCTTCTGGTGTTGCATAGCCAGCTCCGCAAGCACACTCCACTTGCTGGGATATTGTCCTATTTAGGATATCAACCTTATCCACAGCTCAACCATATAACTTCTTTGTAAAAAAATTTACATCAATTATCTTGTGGACATTTGAGTGGCAAAGTGTTGTCCTCCCTGGATATCTGTAGAGAGATTGATTCCAGGGAGCCTTGTGGATACCAAACCCACAGATATTCAAGATCCTTGTGTAAAATGACAAAATACATGTAACTCTTGTACGAACTTTATTCCATGCTTTAAATCATATCCGGATTAGCTATAAAGCCTAGTTCAATGTAAATGCTATGTTAGAAAGTGTTCACTTAGAAAATAATGACAAGGGCTGGGGAGATAGCTCTGCAGTCTAAGTGCCTGCCTGGCAAGCACAAGGACCTGGGCTCGATTCCCGATACCATGCCTTGCTGTCCCCACATGGAGCCAGCTGAGACTGGGCATGGTGGTGCATGCGTGTAATCCCAGCGCTGGGGAGGCTCACACAGGAGGATCACTACAAGTCTGAGCTGCATAGTCAGACCCTGTACCAAATACATAAATGCATAAAAGATTAAAAAAAGAAAAAAAAATGATGACAAGAAAAGGTCTGAATGTAATTTTTACAGATGCTACTGACATAAGTCTAGTTTTGTAGAACATGGCAGCAACAACTTTAGGTTTCTTTTCCATTTGTGCTTCAACGTTTCATAGTTGGTTGAATCCACAGGTGTGGAATCTGCAGATGTAGAACTAATGGGAATTGAAGGGCAACTGTACGCAGAGGAAACAACACTGAGCTGAAAGATTGGGTATACAGACGATGCCCAGCTCACAGGGGTTCAACCTATAATTTGTTGGCTTGATGTTGCAAAAATAGTACTCAGTGAAAGCTACTTTGAATTTTTTAAAAAAATGTATTTAGCACACAGATTACAGGGGCTGCTGCACTCCGCCTAAGCAGGTGCTTTAATTTGCTGAGCTATCTGGCTGGCCCTGCTACTTTGAATTTTGATCTCTTATGGGCCAGCGATATTGAATATGCTTTCAGATACTATTGGGGTGCTGGACAGTGACACAAGCCATAGCACCCCGACAGCCTTAAAGCCATCGGGGTACACAGTCAGCACTCTAGCACACTGCGCTGGCGGGCTCTGGTCTTGGGTTAGGGCACTACCTGTATTTTTGGTGTAGGATAGTTTCTTTTCTTTTCTTTTCTTTCTTTTTTTTTGTTTTTTTTTGGTGGAACTGGGGATTGAACTCAGGCCCTTGCACTTGCCAGGGAAACACTTATTCCACTGAGCCATCTCCCCGGCCCTGTGTAGGATAGTTTCAACTGCGGGGCTTCTCAATGCATAATCCCCCAGGACATCAAGGGCCATCTGCACATGAATTCCGTCAGCACAGCGCACCAGCGCTGGGACCTCTCAGCTTCAGTTTCTCCAGTAGGAAAATGGCAGTGACAATTCTGCCCTGTAGTTCTTTTCATTAATTTACATGAAGATCAAATAAAACAATGTACACTTTGAAAATTACTAAGTATCATGCTATTTCAAATTATTAAATGTACTGAAACTAGATGAACTAAAACAGAGGTATAACTGTTTGTTTTGATATGCTGCTCATCAGTGAAGAAAATAAAACTTCCTCGTCTTTGCTGAGAAGCACTAAATAGTAAAGGATAGTCTGCAGATGTTTATAACTTAGTTCTAGTTTTGTCATTTATTAAATTCAGAATTTAGTACAAATGAATTACATACTCTTTACTTGATTTTCATCGTCTCTAAAATGATGAAGGGGGTTATATTCCTTTTTAAAAATGACCTTAGGTGGCATTGTTGTAGACCAGCACCTTGGTACTGCACGAGTGCTTTGCAGCTGCCTGTTCTGCACATACAAACACAGTGAACTGTTGCACCTCACCTACGGCCTTGTGTGGGGCCCTACGTAGAAGGAGATATATTCTTAAAATATTTTCAGGGTCTAACTACCACATTTTGTAATCTTAATGGAAGAAATGCCAAAGAATGAATGGTTAATATTTTCTAAATTTCTTTGAGCGTGTTTGTTTCTTTGTGGTTGAATTAATGCTTTTATTCCTCAGAGAAAGTGTGAGTGTTTCCCCAGGAAGAACCACTTATTTTTGAAGTTCAGAGGGTCCATAGCTCTTTGATTACAAGGCAACATGTTTACAACTACATCAGATATATGAGATGACCGTGCGCTGAAGACTCCTTCACTTTTCAGAGTTGCCATTTGTCAGTCAGTGTGACACATGACAGGTGGCATGTTCGCCCCGTTCTGTGCACACATGGCCTTGGTGTAGCCTTTTAAGAAAAGGGTGGCGATGGTGACAAACAGGGCTTTCTCACCCCCCGGAATTTGCCAGGCTTCGCATTTGAATTTCTCTTCAGGCAAGCGGGAGTCAGGCTTTCAGTTGTGTGCTCACTTAGTACGGAGACACCGGGTTACCCTTTTTTCTTCTCTTTTCCTTCTTTAGTCAGCTTTTGAGTACACACTGTTTATTATGTGCAGGTAATACAGTAGGAAAGGGAAAAGCATTTGTCTTTTTTTTTTTTTTTTTGCTGCTAGGGCCCACGCTCAGGCCCTTTCTGCACCTCTGCAGCTTCGCGCCTGCCAGCGGGTACCTGCCCGCTGAGCATCGCCCCCGCTCCTCGTTGCATTACTTAACTGCATAGTGAAAGAATGATTTGCGCTTCAATCCACTCAGCTATTTAGCTGGGCTGCAAAATTTATTTATTCCCTTTAAATTGTTTATTAAAAACTATGTTGTGCTGGGCAGGCCTGTAATCCCACTTAGGAGGCTGAATCAGGGTTGTCAGTTTGAACTACATGTGTAACTCTGCTTAAAGAGAAATGATTACCAGAAAATAAATCTGTGTTCTATCCAACATACTAAAATAATAAAGATGAATTTTTTTACATTATGTTCCATATATTTGCTATGAACAGTTAGAAAGCCTCTCAGACTTCTTCTGTATTTGTGGGCGCACATACAGATCTGCAGCTTTGGCTCATCGCTGTAGGATTCAGTTGTGGACATAGAATTCTGCAACTTGCATCAATAACTTAGACCTCAGAGAGCTTCAGTATTGGAATGCCATCTTTCCTTTTGAAAGTCACTTACTATCTTATATTGGAGAAAATATATACAATAATGATGTGGTGACTCTCCTTGAGAGAAGAGCGATGGTCTCCGTTTTGGCTGAGCTTGACCCTGTTTCCACGTGTTGATACGTACAGAGCTGGCGAGGGCTTTTCCTTGTCCCTTCATGGCTTTAAGCAGTGCGTGTTGGTCTAGCTGAGGTGCTGGCGGTAGTCTTTGAAGATGGCACGCGTGTTTTCCCTGATAACCTACACCTGCTGCTGTTTAATATGAGCCGGGTTGAGACAGGATGAAGAGCCGGTGCTCCACACTGTCAGCTGGGATCCAGCGTCAAGATAGAAGCTGTGACTTCCTGGGGCTTGAAAGATTACACATCAGAGCTGAAGCCCTGGACCCCAAACATTGGATACTATGGTTGTGTAAGGCAGGCTACTCTCTGCTTATCCTTCTCACTGCATTTTGCAGAGGTGAATGCAGGCCTCCTGCCCAGCCCAACTCTCAGTGCTCACCTGCCTCCTGCCATTCTCAGTCACTCATCCTCAAGCTGCTCCTCCATCACGACTGAATAAAACCTGGGTCCGGCCCTGGGCCAAGGCCTTTGCTCCAGATAGCCAGCGCCATGGCTGGCCTCAGGACCCCTTGGCTCCCCGTAACTATAAATATGCCTCAGTGTCTTTATTCTCACCATGTGTTGCCCTGCAAGTGGTAGATTGGAATGAGCTTGACGAGATTCCAATAATTTATCCATGGGATCACAAATGCAAACTTTCTGGACCGAGACAAGGACCAGGAAGAGCTCTCTACATAATGATATAATTTTCTTGATTGTTTCTAATTTTTGATTTTATGTTTTTCTTTCATGGGTGTATCTGTTTCTGTTTTAGTTTGCTTTTTTGATGCTGGGGATTGAACCTAGGCCCTTGGCACACGGGGCAGGTCCTCTGCCACCGAGCGATACGTTCAGCGCCTGTTTGTGGTGTCGAAGTGATTCTGTGTACAACCCTGCACACACTCCTGTGTGGGCTGGTGTGTGTCGTTTTTCTTTTTTTTAATGTGTTTGGTGCAGGGTCTTACTACACAGCTCGGACTCGTAGTGTTCCTCCTGTTTTAGCCTCCACAGCACTGGGATTATAGTGTGTGTCACCACACCTGGAATCGGTTGCTGGCTCAGTGTGGCCAGG
>NW_004524642.1:1160627-1163501 GCF_000260255.1 Octodon degus
AATTTTTTGTTTTAGCTGATGCAGGTCATTTCTTCCAGACTTTGGTTAGAATTAAACTTTGCTGTTATTTTTCTTATTGTCTTTTAACTGTTAAAATTTTTAGGTAGTCAAAGTTGCAAAGTTGCCAGTTTTTTTTTTGTTTGTTTGTTTGTTTGTTTTTGCCTTGTATATTTTGTGCTTAGAATAAGGTCTTTGTCTGTGAATGTTTATCTTCCTGTCTGTATGAATAACATAGTAAGTATCTTAGCCAGTGAATCACTACAATAGAGTTGTAGCTGCATGCTAAACCTGCTGTATCTTTAATCAAAATGCTTGTGCATCTGGGTTTTTTACTCAGTTCCATTGTACCAATTCTAAATGTCATGCAATTCATGGGCATATTTAAATTCTTATTATTTAATATATTGTAAAAAACATTCATAAAACCTTTATTTTCCTTCAGTTTTGTCAAAGCAACGTGCTTCGCAAGTCCTGGTTAGGAAACGTCGTGCGAATTCTTTGTTTGAAGAAACCAAAAAGGGGAATCTTGAAAGAGAATGCATTGAAGAGCTGTGTAACAAAGAGGAAGCCAGGGAGGTCTTTGAGAACAACCTGGAAACAGTAAGTGTTGGTGGGAGCTGCCAGGTGCACACACGTGCTCATGCAGTTGCAGACGAGTGTCTCCAGCTGGCGTCCCGGCACAGTGATCCTGTGCAACATGTTCCACGTGTGAACGTTGCCATTGCAGGAGGCAGACCTTTAAAGGAAAGGCGGCTCAGTGGTGGGCTACTGCCGGCAGCGATGTGCTCCGACGGAACTGTAATTCACTCATACCTCATTATGAGCAGATGATATTGACAGGTGGCTTGTAAATATTTTTTCCCTAACCAGCATTTGATAGCACTGTTGAAGACCCAGGTACACAAGTACAATATCGCATGCGCTTGTGCGCTTTCAGCATAAGGTTCTTTAGGTCTACTTAGCTATTTGCTTATTTATTCATTTTTCTCTACTTTTGCCAGGCTGTAGAGCCTGGGCCATCTAATGTTTTTAGGGCTGTAGTGAAGAGGACTGATCCTTGTCGCTTCCCAGGGAGGTGCATGCCCAGCCCTTGCTAAGTCTCCGAGTTGCCCTGGCTAGGCTTGAACTGGAGACCCTCCTGCCTCTGTCTTCCAGAGTGTTGGAGTTATAGGCGTGTACCACCTTGCCCCACATTTATTTATTTATTACCTAATTGTTAGAGTTGCACCTCTAAGGAGCAAAAAGAAAGTCAGTAGAAGACTATGGGACAGAGGGAAGATGCTGGGGAAGGAGAAAGCGTTGGCGCACTTGTTCGTCCCCACTGTCCCAGAACTGCTGCTTTGACAGAAGAGAAAGAGGGGCCAGAGGGCACAGGCAAAAATGGGAAAAAAGAAGGGAAAGGACAATGTACTTGTTATTGTGTACGTTTTCTGTCCCATCCTCATCTGCTTAAACAAAATCTACTTTCAGATTTGAAGTTTTTCAAAGATTATTTAATTGATTAATGCTGCCTTTAGCTTAGACATATTATAGGTTTGGTATTACTTATTTACTTGGTATACTTTATTATAGTAAAAGCAGTAACAGGAAAATGTGTGATTTAATTTATTTCCATCTTTATTAGAAAAACATTATAAAATTAAGTCTTGGGGCCAGGGAGATAGCTCAGTAGAATAAGTGCTTGTCTGGCAAGCGCAAGGACCTGAGTTCAATCCCCAGTTCTGCCAAAAACAAAACAAAACAAAACAAAACAAGACAAAACAAAACAAAACAAAACAAAACAAAACACAAAAAAATTAAGTCTTACCTCAATAATTACATTTAAGTTTGGTAATATGTATTCTTTCTTTTCTTTTTTTCTAGGATTACTTTTATCCGAAATACCTAGGTAAGTTCAAAGTATGTTAATCATGAAATCTTTGAAGTGGAGGGGAGTTCTCACCCAGCGGGAGTCTCTGACTCTCCACCATATATTTAATCCAGTATCCTTTCATTACCCTTGAGAGTGAGATTTTATCATTTAAAGACATGTAAACAAATTTGCAATGGTTCTTTAACTACCATGGGTATGTTTTGACTTCTATTTTTTGAATTTTTTAGTTCTGCTCATAGAGTCTTTGGGTGACCCTTGGATATGTTTAGGAATCCAGGAGCTCTCTGAAAATACCTCTCAGCAAAAGGAAAGAGCTTAAAGGATTTCTTCAGAGATTACGTCGTAAACAATAGCTATTCCTAGAAATCCTTAATGGTTGTTCTCCCAGTGACACTGTTGCATCACACCTTGCGCATCTAGCCTACCTATTCCTGGCTTGCTGTATCATTTGGGACTCTCAAGGACTGATAGAGTAGCTTCTCTCTTTTTTCCCATAATTTTATTGAGAAACAAATAGCAATGAGATAGTTTCAAACCAAATTGGTAGGACAGTTTCGATAATTAGCACATTGCATACTCTCTTCCTAGTGGTCAATTACTGTACAAGATGCGCACATGATGTCCTATTTACAAACACTATTAGAAGAAATCCCTCTATTCATTAAGAGAATGTAACTATATCTATCCTAACCATTTTGAATACACAGATACAAAATGGACATTCATCTGTATCCCCTTTCTTTGTTTAGTTCCGTTATTTGAATATTGTAGGTGTATAAACTCAGCAAAATATTCTACAAGAGTCTAGTAGTCCATAATAGTATTGGGTCTTCCGCTTCACTGGCAATGTCAGAAATTGTGGACCTGGATCCCCTATAGCTCAACATAACAGCATGGCTTTACTTCTTATACTTCATTTTTATATTTTTCTGCTGGATGGTTAAGACCAAGGTAAAGCAGGACCTATGCAACAAGAGTTGTAGCTTTTGGGTCTGATAAGG
>NW_004524642.1:1166461-1186458 GCF_000260255.1 Octodon degus
CATTGATTCATTGCTTTCAGCTGTATGATTCCCAATTTGTTCTGTGTTAGTGTCCTCTGCACTTGTTATGGGGGGGGCTTGGGTTCTGATATTGCATTTTGCTCCTTCTCATTGTCATTTTCTGTAGCACTGTCTTCTGACCTTTGTTGTAGAGCTTTGGTACAGTTATAACCTTAGCACCTACTGAAGTTCAGGTGCAGATCTACAAAGTTTGGATATATTCAGATGTACCTGGCTTGGGTCTGGCTGCTGTGCTCAGCTCCTTCCTGCTGCTGCCCTTGTGATGGAACCTGTTGTGCCCCTCTGGCAAGATGTTCTGCTTCTGGACTAGGTGGGTGGTTCTCTCCCCTACTCTTTCTGCAGGGATTGCAGTGGCAGGGTTTTACTTCAGGCCTGTATGCCAGGCCTGAGCTGAGTCTGGAGGGGACAAGTTGAAGTAGGGAGGAGAGGCAGCTCTCCCACACACCCACCAGGCCTGGGGTAGGACTGGATCTGGGAGATCCCAGGATGTGGCAGAAATTCCTACTCGGCAGGCGGGTTGGGGGTATGCTGTGAAGTGGTGGTGGGGTGTCCCAAGGGAGTGGAAGAGGGTCTCACCCACGCTGCACCTGGGCTGGGACTGGCAGGTCCCGCCAGCGCAGGGTAGCCAGAAGCTCTCCCACACACTCACCAAGCTTGGGCTCAAGTATTTTTCTCATAAACGTACATTAGATGGCTTCACTTAAATTAATACCAAAGATACCAAGGCTCATGCCGCATGTAGTGCAGGTCTCAAAGTTCAGGGTGGAGGATGGAGAAATAGTCGGAATAGAGAAAGCCGGGGTCAGGTGGAGCCCTCTCTCTAGATGGGAGGAGGAACCCCTCAACCACCACAGTGCATCCGGCAGGTTGATGTTATGTGGCACCCCTTGCCCAGCAACCTGCCTGCATGGTAGCCTAGGACAGCAGGCCTTCTGAGACTGGTGCAGCTTGTTCGCGTGGCTCATCTTGGGTGCTCTGTCCTCTCAAGCTGGCCTGGCCTAAGCCCATATGTGTGATTGACCTCCAAATTTACCTGTTCCCCACATTCCTGTTTGCTTAAAGCAAATGTAGAAAGGTTTTATATTAATAGTACTTGGGACTGGTGTCAGCATTTTCAGACAATCAAAATGCAGTGTGATTTGTGCACCAGTTTCTGCCAGGATTCTCCACGGGTCCAGAGCCCTTGGTGAGGTGTCCTTCCTTTAGGTCCGAATGTCTCTCATTTATATATCTTTTCATCTTATCTTACCCTTTGCAGCATGAACAACAAAGAAATCTTTGGAAAAAAATGCAAAAATAAACTTAGATATGCATTCATAATATGCAGTTTAGAATTACTACTATAGTTTTGTAAATAATGTCAGTTAAACTCACTTCTCTCAAAATCAGAGTCCTTAATTATAGTTTAAAGCTTTATTTTTTACAAATTTGTGTTTATTTTGCCGTATTCTGGTGCCAGAGCATCAGTTTCTGTGCCATATTGAGACGGGGACTATTTACCCCTTCCTAGGAATCCTTAATGCTAGGATGGTGCTAGGACCTTGTATCCTACCCTTTAGGACAATAACAGGCTAAAAGCCGAGCTCTCGGGGTAGAAGGCCCACTGTAGAATCAGTCACTGGTTTTATAGCTCCTGAGATGTTTTCCTCTCTTTAAGTGTATATGACAGTAAAGGTCATACGTTTAAGGTGCACCCTGAACTAGGAAACCTCACCTGTCAGACACGGCCTCTCTGTGCACCCGGACACCAAGTGTAAGGCGTCATTTCAGCAGTGTCTGTAGGACACTGCAAGATCTTTTAGTTTGTTTTGGTTAGGTTTGGTTTTGCAAGAAGTTAAACTCTCCTCCCTCGTCTCCCAACAAACTATCCTCCCCGCGCTATAGCTTTCTTGTTCTCCACATGGGTAGAATAATTTCCTTAATGAATTTTCAGAAGGAAACAAAAGGAGGAAGTATTGCAGTAGTGCTAATGAGGATTTTTGCTTGTTTTGGTTGGGCTTGGCTTGGTTTCCATTTCCAGGTCTGTGTCTTGAAACATGGTCTTACCATGTAGCCCAGGATGGCCTCATTCTTACAGTGATCCTCCTGTTTCAGCCTCCCCAGAGCTGGATTAGAGATGTGTACCATCACACCCATAGAATGCTTGTTTGCTAGTCCTCTGTTTTTCTTTCCTCATTTTCTGTTCCTATTGTCTTTACTTTGTTTTTCCCTTGTCATTGCTTCTCTACCTACTACTATCAAACTTTGGCAGTTAATGTGAATTGTGAGATGATGATTTTTGTATATATTAATACGAAAATGCAACAAAATTTTGTAAACCCCTCTCATGCTGTATCTTTAAAGGATGATGGGATGATAGATGTATATTCATAAAAAAGTCTTTTTAAAGTTACTTTCTAAACACAAAGTAAGAATTGGTATTGTTGAGGTGGAGGAAAGACCATGTTATCATCTTAGTTTACAATTAGAAGGTCTAGTGTGATAGCTCAGTGGACTCAGCACCTGCTTAGGCAAGCACAGGAACCGGGTTTGATCCCGGCACCACATGCTGCACCCCACCCCTGGGTGCAATGCACCGGCCACTGAGACCAGGCATAGTGGTGCACACCTGTAATTCCAGCCCTGGGGAAGCTGAAAATAGGAGGATCACTACAAGTCCAGCAGTGTAGTGAGACCCTGTGCCAAATACATAAAAAGTAAAATAAATAAATAAATAAATAAATAAATAAATAAATATAAAAAATCCTCAAGACACTAGGAAGACATGTATGAGGATATTCATTACAGAGGTGGGAATTTGGAGTCAATCTAGAGTATTTATACTAGGTAGGGAGGATTGTAGAATTGGATGGCACATGCTGTGAAGGAATGATTAGCATTTAGAAGCAAGAAATTAAGTGTAGCCAACGGGAACAATCATAAAATTACAGTGCTGAATAAAGCATGTCAGAGAACATGATGTACAGTACAAAGCCACTTACTGAAATGAAAACAAGTGAACACAAAGTTGTAAATGTGTGTTTTATAAGAACACATGCATGTTTTTAAAAGGCACACTAACCCATTGAGATTTTTGCCCGGAGGTGTGAATAGGAGTGGAACTAGGGACAAAACGTAACTCCATTTTCTTCAGCAGTGAGTGGTACACTTTTCAAAATGTAAGAATAATAATAATACCTGAGAAAGATTATAGGTCACTTCAGCGTTTGCTGAAGTCAAATAAACATTCTGCATATGGCTATTTTCTTTTTCTTTTTTTTTTTTTTTTGTATCTGAAATTGAACTCAGGACCCTGTCCTTGCCAGGCAGGCACTGTGCCATGGAGCTATATTCGGCCTAAGGTTCTGCGTCTTAAATGCACCAGGGTATAAAGTAGTTTCTTGAAGAAGAGCAAGTTTTACCTGACTCTGACTCCAATATAATCCAGGACCACTTTTGATTAGATGACAGTGGGCCATTGAACTATTTTTTAGAACTGACAAATCCAGACAGAAACACTGAAAGGACACCCAGCATCTGGAGGCAGATTTTTATGTAGCTGGGCACTGGTCGGGATCACTCCTGAAACACAGGCTCTGTTTTCTGGGGGGCTAGAGATTACGTGGGATGAGCGAGCCAGGAGCACACAGACAGATTGGCTTGTCAGTTGGGGACTGGTTCTTATACCATGCAGCAGAGCGACCAGGTACATGTCACAGTGACCAGCCATTTCTAAGAAGCAAAGTAAAAGGAGCTGTGTCTGGCACTGTCGCCTGAGCTCCTAACAAACTGGAGTATACTGGCCGACGGAGGCATCTTCTGCTGCCTTTCCTGCCTTTTAATTTCTGTTTTGACTTTTTTTTCCCCATAATTTAATTGAGAAACAAGTAGCAATGAGACAGTTTCAAACCAAACTGGTAGGACAGTCTCAATAACTAACACATTGTATACATTCTTTCTAGTGGTTAATTGCTGTACAAGATGCTGACATGATATCCTATTTACAAACGCTATTAGAACAAATCCCTGTATTCATTAAGAGAATGCAACTATATATCTATCCTAACCACTTTGAATACACAGATACAAAATGGACATTCATCTGTCCCTTTTTTGTTTAGTTCCATCACTTGAATATTATAGGTGTGTTAACTCAGCAAAATGTTCTAAAAGAGTCCAGTAGCCCATAATATTATTGGGTCTTCTGCTTCACTGGCAGTGTCAGAAATTGTTGACCTGAGTCCCCTACAGCTCAACATAACAGCATGACCTTACTTCTTATACTTTGTTTTTATACTTTTCTTCTGGATGCTTAAGACCAAGGTAAAGCAGGACCTATGCAACAAGAGTTGTAGCTTTTGGGTCTGATAAGGTCAGTGAAATCCCCTCAGGATTTATGCTGAGATCTTCTACCTCAGAGTGTAGATCCTTTGTCAGTGTCAGCCATGTGGATGAGTCACGGCCATTGCTTGGCCAATGTGCTCTCTGTGAAAGCCTGAGAGAGTGTTTTCTCTCCATGTGACTCTCCTTACTGCCTCTGAATTTCTCTGCAAAATCTTTGCTGGACACATTTCATGTGATCTCTTGAGAGGAGGCCCAGTAAGAAGCAGGACCATCACCACTGTCAGCTATCCTGGGGGGCCCTGGTCGTGGTCCCCAAGATTGTCTCACTAATTAATGAGTTTCTTCCTCAGTTGCTTTTAGGAAGAGACATAACTAGGCCTGTCTATTCTGTAACTTTATGCTGACAAGGTACTGAGGGAGTGAATTTGATATGGGAGAATATCCATTTTCCCTGTGACGCTCATCAAATCTTGGTCAAGCATTTGACTGTTCTATATCTTGGAGCAACTGTCCATAGAGTTTTAGGCAAAATCCAGAGCTAGCAGGTGGTGGGGAAGCAAGGACTGGGGTAAGCACTCTGAAAATACACAAAAATCACGGAGAATAAGAAAGGAACAGTCCTGTGAATGGAGTCTGCAGGCTTCAGCCATGTGTGGCTTGGTCAGTATCCGGAGTGAACAGAGCAGGGCTTTGAGTGCTTTATCTCTTCAGAGCCTGCATCCAGGCCTGGTAAATTTTCCAGTAGATCTGAGGCTGGCTTTCTGAAATTTATAGAGATAGTTATTATGCATCTGGGTTATATGTGTGTGCAGAAATGTCTACAAGTGTAGCTGCTAGTAGCAGAACTGTATAAACTGTTGTTTTTTTCGGTGTGGGGAGGGAGTATCTCAAGCGAGCCTGAGTAGGTGCAGATGAGCACTAACAGGAATTTGTAACCTCTGTATGGTTTTATTTTTTGTAATCTATCTGCCTGTCTTTAAATGGGGAGAGTCCACTACAATGCACGTGGCCAGGGCCAGTGGCACTGAAGCCTGAGCTGCCTCAGGGCTTGGTACAAATGCCACTACTTGAGCTTGTAGAGCAGCCGTGGGGCAAGTCTGGCTCTGATCTTCTGACTGGGTAAAATGTTTCTGGCTGGGGTTGATGTTTCAGTCAGTTGGATCCCCAAAGGGGCATAGGGGCGTAGGTTTGGCATCCTTGCTGGCAGATTTCCAAGCAGCATGGGAAGCAGTAGAAGGACAGCTTTGGCCAATACGACTTCGTCCAAGGTGACACAGAGTCTCTAACCTGTCAGACCCCACTCCTAACAGAGCTCCTTCCATTCATAAACAGAGTGTACTCAGCCTCTGTCAGGGGTTTATTTTTCTGTCATGGTCTGGTGGACCCCGCTGGGTGAGCAGCTTTGTGGCAGGATTGAGCACTCCGCAGTTAATCAAGAGGCACAGGACAGCACGTGTCACCTGGGCAGCTGGGGCTCCGCCTCAGGGGAGCTCGTCAGCTTTCCCGGTCAGAAGGACAGTGGGTATGAGTGCAAAGCCAAAGTGGGGAGGAAGCCCTTCGGGAACGGATCCAAGGGCTTGCCCTAATCATTGTGCGGGAAACAAGCGAAGTCAGCTATGAGGGCTTCCGCAGAGAGGGCAGACAAGGTTTTGAACCTCCAGGAGGTTGAGTCCCGGGCAGTTGACTTTTTTTTTTTTTTTTTTTTTTCCCAGAACCGGGGATTGAACTCAGGCCCTTGCGCTTGCCAGTGAAGCGCTTACTCCACTGAGCCATCTCCCAGGCCCCAGTTGACTTTTTTTATAATTTTTTTTTTGTGGCTGGGGTGGGGCAGTGCTGGCCTGACATGTGGTTCTGGGGAATCAAACCGTGGTCCCCGTGTTTGCCTATGCTTGTCTAAACAGGTGCACTAGACCACTTAGCTATCTTGTCGGCCCTAGGGCAGTTGACTTTTGAGTCTATAACTGTGGTCTTTCCATTTGCAGGCAAGGAGGGCCTGGCTGACTAGAACCAACCAAAGGCGGGACAAGGCCATCTTTAGGTCTAGACAGGTGTACCAGCAGGCTGTGGGTGGCAGAAGACTGGGGTGCACTGAACTGGACAATATTCTGTACCGTTGTTTTGTTGTTTTCTTTTGTTTTGTTTGTTTGTTTTTATAGGCAGAAGAGGTGTATTTAGCAGTTTGGCCATTGTCTCAGGTAATTTTCATTCATTGCAGGGAGAAAATACCCAACACCCCAAATTAACAAGGGGAAGGTTTATTTAGCTCTCAGTTTGTGAAGGTTTCAGTGCGTGCTGGGTTGGCTCCAAGGCAGAGTAACCCATGGCAGAGGGCAGCTGTTCACAGCAGTGGAAAACAGCGAAACAGCAAGAGCACATGGGAGGAGTAGCAGCAGCAATGGCAACAGCGAACGAGTTTCTCTCCTTGTATTGTCCTCAGGCTGTCTGCCCCATGCTGGGGGTAGCACTTACACCCATAATCCCAGCAGTACTCAGACCCGTAATCCCAGCCTTGGCTCATGAATCAATCACAAAGTCTAGAACCATGCCCCATGACTGCATGAAGCTTTGGGGGCACCTAGACATTAACCGTAACAGCCATTTATAGGTATTTTGTGGCTTTGAAGCTTCAGCTTTTTCTTTCTCAGGAGACTGTGCTGGAGCTGGAAGGGCAGAGCAACAGGTTGTCCCAGAGCCAAATCCATCGCTAGGGCCTCCCCCAAGGAGTGGGAGAGTGCACAAACTCTGGCATTTCAGTCCCAAAAAGGGTGTATGGGTTGGGAACCACAGATTGCAGGGTGATGGCGGCATTGTTGGCCGTGTGGAAATCTTGCCCAAGTTGGTAGCAGTCTGTCAGGCTGGTGTGTGGCTGGGTGTGTGTGCCTCTCATGACGTCGGTCAGCAATGGGTCAGCAATGGGCGTCACAGGGAGGCAGCGTGGTTGGTGGCTAGGTCCGAAGGTGAGCTTTGAGTTTATACCTCTGGTTGGAGAGTTCTCATAATTTCAGAATCATGGTTATCTGTCTTGATGACGCAGACATCCTCTTTCTCTTGGGGAACAGTCAGAGTTGAAAGTGCAGGTTAAGTGAGAGGGAGGCTGACTGCCTTGGTGCAGAGACGGTTGCTTCTAACTTGAAGAGGAGGCCTCTTCCCAGAAGGAGAGTCGGGATTGCTTGTACAGAAGTTCATGTTTGGTGAGCTGTCCTCCCAGCCTGCAGTCTGTGCCTGGCAGATGGGGCAGGAGGCAAGGGACCAGGGCTTTGAAAGTTTGGCTGCCATTCACTGTCTGGTTTGTCAAGAAATGCAAAATGACACTTTCTTCAAAATAATAATCGTAATGAAATCTTTACACTAGAGTGAACTGTCTTGGAGTGGGTGATTCAGGTGTCTCAGCTGCTCGTCTCTTATTGCTAGATACATGCTCAACACGCAAAATGAAGGAAGCAAAGGCTTATGTAGCTCACGGTTACTGGAGGTTTCAGTCCATACTCGGCTGGCTCCAAGGTAGACTGGCACATGGCCGAGGGAGGCAGTTCCTGGTGACACAATATAGCAAAACAGCAAGAGCAAAAGGGAGGAGTAGCAGTAACAATGGCTGCAGAGAGCAAGTCCGTCTCCCTTCTGTTGCATTCAGACTATCTGCCAGGCTGGGAGTAGCCCTCACACACATAATCCAAGCAGCTCTCACACCCATAATCCCAGTGGATCATGAGTTAATCCAAACTCTAAGGGCCAGGGAGATATCTCAGTGGAATAAGTGGTTGCCTGGCAAGTGCAAGGTCCTGAGTTTGATCCCTGGTACCACAAAAACAAACAAAAAGGCTGTAGAAGTCCACCCCATGACTGCATGAGGCTTTGCCGGGACAACTAGATCACAAACCATAACATTGAGAAAAAAAATGAATTGGAGGTAACAATACTCATGACCTAAAACTGCTAAGGTTTCTTGCGGTGCCTAAAGGACCACCATGATCGCATGTACATTTTCTATAAGCAAATACTACCGGTGCATTCTTTTTTTAAAAAATCATTCATTTATCTGGCACAGGGTCTCCCTACATAGCTCAGCTCAGACTCATAGCGATGCTCCTGCCTCAGCCCAGTGCTGCCATCACAGGCGTGCACTGCCACGCCCGGCTTCAGTGGCCAGCACAGCATGCCCAGGGCGCCCGGGCACAGAGTGCTGGTGTTTCCTAACGCTCCGTCCTACGTATGTCTCCAGTGGCGGCTAGGAAGCACTGTGTGGTTTTGCACTGTGGGATCCCTAGTTACTATTGGTCCCTAAATACTTTATCTCTAGTATGTCAACTACTCTTTTTTAGTTTCCTAAGTATATGTCCTAGGTTGCTATATGTAATTTCACAAGGTTGTAGTCAGGAGCAAAAGCAATGAGGTAAACACGTTTTGTGATGTGAAGAAGCCCCACAAAGTCTCTGTGAGCATTAGAAGAACCACAAGTGGCTGAGAAACATGAGCTTCTGTTGACTTAATTACAGACACTAAGCCAGCCTCAGGTTGCAGTTGGAATGTTTCTGTGCTGCAGAATTACAGACATAGATTTATGTGACAGTTAATTTTTCTGCTTACCCAATGTCTGTTTCACTTCTTATTTAATTTTTGTTTTTGTTTAAGAAGCTGCCGAACACCTATTTTTCACGATTCTGGTATTTATTGTATTTTTGCATGTAGACTTTAAGTTTTTCAGAAAGTTATATCGATCATCACAACAAGAATGCCAATCACGGGGGCCACTGACGAGGATGAGCTGGAAAGAAAAGCACCCAGTGAAAGAAGAGCTTCTTTTTTTTTTTTTTTTTCAGAGTTTTATTGATAAACAGATAGCAATGAAACAGTTTCAAATCTAATCGGAAGTACAGTTTCAACAAATAACACACTGCATATATTCTTCTCAGTGGTTAATTGCTGTACAAGATGCAGACTTGTGATCCTATTTACAAACACCATTAGAACAAATCATTCTATTCATTAAGAGAATGCAACTATATATCTATCCCAACCACTTTGAATACACAGATATAAAATGGACATTCATCGGTATACCCCATTTTTTCTAAGTTCCGTTATTGAATATTATAGGTGTGTAAACTCAGCAAAATATTCTGAAAGAGTCCAGTAGCCCATAATAGCATTGGGTCTTCTGTTTAACTGGCAATGTCAGAAATTATTGACCTGAGTCCCCCACAGAAGAGCTTCTTTTTAAAGTTGATAGTGAACAAAATATTTATATTTACTGACTGGTGAAAAAAATGGAATAAATTTGGAGTCTTATAAGAAAAAATGGCAAGCTTACCAAGGATACTAGCAAAAAACAAGTCTTCATGCATAAAGACTGTGTGTTTCGGGGCTGGGAAGATAGCTCAGTGGCCCAGCACCTGCCTGGCAAGCATGAGACCCTGAGCCCCCCCAGGAGACCCCCCAATTGTATGTTTCAGGCTCTGGATGACCTGAAGACCTAGCAATGAATACACGTGTGTGATTGATAAAATTGATTATGTCAACTTGAGTGGCATTGGTGGGTTACACTTTTTGGTGTGCCTGGGTGGGGCATGGGAGTGTGGCAGTGGGCACTTTTTCTAGTTTCTTGCCCCTTCCACTCTGGCATACTTTCTCCTGCTTCCTGGCTCCCATGAGCCAAGACTCTTTGCACTGTCATGCCCTTCTGTCATGATCTTTGTCCCTTAGTATCTGCCATGGACTAAATCTCTTGAAACTATGATCCAAATTGTAGCTTTGCTCCTTTCATCTGTGAGTGTTGGGTGCTGTGTCCAGCAAGGGGCAGCTGACCAATACAGTGCGGCTCTCAGGAGTGCTGGGGCTTCCTTGAGGCACGTGTATACCTCAGCCTCATTAAAATAAAACTGGAGGACTGGAGAGATACCTCAGTAGAATAAGCACTTGCCTGGAAAGCACAAGGGCCTGAGTTTAATCCCCAGTTCTGCCAAAAAATAAATAAATAAATAAATAAATAAGTGTAGTAACAAAAAAATTTTATTTTTTTTTTAAAATGTATTTGGTACAGGGTCTTACTATACAGCCTGGACTCATGGTGATCCTTCTGTTTCACCTTCCCCAGAGCTGGGATTACAGTGTGTGCCACCATGTCTCATCTGGTGGCCGGCTCAGCACACCTGGGGATGGAGCTGGTGCAGTATGTAGTATAGGGGATCGAACCCTGGTCCCTCTGCTTGCCTAAGGAGGTGCTTATTTCATTCTTTTTTTAAAAAGAAATTTTATTTTATTATATTTTATTTTATTTTTTGCTGTACTGGAGATTGAACTCGGACCCTGCGCCTGCCAGGCAAGTGCTTATTCTACTAAGCTATCTCCTCAGCCTTTATTTATTTATTTATTTATTTATTTATTTATTTATTGTATTTAGTACAGGATCTCACTAAGTAGATCTGACTTCCAGTGCTTCTCCTGTTTACAGCCTCCCAAGTGCTAGGATTATAGGTGCGCGCCACCACTCCCAGTCTCAGTCGCCCACTCAGCGTGCCCCTGGGGCGGAGCTGGCGCTGCACGCCAGGGGTCAAAGCCCAGCCACTGCACTCTGCCTACGCAGGAGCCCTAGTCTGCTGAGCTATCTGGCCGGCCCAAAAAGTTTCATTCTTAATGAAAACTTTTTCATCAGTAAGATTCAAATTAACTACAGTGACTTTGCGTTCCCTTAATAGTTTGAGATAAAGACCACATTTTAGAACATGATGAAACTACTAATAAAAATTCAAAAGGCCTTTCACTAAGAGAAGTCCCATTACTCGAAATGAGTGGCGGTCAGGGGTTTCAGCCACCGCATGTGCCGTATATGTGAAGTACGCTCCACACAGAAACTGGGAAGTCACCTTCATGCTGCCCAGTGTGGGACGGGAAGCTAGGACTGGAGACGGTAAGGAGATTTTGCTTACACAACCACGGGTCAAATAAGAGTCCTTCGAAGGGAAGGCTCAGACAATTTGAAGGCCTGGTCAATGATGTAAATAAAATCAAAGTGACAAGGAAAGTATCTGCATGGACAGATGCGGATGGATCTTGGGAAACGTGTCACATTCTATTGAAGGCATAACTCAACATACTGAGAAAAATTTAGGTCTGAATGACCTGAGACAACACTACACACAAGAACAAAAAAATCTTTTGGAAAAAAAGTTATCCTGGGCATAGAGAACAGGCCAAAGGTGGAAGGACTGCGGCTGTAGACAGCCTAGCCGCCACACAGGCAGTGCGGGAAGCGAGAAGTAAGCAGAGAGAAGACGCGGAGGCAGCAGCCTCAGTGCTAACAGAGGCAGCGTGGAAAGGCCTAGTGTTTGTTGCCAGATTTGTCAGAGTTAGGAACTCCATGAACGCGTTCTCCAGACTTTAGATCTGTCCTGAATGTCGCTCTCAGTGATTTAGAACACACACATCAATCAACAATCTGTGTCTGAGCTGGACCGAAGTGGGCCTGGTGAGTCAGTCTTTGTCGTGATTCTCGGAGAAAGGAGTTCAAGCGAATACACTGACGTGCACTGGGAAGACTGGGCTTCCACAGCCGGTGCGACATGGCTTTGGGTCCTCACTTTCCTGGGTGACAAGATTTAATTGAAGGAAGCCATGATGCAAACAAGCTAAGTTTGAAATGAGTTGTTTGTCTAGTAAAGAACGAGTTTGACCCTCCTTGCTGGTGGAGTAGCACAGGATATTAATACCAAGAAAAAAGGAAGGTAGACATGAAAGGCGCGAGGCTGTAGTGCTTCCGTTACAGCACAGGGTTTTGTTTGTTTTTAGTGTGTTTGGTACGTGGTCTCTCTCTGCAGCTTGGCCGCCCCCTGTTTTCAGCGTCCTCAGCACTGGGATTACAGGGGTGCACCACCGTGCTGGGTCTCAGTGGCCGGCTCAGTGCACCTGGGGGTGGGGCTGGCACAGCGCATGGTGCCTGGGATTGAACCGGGGTCCTTGTGCTTGCCTAAGCAGGTGCTTAGTCTGCTGAGCTATCTCGCCAACCCTCATCACAGGATGTTTTGATGAGAAGTCCTGAAAAAAACCATAGTAACACCAAATAACATCCCAGAAGAAGAAACTAATAGTGTGGTTATGGAATTCTACCTGCCTGCTTAGTTTCAACAGTACTACCTCAGTCCTTCAGATGGAAAGGGGACCTCAAGAATATGCCAGACACCTTTCCTCTGTGGGTCACCTCATTCTCTTCGTCTTTAAGGCCCTTTACTTCCCTGACAACCACAAGATTCTGCATAGAAGACCCCCCTTTAAAAAAAAATTATGTATTTGGTACAGGGTCTTACTACACAGGCTGGACTCCTGGTGATCTTCCTGCCTCTGCCTCCCCAGTGCTGGGATTACAGGAGCACACTACCGCTCCAGGTTTGGGTGGCTGGCTCGGCACACCCAGGGCTGGGCCAGGGGATCTAATCTGGGTCCCCATCTTGCCAGGCAGATGCTTAGATCACTGAGCCATCTCTCTGACCCAAGACCCCACATCTTTTCATTATTGTGATATATTCTTAGACTACTATAAATTAGAATATGTATTTGTGTACACATTTGTTTAGTCTACTTATATAGTGTCACATCTTTTAGGGGTCGGCGAGATAGCTCAGTGGTCTAAGGCCCTTCTGAGGTAAGCTTAGCAGGCACAGGGTACCACATGCTGTGCCAGCCCTGCCCTCAGGGTGGGCTGAGCTGGCCAAAAAAAAAAGGAGTAAACATCTTTTAATAGCCAGTGTTAATCAAAGTGTGTTTTGAATAATGGTAATTTCTCAAGGGAAGTGGGAATATATTGTATAAGGATCATCCAGAATACAAATGTAAACTTTGTTTCTCTTGTTTAAATTTTGAAAGGAAGGTAGATGGAAACATTTAGGGTTGACTTTCTGAGTACTACATCTTGGGAATTCGCAGGAATGTAAATGTCTGATTTCTTTGAAATAATTTCTGCCATGATTTCAGATCAACTAGATGTGGCTGCTCTAAGTTTTTTTTGGTTTATTTTTTTACAGCTTGTCTTGGCTCTTTCCGAGCTGGAGTATTTACTGCTGCACGTCTGTCCACCAACGCTTACCCAGACCTAAGGAGCTGCATCACTGGTTAGTACCTCTGCCACACATTCAAACGGTGAAACAAACTAGAAATCCTGCCAGCAAAACTATTTAATAGAAATTGATGCTGAAAACTCAACAAGTGAATTCTTGAAGGATTGTGTCCCTGGCAAGGAAGTGTTTTCCAACTCCGTATGAAAGACTGTCATTCAATTTTTTTGTCACTCATTTGTAAATGCTGCACTTTTACTCCAAAAAAGAAATTTTCGCTAAGGTTTGAGCTGAATAGTGTTCCTTGTCAACTCTAGGTCATTAACTTCAGAAACTGTATTTCCAACTGGTTTGCTCTGGCTGTTGTTGCAAAATTATATAGTATGTCTGTAATGGTTGATCTATTTGTCAACTTGAGAAGATTGGAAATATAATTAAGCCACTTAGCCAGGAGCCAGGGTTCCCCCTCTGTAAACACCTTCATCCTGTGCGAGAGGAGGAGGGTGTGGAGATGGCGTGAGCACTATGCCCACCCTAGGGGAGGGGGACAGCTTGCTCACGGTGTAAGCGACGAAAAGGAGCTTCCAGCCCCTCCCCTTTTGCTCTGGCTGCTTCTGTTGTCTTCTGCCACCTTGAGCTGTTGCCCCTCACTACGTCACCCTGCCTTGGAGCCAGCTGAGTATGGACTGAAACCTCCACAAGCTGTTAGCTCAAGAAACCTTTCCTCCCTTAACTCTGGGATCAGGTAGTTTGTCTCAGCAACAAGAGAAAAGCATCTAACCATATACAACCTTGACATATATATATATGTATGTATATATATTTCACTACAAAATGATTTGACATTGAGGTGATTTTTTTTTTTTTTTTGGCATTGAGATTTTAATAGAAGGTATAATTAACAAGTTTTTGTGTAATAACCTAGGATCTGTGGATGGGTTTTAGCCTGTGAGTCCCCTAAACTAATATGTAGAAGTTTGGGTATTTGCGTTTTTATTTTCTACTCTTCATCATGATAATGTATTTTTCTATATGGTGCAATATTTAAGGATTTATTTTTGATTGAAACAGATACCTGTTTATCTCAGTACCATTTATTAAACATTCTCCCATTGGAAAAAAAAAAAAAAAAAGAGGAGGACTGGGATCTTGCCAGTGTTCTCTCTGACGGCTTCTGTGTCATGGAGTGTTTTCAGCCCGGCTAGTTACAGTGAACCGTGCGTAGTGCAAAGTGAACTCTGGAACCGTCCTGTGCCGATCCTCGGGCCGGAGAGCGCTGCAGGCCGTCTCCGGCTCCTTCCACACAGGCCTCTCATCTTCTGACGGGCAAAATCTTAGTCTGGCCTCTGCAAGCTGCACTGTTGGTCTTCGTACCCTAGAGAGATCTTGAGGGCTCCCCAGGTGTACGCTGTGGCCTGAAACAGTCCCCAGGCAGTGATGTGACCCGTGTTTATTCCTTCCCCGTGGGAATCATGGCTTTCTCTAATGTTTGAAAACAATTATTTCACATATATATGTGAAATATGTATATGTACTTTATTATTAAATATCATGAAATATATATATATATGTACTTTATTATTAAATAAGATGGCTAAAGGACTATGTAGATGAAGAATACAAGAGCATACGTTATTTAATCCAGGAGGGTAAATCTGTTTGCAGTTATTCCACCATACCCCAATTTAGAAGGACCTAGTGATTTTTTAAAGTCAAGTTTGTTTCATGTCTCTTATTCATGGGATTATTTTAGGTTTAAAAAAAGATAATACATTTCTACAGTATGGTTACAAAGCATTGTATATGTACCATGTAAGAGTGGTGTCCTTTTACAAAATAATTATAAACATTTGTGAATAGATTCTCATTTAATGAAAAAAGTATTAGATGGAAGAAGTCATTTTTTTCCATCAGTTATAGGCTTCATATAATAATTTTTTAGAAAAGGGAAAATATTATTATTTCACCACAACATAAAGTAAACATTAAATAGATGTCTGTTTCCTTCAGCTATTCCAGACCAATGTGATCCTCTACCATGCAACAAAGACGGGTACATGAGCTGCAAAGATGGCCAAGCTGCGTTCACCTGCGTCTGTAAGCCAGGCTGGCAAGGAGAGAGGTGTGAATTCGGTACGTACAGTCAACCCACCTGGCTCATCTGGGTTGGCCACATGGAAACTTCTCTGAGTTTTTTTTTTTTTTTTTTTTTTAATGTATTTGGTTGCTACAGCTCAGACTCATAGTGATCCTCCTGTTTTCAGCCTCCCCAGCACTGGGATTACAGGCGTGCACCACCATGCTGGGTCTTGGTGGCCGGCTCTGCATGCCCCGGGGGTGGGGCTGGTGTGACATGTGGTGCCAGGGATTGAATTGCGTTTCCTGTACTTGTCTAAACAGTGCTTTAGTACCCTGAGCTATCTCTCCAGCCCTGAGGTTTACATTAAAAATAATTTTTTCCCTTTTTTAGATATAAATGAATGCAAAGATCCCTTGAATGTAAATGGAGGCTGCAGCCAGATTTGTGACAATACACCTGGAAGCTACCATTGTTCCTGCAGAAGTGGTTTTGATTTGCTTTCAAATAAAAAAGACTGTAGAGGTAAGAGCAAGAAATTAGAATAGGATAAAATAAATTAGAATAAAAATGTATTTGCTGTGTGAAAGCAGAATTCAGTTAGAGGAATTGCTGCAGGGATTCCTGGAACGTTCTGCTCATGAGTATTTATAATAATTCAAATTTTCATCCACTTTGAAGTCCTATGATAGATATAGTGGGAAGTAATTCCTTTGGTTTGTAATACTGACAAAAAGTGTTTTATTGTTTTCCCATTATGTGTGTGGGAAGGGGTACTTGTGTGTGTTTTAGTAAAATATTTTGTTATAAGTAAATATAAATAAAATATAAAGTATATTTGTAAATATAAATAAGTATATATTTAAAATGAGACTTCACTTCCTTATAAAGAACTGAACAGTACTTTATAGTTTACTCTAATACTCTAAAACTCACATACAGTTAAATGATTCTGAAGTGAACTTCATTTACTAAAACTACTTTCCAAACCATTATCTTTTTAGTGACCATATATCTTTCTCATCTGGCTATTTGAAAATCTAAGTTTGGGTATTTAGAATAGTTGGATCATTTAAATACCAGTTGTAGAAAACTATTATCATTATTGATACCATATGCATTACATGGATAAATAATGCCCATTCTGATTTCTACATTTATGACTTCAAAATTAAAAAAATGTTCAATCTTTTCCCCTAATAATAGGCACATGTATTTAATTATGAAAAAATCTTCTTCTTAAAATAGGAAGATCCCTGGTGACCAGAACATGTGCTCTTATATTCTTCATTTACATAGTCCTTTAGCCATGATATGTAATAATAAAGTACAGAGCTTTTAGGAATACATGTTTAAAGTTATTACAACGGGACATTTGCCAAGATGAGGATGTGCAGAGGATCACATTGCCAGTAATTGTCAAAATATGAAAGAATAAAATGTTTCATCAGATATTTGATGTCGGTTTAGATTCCTAAAGTCTTATTATAAGCTAAGTTAATATGGTCTGTGTGTTTCTTTGCAATATTCCCCAAGTTTGAAGAATATAGATTTTATAATTCTTTTTGAAAATTGAAAGCTTATTTTGATTAGTCACGTTAAGTTCTAAGAAGCAATAGGGAGAGATCACAAATAAGCCTTTACCTCCACGGTAACATTTAATATTTTTATTATATAACATCACACTCAAAATATTGACATTGATACAGTCAAGGTACAGGAATAGTCCTTCATCGCAAGGAACTGATTCCACTAGCTTTTGTGTGTGTGTGTGTGTGTGTGCGTGTGTGGTACCAGGGATTGAACTCAGGACCTTGCGCTTGCCAGGCAAGTGCTTATTCTACTGAGCTATCTCCCAGGCCCTAGCTTTGTACAAGTTGTTGTTGTTATTATTATTATTATTATTATTATTATTATTATTATTATTATTTAATGTACTTGGTTGTTACAGGGTCTCACTATTAAGTCAGATTCGTAGTGATCCTCCTGTTTTTCAGCCTTCCCAACGCTGGGATTACAGGCACACGCCACCAAGCCCAGTCTCAGTGTACTGGCCCCTGGGATGGGGCCAGTGTGGCATGTGTTGGGGATCGAACCCTGCTCCTGCTCCTACCTAAGCTTGCCTAAGTAGGCGCTTTAGTTTGCTGAGCTATCTCACCGGCCCTGTGCAAATTATGTTAAACAGAATAATGTTTGAAATTGTAGCTAACAATCTGTGGGGAAAATACCTGCCAATGTTTTTAGAACATAAAGTACATTTTCTATTCTGAATTGTCTTTCTGTTCACACAGATGAGAAATGTTCATTAATAGTTACATTCCCTCTGTTGTGATCACTTGCTTCTCCCCTCCTCGGTGCTTACCTAAAGGTGATCATAAGCAGTACTTTGTCCGCATCTCCATGATGTAGCATAATAAATGTGTCTCGCGTTTTTGAAGAGTTAATGGGTCACTGAAATTTATATTGGATCAACTGCAGCTACATAAGCACTTTAATCTGGAAATGTGAATTACTCTTCAATACTTAGCAACAGTAATGAGGAACCGATCAGAGACTAGAACTCAAGTGCTGATCGAGGGCAGGCGTAAGAGGCTGTTTCCAAAGAATCAGGGTGAAGTCCATGAGCCTGCTAAGTTTTTCTTCACATAATAAGAAGAGAATATATGTTTAAGATCATACTCCAGAAACTTGTGCTTGGAAGTACACTTGGAGAATACTGAGAAGGTAGTTGAGTCTCTTCTTCCATCTGTTTTCATACTCTGACCTGGTAACTAAGAAAATCACTAGAGCCCTCTTTTTTATGATGATAAAGGGACATGATAAACATCAGTCGAGCTTCCTATGTACGTATAGAGAGAAATACTTTTGTGTTCCAAGCCTAGTCTCATATCTCATTATACATAATAAGCATAGTCCATGAAAAAGGGATAGTATCCCTTGGTAGAATATATTGGTATTGGAAAAAATTTAAAACATACTGGTTTCATTTATAGATGTGGACGAATGTGCTAGGAAGCCAAATGTTTGTGGCAAAGCCGTGTGCAAGAACACGCCAGGAGACTACGTGTGTGAGTGCCCTGCGGGCTACAGATACAACCCCGAGACAGGGGCCTGTGCAGGTATGGCGGTGCTGGGGTGACTGCCGCTGCCGGGGAGGGCAGTTCTTGGTCCCTTAGTGTTGTTTAAGAGCATGGTTTTGTTTGACACCGACAGTCATATTTCCTAATCTCTGATATAGCTTGATCAATTTGGTAGTCACTGGCGACCTTCCACAGGATGAGTGGTTCCCACAAATGGTCTCTCATTCAATGTTGGTGTACACGGTAGCCCTTTAAGTTACTTACCAGCAGGAGAGCTCCATATGGAAGTGAAGCCAGAAAAACACACTTTCACATCCCTGCAGTAACACTGGGTGACGAAGAACATTTCAGTCTAAAAGCAAAAGCACATAGATACAAAAGAAAGATGCGACGGTAAATCACTTCACTTAGCATTAACAGGTGACAGCCCATCTTAGAGAGCTGAGAAATCCTGATCAGTAATCCTCCCGGAGGGGCAGCTCTCAGCACGCGAGGCACCAGTGCTCCCATGTGGGCCTTGGGTAGCTACAACATGCGAACAGACTTTTGGTTTTCAAATATATAAGTTACCTATGACTTCCCTTTAAGTATTCCAAAGTGAATTTAATATGCTGTCCAAAATTAATCACATCAATATGTTTCTTTTTGTATAATAATATATAACACATACTGTACATTGTAACCAATTTTAATTATACAGTTCGGTAGCACCAATTACATTCATATTGTTGTGCAGCCATCGCCTGTTCCCCAAATGTTTTTATACCCCCCACTATAAGCCCTGTGACTGGGAAGCCTTTTATGACTTACCTTACCCTAAGTGCCCCCTGGTAGCCTGTAATCTATTTTCATGTCTCTGTGTATTTGCTTAAATCAGCAATCATTTTATTTATTTTTATTTTTTAATGTATTTGGTTGTTACAGGGCCTCACTACACAGCTGGACTCGTAGTGATCCTCCTGTTTTCAGCCTCCCCAGTGCTGGGGCTCCAGGTGTGTGCCACCACTCCCAGACTCTTTTGCTGGCTCAGCGTGCCCCGGGTGCAGGGCTGCGTGGCATGTGGTGCTGGAGATCAAACCGTGGTCTCTGCGCTTGCCTGAGCAGGTGCTTTAGTCTGTAGCTATGTCGCCAGCCCCAGCAGCAGTAATTTTAGAATAGATTTTCTCCAGCTGTTCGTGCTCTTGAAATTTCGCTCTGACCTGCCTGCCTACCCCCCCTGGCCCCCACACATACCGTTTCTACTCTTCTACTCCTCCTGGTAGCCACTGCTGTGGCAAGCTCTAGGAATGTCCAGGTCTATCATAAGCCAACTTCGCCATCTACACTGAAGTTTTATTCAATGAGTGAGAGATTTCAAAAAATTATTTACATATGACTATATGTCTAAATTTAATCATGTCTCTATCATTTCAATTCATTTGAGGGATCACTAAACTTGGGGATTAATTTTATTTT
>NW_004524642.1:1186558-1189247 GCF_000260255.1 Octodon degus
TGTGGAACCAGGGATTGAACTCAGACCCTTGCGCTTGCCAGGGAAGCACTTATTCCACTGAGCCATCTCCCCGGCCCCGGGGATTAATTTTAAAGACTTCAATGAGAATTTGTATGAGATAATGAATTTGGGGGCTTTCGAAGATCACAAGTATGTATGGATACAATGAAAATGTTAAGGATTTTTATGGAGCCCTGAAACAGACTCAGGTTAAGCATATTAATACAAAATTTCCAGGTTTAGGGGCTGGCGAGGTAGCTCAGCGGACTAAGCATCCACTCAGGCAAGTGCAGGGACAGTGTTCGATCCCTGGCACCACATGCCGCACCACGTGCTGAGCTGGCCACAGAGTCCGGGTGTGGTGGGGAGCAGATGGAATCCCAGCGCTGGGGAGGCTGCGAACAGGAGGATCACTCCGAGTCTGAGCTGTGTAACAATCAAATACATTAAAAAAAATAATAAATTCCAGGTTTGGTTTTCTCAAAACGTAGGGTAGGGTAAGAATCCAACTGATTTTGCAATATGGGAGGTGATGTCCCACTGAGATTTAAGAGATAGGAGATTGAATATGTCCTGACGTTTATCACCACCATTAATTATTGTATTGAGGAGTCAGATGTTTTTGAGATTGTGATTTAAGACTCCAGTGCATTAATTTTCAGTTATTTTTTTCTCCTTTTCTACATTTTTCTTTTTCTTTTTGAAAATTTTTAAATTTTTCCTTGATTCTCTATTTTTTCCTATTTTCGTCTTACTCTCCCCTTTCCCATTTCTTTCCCCTTTCTCCTCTCCTCCTGTCTCTTTTTTCTTCGAAGCAAAATTTGTGAAGTACTTTCAAGGAAATTCATACAACCAAAAATGACTTTGGAGTTGAGATACTCAATTATTTAGTTCTAATTCAAAATAAAACATGCAATAGAACCATCAATCACGCTGCCATGAATTCCTGACTTGCTAATTTATTTCAAGTGGACGAGCGAGGAAAATGTACCTTTGCAACTCATTGGAAGTTTCATGTGTTCAGCTATGACTCGATGTCAAGCAGTTATCGGGCCTGTGGGTTTATTTCCATTTTCCTCTTAATACATAGAACACTCTTCTGCCTGTTGGAGTGAACATGTGGGAGGCCATAACCCTTGTGTTCTTTACCGCCCCAGATGTAGACGAGTGCTCGGAGAACACGTGCGCCCAGCTTTGCGTGAATTACCCCGGGGGCTATTCTTGTCACTGTGATGGGAGAAAAGGACACAAACTCGCGCAGGACCAGAAGAGCTGCGAGGTGAGCAGCTGGCGGCGCTGAGTACCTCTCTTCTGCGGTGGTAGCGCTACGCACTTATGTCTCCATAACTGATATAAATTTAAAAATACAGATTTTTATACTGATTGCTGTAGCACTAAGCAGACCATATGTGTTTACTTAGAATGATCATGTAAATGATAAACACTGAGACTTGTTTGTTGCTGTTTTATTTTATTTATTTAGCATTACCAGGGGTTGAACTCAGGACCTTGCACTTGCCAGGCAGGTGCTTCTTCTACTGAGCTATCTCCCCGGCCCTGTGGCTGTATTTTAAAGAAAGACTTACAAGATAACAATGTAGAAGGTATTCCTTGGTAGTATGTGTATTTAGAGAATGCAATGTGTGTGCCTAGTTAAGAAGCCAAGAAAAGCTGAGGTGAATTTTGTTTGTGGAAAAAAAAATCGTACACGCGCAGCTCAGCGAAAGCGTTGTCCCGCGTTGCTGTTCTGGGCTCTGCTCTGTCCGGTCGCCCCCAGGGTGTGTTGGCACTTGTGAGGGTACGTGCCAACTCTGAAGTGTGCGCAGCTTTGGGAGGCTAGGATTAAGTGGGTGCTGCACAGCTCGAAACGCAGAGCCCAATTTTGTTAATCTGTGTCTCTCAAACTTGTTTTTAGTATTCAGATTTAATGCACAATTTAATCGGTGATTCACATGAACTTTTCCGGTAGATTGGGGCTTTTCCCTTACTGAAATAAGCAGGTCAGCGTCTGAAATCTTTTTTTATATTTTTAAATAACAATCTAAAGTTAATCATTTTTTTTAGACACGTAGAGGTGAAATTATTTGGTTATGTGTCAGGGTATTCTTTAAAATTTCTATATGATGGTGTAGCACAGTGCAAATGTACCTCGTTGTGTTACCAAGATAAACCGTCCGTGTCTAAGAAGATTATGGCACTCAATATCGCGGTCCCTAGATGGTGAAGAGACTTTTTTCTATTTTTGGTCTTTTTGAGACAGGGTCTCGCTGTGCAGTTCAGGCTGCCTTCTGCCCACTTTGTAGCCCAGGCTGCTCTCAAACTCACAACGATCCTCCGGCCTCAGCCTGCCGAGTGCTGGGATTACAGGCGTGTGTCACCACACCTGGTACAGGAGGCTCTGTTTAATATTCAGCTGTGTACACAAAATCTCTCCAAATACCCTTGTATGTGCCTGAGAACATATTCATAGTATTTGTTGTGAGTCTTAGAAAGCACATATTTGATAAGAGGTATAATGACTTTAAGTCACTGTCTTTTAAGCTCCTCGGAGACTAAGATGATATCCAAACTCCTGTTTATTCTTTTCAGATTTTTCAGTATTCTCTTCCAGTCTAGACAGCACATTCATGCTCAGAAAATTTTTTGTTTTCAGTATCACGAGGTACTATTTATTGGTAATGAATTCTGA
>NW_004524642.1:1189572-1191751 GCF_000260255.1 Octodon degus
GTATTCTTGGAGGTCCTATTGCTCAGCTTTACAAGGAAGTGAAAGATTGCTTGCTTGTTTCCAGAAATATTCGTAATTTGTTTTAGAACCAGAGAGAAATAGAAATACATGCCTTAACACAAGCAGCCAGCAATAACATGTGCATTTTTTCTCTTTTTTTCCAGGTTATTCCAGTGTGTCTTCCTTTGAACCTTGACAAAAATTATGAGTTACTTTACTTGGCAGAGCAGTTTGCAGGGGTTGTTTTATATTTAAAATTTAATTTGCCAGAAACTATCAGGTGAGAAGTGAATTACAGTGATCATCTCTAGAAGTTAAACAGACAAGGGCAAAACTAAAATCACGGAGAAGGTTGGAATGTAGGGAATTATATTGCCCACCAGCTCCTGTCAAACTTATGACTTTGGGGAACCTCGAGAAGCAAATCGCTCCTTTCACCTTCACCCTAGTGCAGTTCTGGATCACTCTAGGTCGTTCTCCAGTGATCTTTTTACTTTACCCCATCAATCTTTATTTTTTAAAATAATTTTATTGAGAAACACAGCAATGAGACAGTTTCAAAATCGATTACTAGCACAGTTTCAATAATTAATACATTGCATGTTGTTGTCTTAGTGGTTATTCATAGTGCCACATATAGACATGGTATCCTGTCCACGGACACTATTATAATAAATCCCTATTCACAATCTTTATTTTCTAGTCATAATATATTTATTAAAGGGTTGGGCAAAGATATTGTACTTGTGACATTTTTATTGTTTTTGTATTCATGTTATGCAAAATAAGTAATGAGAAAATACTCAGAAGTATTGGTTTTGCAATATCAACATATTCAAAATTATTAAGAGAACTCCTAAGATTGTTTAGCCAATATTTTAAAGAAATGATTGCATAATTTTAGCTTACTGCTTGAATACTTTATCAGTTATTCCTTCACTTAGACTGACTTTAGGAAAGGAGTAGTGTTTGGAGTTAGGATTGTGCATATTGCCAAATTTTCTCAGAGTCGTACATTGTCAAAACTTGAATGCCGTTGGAAGGTTGTTGGGACAGCAAGAAGGAAACGCATGTGAAGCTGGTCACGGAGTCCAAAACTTGATGTGCTAATTAATTCAACACAAATCTTTAGAACTTGTTAGCCATGTGAACCATTGTTCATTAAGAATACAACTAACTTAATCCATCTCTTTTTTAAAAATACTAGAAATTACACAAAGATTCACACGCGCAGTTTTTTCCTCCTCCTCTCCGTGACCTCTAGTACCTGGCTTTCTCCATGAATTCTCTTAGATGCAGACTAGATGCAGCCCTTCTTGGCTCTGAGAACAGAGATACGAGAAAAGGATACTAAATCTAGTGTGTCTCCAGCCACTTTTCAGAGTATTTCTCACAGGCAATTCACAATGCATAGTTTGATTCTTAAGATTGAATCAGAAGTAGCCAAGTAATTGTTTTTGTAATATTTGTTGGATTATTTATTTTTTATATAGTTTCAGTTTAAAAAAAAATTTTGTACTGGGGATTGAACTCAGGACCCTGCACTTGCCAGGCAAGTTCTTATTCTACTGAACTATCTCCCCAGCCCAGTTTCAGCTTTTTGAAAGTACAGTATATAGGCATATAACAGTGTAAATGTATGCTTTAATTAATTTTATAAATTGTCATCTGTATAACTGACAGAAAATAGTTAGTGTTTACTTAAGCAAATTCTTTTACCTCTGTTTCCTTGCAGTTAACTACTTACCTAAATGGTAACAAATTTGCTTTTCTTTTCTTTTTTTTTTACAAATTCGTTCTATAATAGTTGTGAAAAAGAGTTTGAATCATTATGCCAGTGATATATCCAGAAATTAAATATCCAGAACACAACTTTCAAAATACCATTTTGGCACGATGTACAAAGAAAAGGAACTTTTCTTCATAATAGGGCCAACTTCTGGAAGAACCTGCCGCGCGCAGATGCGGATTTTGGCGCGGTAGCCCGCGCTTCCCCCAGCAGATGGCCCAGGCAGGGATGAAAAGCGACGGCGGCTGCACTCTAAGCGAAGTGATTCGTTCCAGAGGGCGCGCTCTCGCCCTTTGCCGGCCGAGCCCCGCGGAGCCGCGCGTGCAGAGCCGCCCCGCTGCGCCCCGCCAGCTGCGTCCCCACCGCGCCCCGCCAGCTGCGTCCCCACCG
>NW_004524642.1:1192092-1194652 GCF_000260255.1 Octodon degus
GCTTAGGGAGAACAGGACGTCGGATGGATAAATCCATCATGAAATTGCAACAGCTTTTATTAATCACTTACGGAGATGGCACGCCCACATTTTCAGGTCGGGTTTGTAGTACAGAAAAGGTGCTGGGAGAGACGTAGTGTGCCTGCCACTTACACATGTGCATTAATGCCAACATTTGAGGGACGACCCAGAATATGTGCCCAAAACGATGGGACATTACCGCAGCATCTGTTCACTGAAGAAAAGATTCCGAGAATAAGCAAAAGTATAGAGCTGGATTTTAAACTTGCGGAGACAAGGTGATAATACATGAGCAACTTAATTCAGTCTTCTCATTTTTATTAATTCCAAGCCACAAAAAGAATTTGCCTCTTTCGGCGCACTACTGTTTTCTAAAAGATCGAGAGGTAATGTGTGGCGACGTCCGTAGCCGCCCTACTGAGGGCGTGTCTCTGCCCCGTCTAGGTTCTCTGCTAGGTTTGATTTCCGGACGTACGACGCGGAGGGGGTCATCCTGTGCGCGGAGTCCCTCGACCACTCCTCCTGGCTCCTGATCGCCCTTCGGGACGGAAAGCTTGAAATTCAGCTCAAGAATGAGTTTACAAGCCAGATCACGTCTGGAGGCACTGCCATCAATAACGGAGTGTGGAATATGGTGCGTGGTGAGGACTGCGCAGGGCCGAAATTATATATATATTATATATATAATTTCTCTTTTTTAATAAAATTACATTTTATTTCTATAAGGATAGCAAACAAAAAGGTTGGGTTATCTAATGTTGTGCAGTCTATTTTCCATGCTCTAAATCCCAGAAACAGCCTGAGAATGATACTCTCACTTAATATACTTGGAATTTGCTGCAACTAACGTTGCTTTCAGCTATTTGCTTGTGGCTGTCATTGGGCAAACAACGAATGGTGTCTTTCCTGTGGGTTAGGGATCCCCAGCAGGCATAACAGTTTATTGAAAAGATACCTCTGATCAAGGAAAGCTACCCTCATTTGCCATGGATTATTTCAGGTTTTTTTTTTTTTTTAATGTATTTGGTACGGGGTCTCATTTCGCAGCTGGGACTCGTAATGATCTTTCTGTTTTCAGCATCCTCAGCATTGAGATTACAGATGTGCATCACCTTGCCAGGTCTCAGTGGCTGGCTTAGCGTGGCTGGGAGTGGGGCTGACACAGCATGTGTCAGGGATCAAACTCCGGTCCCTGTGCTTGCCTAAGCAGGCACTTATTCTGCTGAGCTATCTCGCTGGCCCTGCCTTGGATATTTAAAAAAGGTACTGTGAGGGCTGGCCAAATAGTTCAGTGGATTAAAGTGCCTGCAAGCAGGCACAGGGGCTGGGGGTTCGATCCCTGGGCTTGCTATGCCGGCAAGCCTGCGGAGCATGCTGAGATGGCAATTGAGACTGGGCGTGGTGGTGCACACCTGTAATCCCAGCCCTTGGGAGGCTGTAACCAAGTGGATCACTATGAGTCTGATCTAGTAGAGAGACCCTGAACACCCTGTACATCCTTCCCTAAAATATATTTTAAAAAAGTACTATGAAAATATATAGTAACAAAGTCAAATGTTAATTTAAATTTATATCTAAATTTTATTTTATTTTATTTTATCTTATTTTTTAACCAGGGGTTGAATTCAGGATCCTGTGCTTGCCAGGCAGTCGCTTGAGCCACTGAGCTATCTCGCAGATCCTTAATTTGATTTTAAATTTAAGTATACAGATAAGTAATAAATTTTGTACAAACAGCATACAGCAGTGGGTACCAGAGTGTTTAGGATATTTTGATATGTCCTAAAAATATCATTTCCTTAAAAAATTGCAGTCATTTTTTAAAAAATGCAACCGGAATCAAGTGGAACATTTTCTGTAGAAAAGATTACTGCTCATCAACAAGGGAAAGTCTTTTCTGCAGTAGTCATTGCTGCTTGCTGCAAAATATAGCTGCAGAAAGAACCACTTCTCTTTGCAATGCAGTACTCAAGAGAAATGCGTTCTGCACCTCCAGGGGCAGGCAAGGGCTGTAGTGAGAAGCGTGGGAGTCCTCACCAGTTATCGTATCCCTTCACTGGCCCGCTCAAGCACTTATTTATTCAGTATGCTGCTATTGAACACTTACAAATTGCTGTGTTTCTGACTCCAAGGCACGAGAGCTGTCACTTTCCTGGCTCTGGAGCTCTAAACTCCCAGCTTAGTAGCTGACGCTGTTTTATGAACTCATGAGTGTGACGTGGAAGACCTTGGAATAGGGGAGCAGAGCTCAGGTGTGCATAGCTGACAGTCCCTTCCGGGAGCTCTTTGTCCTCGAGCAGTGGTTGAGTGTAGACTCCTAAGCCCACAGGCACGGTGTCTGTGCACACGGACGGTGCAGTGTTCTGAGGCATTCTAAAATTGTCTGGCTCCTCTCTCAGTCTCTGTCTCTGTCTCAGTCTGTCTCTGTCTCTGTCTCTGTCTCTGTCTCTGTCTCTGTCTCTGTCTCCTCTCTCTGTCTCTGTGTCTGTCTCTCTCTCTCTCTCTCTCTCTCTCTCTCTCTCTCTCTCTCTCTCTCTCT
>NW_004524642.1:1194752-1196215 GCF_000260255.1 Octodon degus
TCTCTCTGTCTCTCTGTGTTTTTGAGACAGGATCTCACTATGTGACTCCGGCTAGCCTTGAACTCCCCTTGTAGTCTAGGCTGGGCTTCAGCTTCAGCACATGGTGGTCCCACTGCCTCAGTCTGCTGCGTGCTGAGATTACATGCACACATCTCGCCCAGCCTTCTGGTGCTTACTGACATAGTTCTGCTACTGTATCTTTTTTGCTATTTCTAGATCTAGTGTATTTACATCTAGTGTATTTATGATGTTTACATCTATTTTCCAAAACTAATTTTACCACGTAGTGTCTCTAAGTCACTACTAATAAAATCATGTCGTGTCTCTAACTCACTACTAATAAAAGAGAGAACAAAATTTTACCAGAGAAAAAAATTGAAAATATAATGCTATTTTAAGGATAATTTAATTACATGTCTAGGTATGCAATACATAGAAAGAAAAAGGTGTGTTTAAAATGTTGGGCTGTAGATAATGTTTCCTGAAGAACTGCCCCCGAAGAGTGTCTTTCCTTGTTTTCCTGTGCTGGGCTCGGAGCAGGGCCTTGCCTGTGCGTGGGAGGCAAATGTCCAACCGCCTGCCCCGCATGATGCACGGAGGCAGCAGCCTGGGCTGATTGGAAGGCAGCTTTCCAGTTCCTTGTTCTGTTTCTAGGGTTTATGATCCTTGCTGGACTACTACTTATTGGGATACTTATTTTGATTAAGCTCTCCCCCTAAAGGTAGAACGTAATTTTACATTTAAAAGAAAAAGTTAAAGAATTTCACGTTCAAGTAAGTCAGAGAACTGCTTTAATGTGCTAACAACTGTGGTTCTGGCTATTTTCTTTAAGTTCTTAATTCAGTATTTTAATAATGTATAGTCTTCATCCAATAATATGAAGAGGATTTCTTTTTTTCACTTTATACTTTTTCTATAAAGATAATATTAGTGCACTATATTTTACTGGTTTATAACTTTGATGGTTCATTAATAAATTGTCCTGCTTAAATATGCTTTACTTAGTGCATATATTATTTCAAATAAATAAATATTCTAGCTAAGTATTTTAATTGACAAAAGTGATTTAAATTCATCCATAAACCAGAATATTTGAGAACACTGTTTCATTTCAGATGTTTTAAAATTCAAAACCATACCCTAAAACTAACCAATCAGGGCCGGAGAGATAGCCCAAAGGTCTCAGGGCCTGCCTGGCAAGTGCAAGGATGTTCCCTGGTGCTACATGTGCCAGCCCCGTGTGAATGCTTAAACTGGGCGAGGTGGCACATGCATGTAATCCCAGCGCTTGGGCAGCTGAAAACAGGGGATCACTACGAGTTTGATCTGTGTAGTGAGACCATGTAGACCCTGTACTAAATGCAGTAAACATTATGTAACATTATGATGTTACGAGTCCGAGCTGCATAGTGAGACCCTGTACCAAATACATAAAGCAATTAAAAATACTATTATATAATATG
>NW_004524642.1:1196830-1217845 GCF_000260255.1 Octodon degus
GTTCAGGTGACCCCGCAGCATGCACACGGGGTGTTCAGGTGACCCTGCAGCACGTGCACAGTACGCACACGGGGCGTTCAGGTGACCCCGCAGCACGCGCACAGCACACGCAGAGCCTCCGGAGCGACGTGCGCTGGCCGGCAGAGAAGCCTCTCGCGGAGTGGTACGCATGCAGAGCAGGGGCTGCAGAGGAGTACTTAGCAAATGCAGTGACAATGTGGCCTGGCACAGGATCACCTCGTTCTTTGGGGACCGTGGTGAAGACTGGGAGTTTATACTAAATAGAAGGGCTTGGGTGATTTTAAGACTGGACATGATATAATTTACATTTTAAAGGCTAATTCTGATGAGAACCTGATGGCAAGAAGAGCTAGTTGGTAGAGAGAGGAGAACAGGACCCGGGATTAGGAGACGGTGAAGTAACCCAGAGGAGGGATCGCGGTGGGGACGAAGTGCGGTTAGCAGGAGTGGTAAAATGTCATCAGATTCTGCCTATATGATTTTTGGTTTTGGTACTGGGGATTGAACTTGGGGCCTTGTGCTTCCCAGAGAGGCTCTTATGCCGCTGAGCTATTTCTCTGGCCCTCTGGATATATTTTTAAGGGTAAGTTTTCAATTCAGATTTTTGAATACTGAACATGAACGTTTTAAAGTCCATGAATTTGTGTGGATCAGCATATCTAAACTTCTCATCTGCTGTCTGATTAAATACAAGAATACTCCTTTAATATACAACGAACGTATCAATATTGTGTTAGGTGTATTCACATATACCTAGAGATTCAGTGCTCTTAATTATGTGAACAAGCAAAGGGCAGGCACTTTATGAGTACGTGTACATCAATATGTAAATACTCAAATACAAAACTAAAATACTCGTCAAAGCCTGCTTACATGCGTAGAATAGTGTGGAAGCGACAGCCCTTCCCCTGGGGTGTCGCGATAGCAGCTGGACTGCCCTAAATGCATAAATGACGTTGCCAGTGTTAATTTTCCAAAACTTTGAGAAGTTTGTAATAAAAATCTAAGAAAAACCTAACTTCCTCCTTGGTTTACAAGAATGTCACGTTTTTTTGGCACAAGGAGTCACACAGGATCTCGGGCTTGCCAGGAAGGCGCTATGCCACCGAGCTCGAAATTTACTGCCAGATTCTTCCATTCTTGAAAAATTAAATGAGTACTAAATTGATGCAACAAATATTTTGTGTTTGTATGTGCAGAAGTTCAGATGGTAAAAAGCATGACTATTCCCCACATAAATGTCTGCTAGGACATTCAGGATGCTGCAGGTGTCAGCGCTGGCTTTGTACCCGCGTACTGCCCAAGCGCAGCCGCTCGCGGTGGTCCTTGCCCCCTGCGCGTTACCACAGCTACAAGTGCGTGACGTCGTCCCGTTTTCCAATTGCTCCTGAATCGGCCCTGCAGTGCCTCGTTAAAAACGCTTGCGTGGTTAAATGGAAAGGTCGGAGGACTGAACAAAGGGGCTTTCGTTAGAGGTGACACGAGGAGGAGCCAGGTACAGTGACTAAAAAGGGACTGCAAGAAGGTAGAAAGAGAAACAAGTGGGGCTCTGGCCTGGAGGCCAAGGTAAGAACTGGAACGCATTCCAGTAGAGCGCTGTTCTGTGGCCATGGGAAGGACAAAGTGTTGACCAATTTTCAGCCTGTGTTACTGAATTTGTTTTACTTTTAAGATAGCTTTTCCTGGCTGGGGATGTAGTTCGGTGGCTCAGTCCCCGACTGGCAAGCGTGAGACCCTGCGTTCAATTCCTTGTACGAAACAAAACCTTTAAAAAAGAGATGGAGATATTATAGCTCAGTGGCACAAGCACCTGCCTGGCAAGTGCAAGGTCCTGAGTTTAATTCTAGTTACCAAAAAATAAATAAATAAATAAATAAATAAATAAATAAATAAATAAAAGAAAAGTTTTTTCTTTCCTGTAGTGGTGTTTGGGTTCTAATACTGACTGGCAAGTGAAGTTACATGCAGCGTGCAACAGTTTTACATGCAGGAGTTGCTACAGTGCTTCTTCAAATTGCCTTTCTGGAAGGACTTTCTTTGCTGCTTACCAGCACTTGTAACCATGTTTAAAAACGCAAACTATGTTCTAAATTGGAAAATATTTCATTTTATGTATGTGCTTTCTTTCTGTTTCTTTTCCTTTTCCTTTTTTTTTTTTTTTGCGGTACCGGGGTTTGAATTCCAGACATTGTGCGGGCCAGGCAGGTGCTGGTGCCGCTGAGCTCTCTCCAGCCCTGTATGTGCTTTCTGAAGATTTCAATTATTTCTGGACTTTGAAAAAGTAATTTGTGAGTCAAATACTGAGCAGAATGTTAGCATAGTCTGATGCCTTTTAGTTCATAATAGCATCTTGTTTACATAATGGATCCCATACGTGTACTGTCAAGAAGCGGCCGAACAAGAAAACTTAACGTTTTCCTTAGAGTGTCTCACTTTTCTTTTTAAAAGGGTCAGTTTTATGGCATACTGCTGTTGCATATATTATTGAATATTTGAAACTAATATTTTTGATCTTAAAATTAGATGTACATTTACTTTTTGGTCAAATACTGTTACTGGGTTGGGGAAATAGCTCGGTGGTCTAAGCGCTTGCCTGGAAAGTGCAAGGGCCCGAGTTCGGGTCCACATGCCAGGCTGGCTCTGAAACCCAGGCACGCCTTGTCAGCCCCCGAAACCGCGTGTGGTGGCGCACATCTGTAATCCCAGCGCTGGGGAGGCTGAGACAGGAGGGTTACTATTAGTCTGAGCTGCGTAGTGAGACTCTGTACCAAATAAGTAAATAAGTGATTTTTTATTTTTTAAAATATTTTTTAGGGGAAAGGTCTACAGGGTGTTCAGGGTCTCACTGCTAGATCAGGCTTGTAGTGATCCGCCTTTTTACAGCTTCCCAAGAGCTGGGAATATAGGCGTGCGTCACCACGCCCAGTCTCAACTGCTGTCTCATCGCGCCCCAGGGGCGGGGCCAGCACAGCAGGACTGGAGATGGAACCTTTGGCCTCTGTGCCTGCTTGCAAAAATGACTAAAAAAATTTGTAAAAATGCTATTATCTTAAAACATTTTTCTCACATTATGATTTGATTTTCCAAATGGGTTGGAACAAATCAGTTATAATTCTTATACCTAAATGATTATTTTATAAAATAATTTATTGAAATAGCAGGATTTTATTAGTAACAGTCTTTCAGATGTCAAGTAGTGATGCCTGTTTCTTTGGTAATTTTTGTCTTCATAGGTGTCTGTGGAAGAATTAAAAGATAGAATTAGTATTAAAATAGCTAAAGAAGCTGTCATGAATATAAATAAACCTGCGAACCTTTTTAAATCTACCAATGGATTTGTGGAAACCAAAATATACTTCTCAGGATTACCTCGGAAAGTGGCAAATGCGCTCCTTAGACCGGTATGTCCCCAGTCGGTGTCCTCCATCCTGGAGGAGGTCCTTTGGCCTGCAGGGGGTTCGCCTCTGCGCTTTCCTCAGGGTCACTCGAAGTTGCTCTGGCAGGCACACAAGCCTGGCGGCTCGGCCGAGCGTGGAAACATGACGTTAGTGAGCCTTGAGGCGATAGTGGGACGGAAGGAACCGGCGGCTGTGGTTCCGCGCCCAGCGGACTTCCCGGCGGTACTCCTGCAGGGCGGGGCTTTCGGCTCTCAAGCGCCAGTTCGTTGGTAGCGTCCTAATAATTCATCCTCAGGCATTAAACATGAATACGTATGTTGGAATCTGATTTTTTCTTTTTAGAAACCAGCCAAGGATCTTTTTCATACCTATTTTAACATAATTTTAGAGGTTAAGGGTTGCTTGGAAAACAGATTTTGGGGTACATTTTAGATACACAAGATGCTCACATTCATCATGGGGAAGTTGGGCCTGCACGCGATTTGGCTTATCCCTTCCCCTCCCGTCCCCTCGGCCCCTCTTCTTCTCCCCATTTATAAAAGCTTGTTTCCATGTTTTTCTGTTCACCCGCTTCTTTTTTTTTTTTTAACCCCCCTTCCTTGTTCCCTCCCTATTTGAATATTTTCTTCCTATTTCACAATATCTACCATACATTTTGGTTCCTTTTTAAAATTTTATTTTAAAGAGAAAAAAACAAGAACAAATAACAAAAAGACAAAAGCAAAGTAACATAAAACAATAAAAATGGTACAGAATTTCAAAACAAGGACAGGAAAGTAACAATGGTTGTTATATTACGTATTTCTATCATTAAATTTCTTGCTCAGATTACCAGATATAGGCATGTAAAATTGACCAAACAATTAAACATTAACTCTTCCTTTCAACAAGCCTAATTTTTTCCTTGTCCTTTTTATTTTTTTGATTCATTTTAAAGAGAATATAAAAATAATAGATAAGACATTAGAAATGGAATACTTTTTTTAAAAAAAAAGTAGTCAACAGTTGTTATGTTGCACATTGCTGTCCTCATTTATAGAAAAATGGATTTTTTAACTGAGAGTGTGACTGGCCTATCATAAATTGAAGTTGGAGACAGTAGATGATTTATTGAATAAGATGTTTGTCAAATAAATTCAGAATGGGTTTCATGAAAGTAGAAATCACTGTTTAAGAGTTTTAAATTTTTTCTTCAGCAAATAAACTTGTTTTAACTTAAATATGTACCACTTTATATCCATCTTTTATTTATGGCAATTTATAGTTCCGTTAACCTTTTTTTTTTTTTGTGGTACCGGGGATTGAACTGAGGACCTTGCACTTGCCAGGCAAGTGCTTACTCTACTGAGCCATCTCTCTGGCCCTAGCTTTGGAAGATTTCTGTGATATACGTCTTGGTTACTTCTCATTGCTAGGACAAAATGCCCATCCCCCACCACGTAAAGGAGCAGATGTTTACCCAGCCCACAGCTGGTGGAAGCCTCAGTCTGTGGTCAGCCCACTCTAAGGTAGGGCGGCTGGCAGGGGCCATACAGAGGAGAAGGAGCTCATGCAGGACAGGCAGGGCCAGAGGGAGTTCCTTCTTTTCTGTTTTTGTTCCATCCAGGCTCAAAGCCTGCTGGTTGGTGCCACCCAAGCCCAGAGTGGATATTCTCTATTTAGTAAGCCCACCCCACCCCGGAACTATGCTAAACCAGCAGTGGACTAATTCTTTATCCAGCTACTTCCCAAGACCCCACGAATATTTGGGGGAATATCTAAACATTAGCCATAATAAGATGATATTAAATCTAAATTAAATCAGCTAGCTCATGTCAAAACGAATATGCCTATTCTTTGCAACTGATTAAATGAAGACATTTTTAAAGCTAAATAAGTTTTTCAAATGAGTTGATCATTTGTGAAACTGCTGCTATCCATCCATGTAATACGGCTGTAGTTGGGTGCTTCCATGAAACCTAAATGTAAACATTTTGGTTCCTGAAGAGAATTGGAATCTGGATTAGCAAAGTGAACCTGTGTTGTAAATGCAAATATGGAGAGCAGAAAGCAGCCTAGAACCCTGGCCTTCTGGGGCGCACGCATAGGACCTAGCTCTGCATGCCGCAGGAAGGCAAGCGAGACTTGAGATGCTAAAAATTATCAGGACCCCCCAAAGGACTGCAGCGGCATAAGCTCACTTTTGCTGAAAAAACTATCCATCCAAAGGGTGCATCACAAAGAAAAGTTTAGGGACCGGGGAGATGGCTCAGTAGAATAAGCACTTGCCTGGCAAGCGCAAGGGCCTGAGTTCAATCTCTATCCCTGGTTCTGAAACAAAAAAGAAAAGAAAAGAAAGAAAGAAAAGTTTAGCTTAAATCTTCCATCTGAATGAAACCTGTCTCTAGATTCAGTGAAGCCTTTTATCAGTCTGACTTGTGTAAATTTCACATGCCCTTCTTGACCTGCTAGATCAACCCTCGTCTGGATGGGTGCATACGAAGCTGGAATTTGATGAACCAAGGAACTCTGGGAGCCAAGGAAATTATTCAAGAAAAACAAAATAAGCACTGCCTTGTCACCGTGGAGAAGGGCTCCTATTACCCCGGATCTGGAGTTGCTCAGTTTAGCATAGATTATAGTAAGTGACTGCCCATTTTCTCTTTATTCAATAATGATTAAATTATTCAATGACAAATAGCAGTAACTCATTCAGTAAACATTACGGTGTACCTGCCAATGTTCCAGGTATAATCTGATTTACGCTGCTATGACTTTTTGTAACAAGTGGTATATCAGACAAAATATAAAGGCAGTTAAATATGTCTATCTTTATGTTATTATTTAAAGTTCTGTGCTACGTCTGATTCAGTTAACCTGTTGTAATGTTCACTCCTTTCTTAGTTTTGAGTCTACCAACTGCTGCCTTAAAGGGATTCCTTTTCATTTCAATCTTTTCTATTAGATCTTTTCTTAAAAGTTCTGTTTCTTACGTTCCTACATGTTTTTCCAGCTTTTCTGCCTGAGCTTTCAACACATTCATTATAGCTATTTTAATTTGCGGTCCAGAGTTCCAAAATCTGCATCAGTTGTGAGCATGGCCGTGCTTTGTCTCTTGACTATGTGTTAATTTTCCTTGTGTCTTTGTGTATAATGATGTGACTTGCAGCCTGGCATTTTACACAGAACGCTCGAGACCGGTGTAAACACGCATCTGGGTCTGGAAGTGGCCGCGCCCCTTCTTTGCTCAGCACTCCCCAGGGAAGGCGGGGACTGCCCACCAGCGCGGGCTGCGGCCTCGTCTGGCCCAGCGTGAGTGGGCCCCGGTTTCCCTCCTCGCGTTAGACCTCGTCCTCCTCCTCCTCCTCCTCCTCCTCCTCACACGTGCTCCGGTTGCAGCAGCATCTGTGGGCTGAGGCCCTCGCCAAAGCTACTCTGGCTTGGCCGGTTGTCCTCTGAAACTGCGTGCCACATGATCTTTTTTTCTTGGTACATTACTCTGCTCTAAGCATTTTTAATAGCTATGGAAAATGTGCTGATATAAGTAAGTCTCCTCTTAGGATAGGGGCTGGTTTCCTAGAGATTTTTAAAATAGTGGTTCACTATTTTAATAAATTTTAATAAACATTTAATTAGATGTTTCTTAATAGCAACTCAGTTTTAGATATTTCCTGTGTATGTCTTCAGAAACAATGCCTGACAGCACAGTCCTCCTCACCTCCAGCAGAATTTTCTTTTTATTTTTTACGTATTTGGTACAGGGTCTCACTAGGCAGCTGAGACCACTAGGGATCCTCCTGTCTCAGCCTCCCCAGTGCTGGGATTACAGGGTGCCCCACCACACCCATCCAGCAGAATATTCTTCTCACTTCACCTTTGCGACATGTTGGCGGGAGCTTGGAGCTGGAGGAAACGTTCTCTATAGTTGTGGCATACAGCCAGAGTCTTGGGCAGTTGTTGTAGCACTAGGTCACAGAGGAAGAGACTTTCATCACCTTCATTGGTGTGAAAACCCCACTGATGGAGGGAGGGAGGGAGGGAGGGAGATGCTCAGTGGTTAGGCCTCAAGACAGGTTCCTCCTAGGTGTCAGAGGTGCTGCTTTCCCCAGATCTACAGGCATTGGTAACCTTCACGTGTGTTCTCGTGGCAGGACTTGCTGCCTGTCCTGTGGTGCATCAGGGCTCTTCTGGGCAGGACACAGGGAAGGGTCCGGTGGGGTTTGTGCCTTTCCTGGAGCTGGTGTTGCTCCCAAGATCGAGAGGCTCTCTTTGCTCCCAGGTTTTCTCTGGAGCATCCAGGAAGGCCTGTGGAGAAGGACTTGTGGATGAATTTGCGTTTCCTTCAGGTCCGCAGCTGGTAGGCCTTCTATAATTTCCTGCCTGCCCCTACATGAACTTTCATGACTTTTAATTTATTTTTTATTTATTTTTATTTTTTTATTTTTGATTGAACTGGGGATTGAGCTCAGGCCCTTGCGCTTGCCAGGGAAGTGCTTATTCCACTGAGCCATCTCCCTGGCACCTAATTTTTAATTATTCTTACCAAATTTTATGGCATCTAGTGGTTGCCACATTCTGTCTCTCATCCTGTCTGTCCTGAGAAGAACTTGTCTTTCTTCAGGTTTCTGGTTTGTTGCTCTGAAACTAACAATTTAACTTTGATAGTTCAATAAAAATTGCGATCACATAGGTAATTTGGCTGTTGTGAGCAAAGGTGGGAATTGCAGTCTTTCCAGATTTCTCTGGGAAATCTGTAGAAAGTGTAGCAGGAAGTCTCTTCAGACTGTCTTAGTTTTTACCTTTACGGATAATAGTTCTGTAAAAACTGTTGTGAGTGCATCTTGGTACTTCCATGCAGTCAAATCTGTAGGAGCGTCCAGGATTATCTCAATCAAATGTCATACATATATGTACAGAATCCACCAGAAATTGTATGCACACACTTCAGTGAAAGAAAAGCCTACAGAAGGTGCGCATTCTCCTGATGCAGCACTTGCAGTCCTTTGTCTGTTGTGGATTCTGTAAGACGTGGCATAGTGCAGAAAACCCACTACACTGCCAGCTTTTAAAGAAGAAATTAAAAATGCCAGTGCAGAAATCTCGGTGCACACTCTGACCAGCATTTCCAAAGCTGCAGTTTACCATACTAATAAATGTCAGTGGCGGGGGTTCCATGCCTGGGCTGCTGCGCCGGCCCTGTCCCCGGGGCGCGCTGAGACAGCAATTGAGCCTAGGTGTTATGGTGCGTGCCTGTAATCCCAGCGCTTGGGAGCCTGTAAACAGGCGGATCACAATGAGTCCGATCTAGCAGCGAGACCGTGAATACCCTGTAGACCCTGCCCTAAAAAAAAAAAAATGTCTGGAAGCTAACAACCACCACTCTGAGCTCTTCTTGTAGTTGTAGAAGCCAGTGGTAACTTGTATTAATCTCACAAACTTAGTATTAAAATATTTACACAAGTTTTTTCTTCCATGAAGTTTATATACATTTTTTGGTGGACTCTGTATAATTGCAAGACAGGTTATATGCTCTTTCAAAGATTTTTTTTTTTTTATCAATTATTACTTCTGCCAACAGAAGGAGAAAGTTTATGGCTCAGATTTGTTTCTAATCTAATGGTTCAAAAATTAAACTTTGGAGTTATTTTCCTAATTTCTGCTGAAGTAGACTATCCTTTTATTTTCTATCCTTATATTTTTAGCTGTTTATACATTTTAATTCTTTATATTCTTTGTTGTAAGATTATTATTATTAATTTATTTGTTTATTTTTGTGGCTTGCTCAGCCTGCCCTGGGTAGGGTTGGCACAGCGTGTGGTGCCAAAGATAGAACTGGAGTCCTCGTGCTTCCCTAAGCTCGTCTAAGCAGGTGCGTTAGACCACTGAGCTACCTTGCCAGCCCTGTGAGTTTATTATTTAAGCTACTAACACTTTCCATTGTAAATGAGTGCATATGATTCTCTGCTTTTGGAAAAATGGTTTTTGGATGTGTTTTATCTGTAGCTTTAAAAATACTTGCTGGCTGGCGAGATAATTTTTTAAAATTATGTAAACGTCACAGGGAACTTAAATTCAGCCTGTTGTTTATTTATTTATTGTTTTCAGGGATTGAACTCAGGGCCCTGCACTTGCCAGGCAAAAGAAAAATGAATAAATAAATAATAAATAAATGTACTTCCTACAGTTTTTATTTGTAGCTTTAAAAAGTAATTAAGATTAAACTTGCATCATTTGTAGGTAAATGGATGGTCCTCAAGGCTGTAATTTTAAGTGAAATAAATAGATGCACAAGTTTAAATAATCTCATTGTTTCTCTTACAGGAGAAACCCTCGGGTAAACGAGGAGCAAAATGAAAGGTAGATATTGGGAAGGGGAACAAGAGAGGAAGAGAAGCAAGGGAAAGGGGACTAAAAACAAAAGAGGGAAGGAAAGAAAGGGAAAGTTTCTGTGAACTGGGACTGGAAGAATGAGAGAGGAGGGGAGGAAATGAAGAAGACTAAAGATCTATTCTATACAGGCACAAGTTCCCTATGATGAATGTTAGACTGTATGGCCAATATTTATATTATACTTAAAAACTATTTCTGTAACAGGTTTATTCATCAATAACTTGAAAGTGGTCTATTTGATGTTTAATGTGTTATAATTTCCGTATATTTGCATATTCATTTTAATTTGAATTGTTAATAGCTTGTGTTGAATTTATTTCATGACGATTATATGTATTCTCTCCTTAGTGGGAATTATAGGGTTATAACCACACATATAGTTTGTCATAGGTGGCTAAACTAAAGAATATCTCATCAAAGAAAAATTATTTTCTCCATCCACCGTCACCCCCACAAGGGCTCCCAGTGGGATTTGGGCTTTGTTAAATTACTTCTCTTTAAGTAAGCAGGGCTTCATCCAGACTGTGAGCTGATGGCTTTTGGTCTAGTTGAGGCAGCTATTTGTGGATCTTAATGATGAGGGTACGTTTTGAAAAACTGCATCATTATGTGATTTTTTAAAATTATGTAAACATCGCAGGGAACTTAAACTCAGCCTGTTATTTATTTTTTATTTTTTCAGGGATTGAACTCAGGACCCTGCACTTGCCAGGCAGGCGCTCACTCTACTGAGCTGTCTCCCCAGCCACTCAGCTTGTTATTAATGTCACTAGGTTATATAATCTTACAGGACCCTCATTTATTTTAGCTTGTTCTTTGTGGTACTGGGGATGGACTTGGAGTCTTGCACTTGCCAGGCAGGCACGCGTGCTGCTGAGCTGTCTCCCCTGCTCCTGGGGCGCTCATTTATATGTGATGTTATTGACTCAACTGTCATTGTGTGGTATAGGTGTGCTTGCTAAACATACTAACACGACAAATGTTTATTGAGTGTCCGCTATGGAAACAAAGCGGTAATAGAGACAAGTGCCTCGAGTGACTTGAGCTCCATTCCGGTAGACAGCTACTCCAGCGGCTGAGAAGATGTGTGAGGTATTATTACAAGAGGGTCACGGAGTAGAAATTTCCAGTCTACTTCTAAAAGTGATTGTTTGCTAGTGTTCCTGTCCTATCAAGCTCCTCCGGCCAGTGTGTAGGTTGCACATTGTTTCCCAACTACTCTATAATGAGGAGTGAAGAGGGTGCTGCCGGCAGCTGTGCTCAGAATTTCTCTCCAATATTAGAACACATTTGTTGACCTCCTAAGTGTGAATACATTCACTCTGAGTTTTGAAGATTGCTCTTATGCAAGGGAAAATGATGCTATTGAAGAGCAAACAGGGAAAGCCCGTAATACTTAATACTGAGACCCAGAATTGTCTTAGGAAGAACAGAAGGATGTGATTTCATTTGTATGTTTCTTATCTGCGTGAACAATGTCTTTAGTATTATACAGGCTGTCTGGCTAGTCATCCGATTGTGACTGACTTCTCTGCTTTACGCTGGAAGTCCACTGATTGTGCTTCTGTTCCATTGTTTTAAACAGATAACAAAACTCACGCCGAGGGTTGGCAAATCAATCTGATCTTGAATATTCGCCCATCTGAGGGCACAGGGGTTATGTTTGCCTTGGTTTTGGATGATACAGTGCCTTTTGCTATGTCACTGGTGGACTCCACCTCTAGAAGTTCTCAGGTAAGGTTACCCTCAGTCTATAACCCACATAGCTCTGTGAGTGTGTTTTAACATAGGTGTTATATTCACCTTGAAGGAATATTTTGTGGTTTAATGACACAGCTATACAGACAGAATGTTTGGCTTAATTTCCAGCATTAATATAAATCCCTTACAAGACTTAAATTACTAATTCTATTCAGGGTCTGAAAGCGGAAGTAAGGGAAGTAGAAACTCAGAAGCATAGTGCATCTGAAGGTAAGATTAGGCAACTTTGCAGGGTACACAGAGATCCACTTTTATTCAGAATCCTTGCAGGATTGTGGGAATTATTCTGTCCTAACAAAATAGAAGTGAGCCCGATAACAATCTATTTTGAGGTACTGAGCCTTTAATTGTACTGGTTCGTGCTTTCTCTCACTCTCAGTCTTTTCTCACATGAGTAAGTGAGGAGAGAGAAAACGAAATTCTGGCTGGCGGCTCTTGTGATAGAGGAGGAGGAGGAGGAACAGGAAAGTCGTGGGTGCGTGGAAACACGAAAGTTGTCAGGAGACCTCTGCTCCCCAGCCTGCTGTTCCGGGCTGTCGTGTGCCATCCACAGCGGGTCCCAGCCAGTACCGGCAGACTGCTGTGCCCATGCCTGGCTTTCCTTGGAAGCCCTCGTGGCTGTTAGAAAGAGACACGTAATTGGGTAATGTGTACAGTAATAAAAGAGGGTGTTCTGATTGCAATGTGAAGGTTGATTTGGATGATCTGGCTCTTAAACCTGAACAATTTGAAGGGTGTCTACTGTTCTGGTATTCTTGTTGCCGTTAGCCTCCAGGCTACTCCAAGCTAACTTCACTTGCATTTCAGGGGTGTGTGTGAGGGGGTGCTTGATTTTTTTGTGTGTATGTGTTTTTCTATGCAGATTGGATTCCTATCTTACATGTTCATATATGTATATGGTATATATATGTAAAACATATATGTAAATTTATGCATACATATATGTGTATGTATATTTTACATATATGTTTTTATATATTATATATACATAATATATATGTATGTATATTTTAATGTATTTCATACAGGGTCTCACTATGCAGCTCAGACACAGCACAGACTCATAGAAAGCCCCTGTGGTCAGCCTCCCAGCCCTGGGATTACAGGCATGTGCCACCACTCCTGGTCTCAGTGGCCAGCTCAGCGTGCCCAGCGGTGGGACCGGTGCAGCATGTGGTGCCGGGGATCAAACCCAGTCCCTAGTTCACTACGCTCTCCCGTCAGCCCTCTTATCTTTAATATTAACATTCATGCAGTTGAAGGAATCAAGTCTTAATTTTGATTAATAGAGTATTAGAAATTCTTACGTTTACATGTAAGTTCAGTTTTGCATTTCAAAGTTCTGAGTTCACCCAAATAGCTGCCTAGTATTGCTTGCTTATACTGGGTCTCTGCTCTGCTTTTCAGGATATTATAGTGTCTATTGAAAATAAAGTAGTAAGTCGCATAGAGGCCGTCGATCTGTGTTCCAGGCAACAATCCCAAGTGGTCCTCGGTGTCGACAGAAAGAATCTGGCGCTGTGGACTCCGCTTAAAGAAGATACCATTTACTCTGAAGACCTTCAAAGGCAGCTTGCAGTCTTGGATGAAGCGATGAAAGGAACAGTGACCACTTACCTAGGTGGCCTTCCAGGTGTGCTATTGCTTTTTCTTCAGTTTGAAAGCTAAAATTTTAATCAAATTTATGATACTTTAAATACAGAATTTTAATAAAGAGGCATCAGAGGCGAAGACAAAACTCCAGTGTCCATTATTAATTTTCTAGATGCTGGGACTGACATTGTATTGAGTTTCTTCTTCTTTTTAAAAAAATGTTTCTTAAAAACTATTTGTGCTTAAAAGTTTGTAACCTAGATACTGGCTTGATAAGAAATCCACTGAGAAAGGCTTTTCCGAGATCAGCATGTTTCCCTTTGGACTCCCCACAGAGCATGTCCATGTCAGTTTGAATTTACAAACACTTCAGTTTTTACTGTACATGAGATTATACCCTGTCCACCTAAACTGGTTTTTTTTTTAAATTTATGCTCCTCCTCCTCCTTCTGTACTTAGTACATTATCTACAGGGTCTCACTATAGAGATGGGACTTGGAGTGATCCTCCTGTTTTCAGCCTCCCAGGTGCTGGGATTACAGGTACGCATCACTATGCCCAGTCTTAATTGCCCTCTCGGGGGTGGGGCCAGGGCTGAACCCTGGCTGCTGCGCTCTGCCTAAGCAGGCGCTTTAGTCTGCTGAGCTATCTGGCTGGCCCATAGACTGGGTTTTGATTATTCTTATAGTCTCTCTTTGCTAACTGCCTAAGTTTTCCTCGATGAAATCCAAAGAACTCTTAGCTGATACTATTTTGGTTGTTTTATTAACGTTAGAAGCAGGCCTTGTGATCCAGCCCAGCATCACTGGGAAGTAACTTTCAAAAAAATGTTCAGCGTTCTGTCTCATACCACAAACCCATGAATGAGTGCCTAAGTCTGGGACCAGGACGGCCTCATAGTGTAGCTACCCAGCCTCACAATGTCCCATTTGGGGAAATTTCACATGAGGATCCTTCAGCTCAGCATGCTGAGATGACGAATTTTCCTATGACTTCTTCCATAGTCCACAGCCAGCACCTTCCATCCTGAATCAGCTTAGAGCAGCATGAGTGTGTACAGCTGTATTTAACTTCAAAGCAAAATATGCAGCAAGGGCTGGTGAGATAGCTCAGCAGACTATGCGCTGGGGCCAGCGTTCAATCCCTGGCACTGCATGCTGCGCCGGCCCTGCCCCCGCTCCTGGGAGCGCTGAGCCTGCGACCGAGTCTGGGCGTGGTGGTGCACACCTGTAATCCCATCATCCTTGCAAGTGCAGATAAAGGCCAGGTTTGGCAGCAGTGGGAACCGCCGTGACTTCCAGTCCCGGTTGACCTCGGAAATCCATACTCTGTTTGAATGATGAACTGAAACTAATCAACGTTTGCTGTATCTGGCTCTCTCAGCCAGAAGGGATTTCATTTCATTTCACTTCATCTTCACAATAGTCTTATCAGTTCAGTACTTATTCTTGAACTTATTCATCAATTTATCAAATATTTATTCACTCATTATTTAACTCATTTATCATTTACTTAGTATTTATTAAGAATTTATGTCCTCATTACTAGGAAAAAGTAATAAGCAAATAGAAGTGATTCCTCCAGTTCAGCTTTTACAATCTGGTGTCAACAGCACACACAAAACAGCTGATTAGGAAAAAATGAAATAATTAAAATTGGGGTCATTTCTATGAAGGAAAAGTGTGGCTTGCCTCTAGAGCTTGAAATGTCAACTTGATTCAGTTGTGGAGGCCAGGAGAAAGGACCTTAATAAGACACAAAGATACAATTTGATACTTGAAGGAGTAAATTAAAGTAGGTGTAGGAGCAGGGCTTAGTACGTGTGGTCAGTTGTCCATGTGCAGCCCAAGTGGGGCAGGTGGCATGTTTGAGACACACGTGACAGGTCTGAGGGTGTTAAGTTTAGCAGGGGATTCAGTACTGCGGGACGAGGGTGTGGGCTGGAGGGTGGGTAGAGGCTTGAAGACCCAGCTGTGGGCATATTATGAAAGATATACAAATCTTTAAAATATTTGAGACAAGGGAGTTGTATTTTAGTATCACATCTTTAAGAACTGGATCGAGACGTCTGAAGCAAAAAGTAGATACAAATTGAGATGTGAGGCTGCTGAGCAATCAGAGGCAGTAGTAAAGACCAGGGAGATCGCTTAGTGGCACAAGCGCTTGTCTGGAAAGTGCAAGGTCCTGAGTTCAATCCCCAGTAGCAAAGAAAAATTCGCCCGTGTGATAGCAGCACAGCTTCCGTGATCATACTCTCATCAGTTGGTGGAGAGTCTGAATACTACGCCCAGTTCTTCGAGAATATCAACTCATTTAATTTTCAAAGAAGCGAGGAAGGGACTATTACTCCCCTTTTTTGATGCGAGAAGAAACTGGGAGCTGCTGAGTTAGGATAAGGGCACACTGAGCGGTTAGAAATATAAGAGGGAAAATAAGAAGAGGATGGGTTGAAAGACAGGTGTAAGGATACCCGTAGGTACCTGGCCTAAGCGATTGCACTGTGAGAATTCCCTTCAGCACAATCAGGGAAACTAGAGCAAAAGTAGGTTCATCTTTAAATTAACATTGGAAACTGTGAAATTAGTGCCGCCATTTTCCTTTCCATGGTAAAAGGAACAGAAAGTTACTTAGAAGCATCTTCCAGTTCTATTAGGAGATTATGCTCATGGGGAGAATTCTGAGCTTCTGGTAACCTTCTGGACCTCTGGTTACCTTCATTGTGTTGCATTAAGTGCTCATGTCATTAATTTCCCACATACGTCATTTATTGAGGGTTTGGTGGCAGTGGAAGTAAACTCCAAAAGTGTGGGGGAGAATTCAGGTTCTTTAGGCCAGCGTGCTTAATTATTAGGGGACACAACTGCAATTGAAGCAATGGATTCTGTGCTGAAACCTGCTAACTACCTGATTCACAAATTAATGGAATACAATTTTAGCAAATCAAGAACCAACACAGGTGTTTCTTTTTTTTGACAGAACCAGGGATTGAACTCAGGCCCTTGCGCTTGCCAGGCAAGTGCTTATTCAACTGAGCCATCTCCCTGGCCCCTAACACAGGTGTTTAAATGATGTAAAAGCACCAAACTTTTAGGGATTCCAATACCTTGTGAAAACACTAAAGATTGAATTCGTGGAAGAAGTGTTAAAAGACAGAGTAAGGAAAAAGTGAGATGAACATGAGATGTGTGAGAGCGGAAAGTTACAAAATAAATAAAATAAATCATTTACAAACTACACATGTGAAATTGCAGGGTAATCAGTAAAACATCACAAATTCTGAGGATTTTCTAAAATATTTAGTTTGGGAAGGTCTTTTTTTTTATTTTTTGAGACAAAATCTTACTATATAGCCCAAGTTGGCCTTGAACTCACAGTAATCCTCCTGCCTCAGCCTTCCAAGTGCTAGGCTTGTACGAGTACACCACCACACCCGGCCTTTTTTAGTTTTAAGTGACACTAGTAATTATATATTCTAGGGGTAAGAAAATTTTTTAAAGATAGTAGCAGAGGGAGCCGGGGATACAGCTCAGTGGTATAATGACCTGCCTGGCAAGTGCAAGGTCCTGATTTCAATCCCTGGTACTGAAAAAAAAAAAAAAAAAAAAAAGCATAAAAGATAATGTTTAGCTGAACTTGAAAGGGAATTTTAAAGTATGCTGTAGGCTTAGAGGAAAGAGACTACATCGGCAAGTAGAAGTACTCGCAAATTAGGAGTAGGAAAGTTCAAGTATTCATTTTCAGCATACGGTATTAAGAAGGATAAGAGCTAGTAAATACCCATTGTGAACATTCATGAAGAGAAGATGCCTAAAAAAGAAACAAGTAGAGAGATGGGTTATTTCTAAAGTGAACCATAGTTCTAAGGAAACCAAGGTTTATGCTTTAATATTAAGTTTTATAAAGAGAGTGAAAGGCTCAAGGCTCTAAATCACTCCATTCACTGAGTACATATTAAAATTGTTTATTACATAACACAACCCCCTCTTACGACTTGCTGTTGTGTTGTTCAACCAGAAACTATTTTTTGGAGCTGGGGAGATAGCTCAGTGGTCCAAGTACCTGCCTGGCAAGTGCAAGGACCAGGGCTCAAACCCTGCTACCGCATGCCGTGCCCACTCTGCGCCAAATCAGCCACCAAAACCGGGTGTGGTGACACACATCTCACACATCTGTCATTCCAGTGCTGAGACAGAGGATCACTATGAATCCGAGCTGTGCAGTGAGACCCTGTTCCAAATACATGCATTTAAAAACAAGCCAAAAAAAAAAAAAAAAAGAAAGAAAAAAAAAAAAAAAAAAAAAAAGAAAAGAAAAGAAACTATTTCTTGGAAAATGTAAAAGTCTGCTTTCATTTTAGTGATATAATAAAAGATATGGTTCTCATGACATTTAAAACATATTTCCCAGTAAGTATAACTAGGAGTTGATAAAGTGGTTTAACAATGCTTAAAGTGATGCTTAAATTTACAATGAAAATTATTTATATTATTTTTATAATAAATACAGAATGTTACAAGTTGGAATGTGCTCTTTTTGACTGCTTTAAGGGTGTTATCTGTTTTTAGTTTGGATAGAACTGATTTTGTTTATAAAATCAGAGAAACTCACGATATACTGAGTTCCTTGCCAAACATTTTATATATATATATATATATATATATATATATATACATATATATATATGTATATATATATTAAAATACGTAGGGATAGGCACATATGTGTGTTTGTCCACATGTTGCTTATTATGTATTTATTGAACAGAATTGCACTGCTAACTACTTCAACTGTTTGGTTGCACGTGGACAGTCTGAGCAGCTCCGTAACTGTAAGTGAATAAGATACTGAAAGCGTTGGGCACACGTTCTGTCTTGCAGACCTTCCCTTCACTGCTGCGCCCGTGAACGCCTTCTATCACGGCTGCATGGAGGCGACCGTCAACGGTGAGCTGCTGGACCTGGACGAAGCCCTCCACAAGCACGACGACATTCGAGCTCACTCGTGTCCATCCATTTGGAACAGCACAAAAAGTCCCTAAGGCATCTTGTTTATCTGCTGATAATGCCTCTTTTCAGAGTGGATGATACCTGTGTTTCTATGACAGCTGGATGGGTTTATTGATGATATGAAGTCCTTGATCATTTTGTGCTACTTTGAGCTTCTTGGAATTTTTCAAAGCTCTTTTTAAGAAAAAATTCTGCTATAATATTAAAAAATTCTTTCTGATGTGGCCATCTAGAAATTAAATAAGGAAACAAAATTTTTAAATTTTAATTTTTTTGCTACCAAATGACATTGCTTTAGTTTTTATTTGAAAATACAAATTTTAATTTCACCGTCCTTGGACTAGTATTTTAATTATCTCTTTCTCAAAAGGCATAATAGTAAAATCAAAAAAACTCATGTGATTAAATACTGCCTTTCATAGGCAGAATTTTTTGGCTGTCATTGTTGATGGTACCCTTTTGTGATGAAGGCAGAACAGATGGATTATTGAGTGGGATCCAGTGGAAGGTTTTAAGGCTTTATTCCAACTAATTTGCCAGGGGGAACAACACTGGCTTTGCCTTCCTCTTACACGGCTCGTATTTCCAGCAGTGCCTTCAGTGAAGTAGAGAACAGAGGCACAAGTCGCCTTGAGAGCCACCCAGAGCTTGCTTCTTGGATCCGTGAGGATGAGCCATTCGATGACTTGGGTGCGGGTGTGGAGACTGGCTTGGGGACATTCCTTACACTGGGCTGTGCAGGTCTTACAAGCTCCATATTTAGTGGTGGAAAGGACAGTAACAAATGTGCTGTACAGTGTTCTTCCACCCAGATTTTAGTTACTATACTAAATCACTTGAATATGATGTGTTAAGGAAGAAAAGAATCTATGAAAGCTTGAGTAGATCTTTGACAGAGAGCTGACCACAGAGCGAAGCAGCAAATGCTATCGTTTGTAGTCGGAGGCGTGGGAAGGTGTGATTGCAACATGCTTGTTGGCAAGGCAGTTTTTTCATGCCTGAACCATTTGTGTCAGGTGTGTATCAGATGTTTTGCTGATCCTTTAGAAAAGAAACTTTTTTCACTACCGATACTTTAAATCACATAAAATGTAATAAATTGATGTATATTTTAATCACGTGTGTGAATACTATCTTTATTCTATGGGAATAATGTCTTTATTCTAACAAAACCTAGCGTTACATATCCTACTCTAACTTCAGGTAATTCTTTAGTGGAAAGACACGTACAGCTCAAATATTTGATCCCTACTTGTGACTGATTATACAGTGGAGCTTGTAGAAAGAAGGACAGCAGAAGTTACTCTAGGTCGTCTTACTGGGTGGGATTTTCCTCTCAGTTGCCTCCATGTATTATGGGTGAAGAATGCCAGCAAGTGACTGTTGATAATTAGGTTGATTGAAAGAAAAGCAAGAAAATATAAAGACTAGGGGCCTATGAGAAGGGGAGAACCAAGCAGAAAAAAGGAAGAAATTAATTAACTCTGGTTTCCTGGCGTAGAGCTGGCCTACCTCCTTGTAGGTGCCATGAATCTGCAGATTTTTATCTTCCAGCTCGCTTGCTAGGACAAGCCTTCTGCAAAGAAAAGAAACAGTGTAGCCCTGACTGTAGTAAATTCTCTTTCCTGTTGAAGTTTCGGTCTTAGAGAGCTGAATTCTCTGGCTTGAGTGAGATGGGAAAGTAAACTAATGTTTACTTGACATAGTGAGACTCCAGCATGGTGATCTGGAGTTCTAAATATTTAATACATAGCATGTAATTTCAATAAGGCTACACAGCACTGGGGGTGAGGTGGAATGAGTACCTGTACCGCCGTGAGCCAGCCCAGGATGTCAATGCCACTTGGGACACACAGGCACGATCGTGGCCTGCTTTGCAGCTGGAGAGAGCATGCTGCCTAGCTAGGGTTGAAAGCCAGGATGAGCCAGGAGTCCATGTCTAAGCTTGAAACTTACACTGGTCCTGAATTCTTACTAGTTATCCCAACACTTAGTAAATGATATCGTTGGCTGTTGTAAACAATCCAACACATCCAGCACCTTACTGGCTGATTCTCCACCTCTGCCTGGTGTGGTCTGCGTCATGAATCTCAGCTGATAATGTAACCACGTCGATGCTTTAGGAAATGCAGCATTATTGAATTATGCGGATGAAAACACTGACTTGTGTAATGACGGGAGTACTCTGAGCTAGATGCTATCCTGGGAAAACGATGGAAAAAGTGTCCTGTCCCTGCAGTTTGCGTCTTCACAGTTTGGGAGACGGTGAACTATAGACAGCTACTTCCAGTGGGGGCCTGAGATTTGTGAGGGTATAGCAGAGGGTTAAAGATTTTCAGGGAATTCTGGAAAGGGAGAAATGAATTCCAAATGGAAGCTTGTTGCAGTGCTGTTAGAACCAGAACCAACAAGATACGTGATTTTTTAGTTTTAGTTTCCCCCCATTCCTTCCTGTCCGTGTGGTACCGTTCCCTACAGAACTTTCCAGTTAGCTTTGCACACAGATAACTTATTTCATACTCAGAAAAAAATTAAAAAAAAATTCCCTTCATTTCCAGTTGATTTTGTTGGTGGTGGTATGGAAAATGAGCCCAGGACCTTCACACTGACCTAAATCCCTAGAAATTTTTCAGCTGTTATTTTGAGAAAAGGTCTTGCAGTTTTCTAGGCTGGGTTCAACTTCGTAATCCTCTTGCCTCAACCTCCCACATCGCTATAGCTATAACCCACGTCATGTACCACCACATGTTTTAATTTTGTCTTTTCAGGAAGAAAGATGCATGGGTAGATTTATATGTGCATCGTGGTCAGGTTTTATCAGCCTGCACTTCATGAGTGTTGGGATGATAGGACTCCACCACCTGTCT
>NW_004524642.1:1219405-1223946 GCF_000260255.1 Octodon degus
GTGCTCACTGTCTCCTTAAAAGGATCCCGATTGCAAATCTCTTGTTGACTTTGAATAGCTTAACATATGTACAATGATCATTTTAGAAGCTTTGCTCTTTTTATTTCTTCTTGAAAGCAAGAAGTTTTTTCAAAACCTGCCCAGAGCTCACAGTTAGGTGATCTTGAAAGTGTGGCAAGTGTATGCCCAACTCAGAATACCAGCTTTTGTGGAATGCTTTCCTTCTCTCTCAGTGACAAGCTGCTCTCACCCTACCTGGTACCCAGACTCAGATGTTCAGCCCTCTAGAATTGTGCAGGGCACTGAGCACCTGCGCTCCCAAACTTTCTCTTTTTCATTCACCAGCTCATTCACAAGGGCTCCGAGCAGGGAGCGTAGCATTTGGTCCTGTTGTCCTCTTTTCTTTCTCTTCTTACTTTCTAGGAATGAACCTTGAGCTTTAGTGGCCTTGATTACCAGAAAGCTACCAGAATAGTGGTGTGGGCTCTTCCTGGAATGACTTTAGGAATCATACAGCTGAGTGCCATTGTGGGAAGACCTGCAGGATACATCATGACTTTCTGTCCCTGAGACTGCACTCCCTAAGATATGCCAAGAAGACAGATCAGTTAAATCATTAAAATTAAAATCTTTACTTGCTTCATGACCTTCACAATTCTCTCCCTCAACTTTCTAATACAAAGAATGCAATCACATTAAGGAGCAATCACTAAAGGTATTGGGACAGTAATGATAATTTATCCAACAATTATCTGGGGATCATATACAGAGGACTACATGCTACGCTGCTTTGGATTCTTGGGCTTTCTGACTGAACATAAATATGCGTCTGACTATGTTTGAAAATTTTCATGGAGACAGAAGGAATCTTAGGTAGCAAAAAATGTCTTCAATGATTCCTCTTAAATTATGTGTTGATAGTTGTGTCAACCAACTTGCAGTCACTGTGACTACACATCTAATGTATGTAGTTTCTGAGGAGGAGGTACTCATTTTGAGTCCGAGTTTCAGGTATTGCAGCCCATGGACAGCTCGCTCTCTTGCTTTTGGGCCTGCAGCATGGTAGAACATCCCCGTGGGGCATATGTCTTAGGCCCAACTGCCCGCTTTTTGGGAGCCAGGAAGTCAGGACCAAGAAAGAGAAAGTGGCCTGGCCCCCCAGCTCCTGACACTTGTTGCATCGCACCAATGGCCTGATTTTCACCTAATTGGTCCCACCTCCTAGAGCTTTCACCCCCTTCCAGTAGTGCCACTGATGTTTGACCAAATCTTCAACACATAGCCTTGGGGACACATTTACAATGCAAATAATAACCATAAAGATTAACCAGCCTGCACCTTAGTACCTACCCATTAGCTATTTTCATGACAGATTCCAGGGTAATTTTTCCTGGTAGTGTGCAAGGTTTTAAAGTATCCTGTTCATATGGAATTTAAGTGAAAACCTAAACAGTGGGACCACTGTGAAGTAATCTCATAAACTCTATGTAGCTGAGCATGGTAGACCACACCTATAATGCTAGCATGCAGGAGGCTGACTCAGGCGGGTCGCCATGAGTTTGAAGCTAGCCTAGGCTGCATAGTGAGTCAAAGGCCAGCATGATACCCTGTTGAAAAAAAAAAAGAAGTTGCTATAAACTCTATGAGATTATCAGGTTCCCCGTTTGTCAAAGGCAGCCGTTTTTTCTTTGTTCAGTGGATTAGTTTGGCATTTTCAAGAGCAAATGTTAGGAGTGTGTTAGCTAGGTGGTACCTACTAAACTGACTGAGTCACTCCTGAATCCATCTGTCAAAACTATAAATTTACAGTATCTATTTGGGAATAGGGATTTTAACATTTTTATTATTATTATTTTTTTATGTAGTTGATACAGGGTCTCACTACACAGCTCTGACTTGAGTGATTCTCCTGTTTTCAGCCTCCCGCAGTGCTGGGATTACAGGTATGTGCCCCCATGCTGGGTCTCAATGGCAGTTCAGCTTGCCTGGGGGCAGGGCCAGTGCGGTCGCTGAGATTGCCTAATCAGGCACTCAGTCCACTTACTTTGCTGAGCTATCTCACTGGTCCAGAAATAGGGCTTTTAATGAGGCAATTAAAGTTAAATGAGATAAAAAGAATGGATCCCTAACCTAAGACGACTAATGGATTCAGAAGAAGAGATAGGAGGAAGCTTGTACACAGAAGAAAGATTGGGTAAGAAGGACAAAAGAAGCAGAATGGACTCCAGAGAAACCAAATAAACCAAAATGTTAGTCTTGAATTTCTTGTCTCTGTAACGGTGATGAAATGAATTTCTGTTAAGCCCTTAGACTGTGGTATTTTGTTATTTACTCTCTACAAAACTAACAGAAGAGGCAGTAGACTGATTTATTGGGAGAAATTTCTGTGAAAGAAAAAGGAGGGCATATGATTGGGTAGGGAAAATTTTCAGGAAGCCGCGTAAGTCTGGCACCTATAAAGGGACAGAAGGAATAAGCTGGCGGGAAGTCTTAGATCTCAGTGTAGTTCTAAGAAGGCCTTGGCTTGGTTCAGGAGGAATTCTTGAAAAGAGATGCCCATTTGAAGAGTCCTATGTTCCTCCATGAAGCTGCCTATAGGAAGAGCAGAAAGGGCCTGGCATAGGACTGTTCTCTGTGTCCAGTCATTGGCTGAGAAGCAGCCTTGCTGGACCCAGGCTATCCACTGGGTTGTCCGTCCCCGCAGCTGGTTCTCTAAAAGGTGGTCTGAGCAGAATGCTTTCCACATCTGCCCTAGCCAGCACTGTTAGAAAGCTCACCTAATTAGACACTTCATTCTCCATGTGAAATACTCCTTCGATATCAACAGTAAGTGTAAATAAGTTAGGAGATTTCATTTGTTGCAAGTAGGAGAAAATCAGTTTGAGCTAAATGAAACAAAACAAGAAATTTGAAACACATTTGTTTAATTTGTGGGATTCAAGGGATGCAAGATTAGTCCTCAGCCATAGGACCAGTGAACTAAGAAAGCTCACGTTGTCATTTACGTTTCTTTCTAGGCAGCTGCGTTTCATTTGTCTGATACACACTGGTTTCCTCAACTCTTGGCTTACGTCATGGACTATGAGTGCTGGCCCCTCTGAATTAACATGTGCATGTCTCATACGGCACAGGAAGGGCAGAGTGATCATTTTTATCTTTCAGTCTCAGTACCTGAATTGCAAAGGAAAGGTGTGACTGACCCCCCTTGGGTCAAGGTTTTCCAGACTGAAACAATTAGCAATGACATAAAACAACCTCCCACCTATGTGAATTAGGCCAACATTTTCAGACTTGACTGCCCAGTGAAATCAGCCTGGACCAACGAAATGTAACACCCTTTGCTGGTCAGACCCCACTCCAGCTGGAGGCCGGTAGTCTAACTTTATTGATGCAGTATGCAGTCTGGACAAACAGTTCGAATGTAAATCACAAAAATATTCATCCTCAATGGAGCAAACTGTATAGGAGAAACTCCAGAGAATAGGTTCTGGCGACCCCCTGTAGATGCCCACTAGGAATGAGAATTTCTATTCTGAAAAGTTTTCCTTATTTACATCGTTCAGTACCCTACATATATTTCCAAGCCATTTTAAAGTATATTTTATTTTGTCATGTTTTTTGGTAAAAAAACATTTGTAAGACAAACCAAAATCTTGCTCTTCTACCACAGCAATATAAAACTAAGATATCTCGTTATTAAATGTAACTTCAGAACTTGTCCATTATTTCTGTGAGGTTTTCATACATTCTGGAGATCTGTTATAGAGCACGGTGTCTATGGTTTACAATATTGAATTGTGCACCTAAAATTTGCTAAGACAGCAGATCTTATGTTAAGTGTTATCCCTTCACCTTCCCACAAAATGATAATGATAATAAAAAGAATAGAAACTTCTATAGGTGATGAAAATTACTTTAATTTCTACTAAATACAATATTCTAACACTAGGGGAAAATTAAATAATGCCCACATTTCAATTACAATGTATATTCTATCTTATGCTTGATCACAGTAGGATTCCATTCAAACATTATACCTCCAATTCTTTTTTTTAATTTTTAAATTTTTTTATTGAGAAATGTGAATGAGACAGTTTCACAGTTGATTAATATGAGTTTTGATAATCAATACATTGTACCTTGTTATCTTCTTAATGGTTATCCATAGTACAAGAAGCAGATAGGATATTCTGTCCGAACACTGTTAGTGTACCTCTTCTCTTTGAATTAAGCAAAAGTAGCTGTAAATTTATCCTATTCTGTATATATAAATACAAAATGATCTTTCCTTCATATAATTTTTTAAGTTGTCTGTCAAAGGTGAATATTCTATTGGCATCTAAATACTATAGGTATTTGAATTCAACTAAACAATCTAACACTGTCTAGCAGTCTATAATATTAGTGGGTTATCCTCAGAAGTTATTGACTTGAGCCTTTTACAGCTCATCGTATTAATATGGCTTTACTTTATATACCTCGTTTTTATACTTTTCTGCTGGATGGTTAAAACCAAGATATAGCAAGACCTATATAACAAG
>NW_004524642.1:1224046-1227611 GCF_000260255.1 Octodon degus
CAAGAAATGTAACTTTTGTATCTGATAAGGTCAGCCAAGTACTCTCAGGATTTATCCTGTAGCCCTGTACCGCCCTTTGTACATCCTTTTGTCAGTGTCAGACATGAGGATGAGTCCTGGCCATTGCTTGACCAATTTGCTCTCTGGGAAAGCCTGAGAAAATGTTTTTCCTCTCCATGTGACTCTCTCCAGGCACACTATACATAATCAAATACATTCCTCTGTGGCTCCATAATCTTCTTGATCAGAAAATTCAGAGCACAACTGAGTTACATGATGTTACAGTACAAGTTCTCCTATGTCCTGAGTCTTCACTGACCTTGCAAGGCTAGGGCCAAAATGTTGGCTGACCTTGAAGCCCTTCCTTTTCTCCAATTTTGAACTGCTAACTTAGGTTGTTAACTCTCCAGAAGAGGATCTAATTATTAACCTGCAATATATGTAGCTAGGTTTACCCTATCTGTCTAAATATCAAACATTTCGGCATATCATGGAACAGGTATTTTTCATCAAATATTGATATGTTGAACTTGAAGTCCTTACAGAATATGAAGGAAAGATAATTTTATAAAAAGAGAAATAAACATTTGCATATTTTTACAAAGAAATTTAGAAACCTAACCATACAAAGAATTGTTAGTCCTTATACTAGGGAGAAAATACAATATTTACAGATGTTGGTCTGCTTTATTTCACTAATAAGTGTATCTTCAAGTGACATCCACTTAAATATAAAGGCTTTGTGTTTATCATTCTTTATACCTGAATAGTACTCCATTGTATAAAAGCACCACATCTTTTTAACCATTCCACTTGTGACAGGCCTCTTGGTTGTTTCCAAGATCTGGCTATCACAAATTGGGCTGCTATAAACATAGGTACGCATATATCACTATGATATGACTCTTTCAGATCCTCCGGGAAAATTCCCAGTAGAGGAATAGATGGTTGAAATGGGATTTCCAGTCCTAGTTTTCGAAGGAGTCTCCACACTGATTTCCATAACGGTTGCACCAGCTTACACTCCCACCAGCAGTGGAGAAGGGTTCCCCTTTCCCTACAGCCTCTGCAACATTTGTTGTTGGTGGATTTCTTTATGATAGACATTCTTTCGGGGGTTAGATGGTATCTTAGTGTTCTTTTAATTTGTATTTCATGGATGGTTAGTGATGAGGAACATCTTTTTATATATTTATTCGCTTCTTTAATTTTGTCCTCTGAGAAGTGTGTTAATTCTGGATTGGGTCTTTAAATTTAAGGGCCCTAATGTTTTTCAGTTATATATAAATTCTAGACAGCAGATCTTTGTCTGAGTGCTTATTAGTTAAGATTTTTTCCAAATTTGTGGGTTGTCTTCTCACTTTGTTGATAATTTCTTTTGATGTGCAAAAATTCCCAGTAAGAGGAGGTCCTAGTCATTAATTCTTTCAAGTATTTCCTGTGAGATTTGATTTCTGTTCATGAACTCTTTGCCTACCCCTATGTCTTGAAGAGATCCTCCTACTTTCTCTTCTAGGAAATGTAGTGTTTCTGTTTTAATGCTCAGTTCTTTAATCCATTTTGACTTTAGTTTAGTGCATGGTGATAGGCCTGGGTCAAGTTTTAGTTTTTGGCATGTAGAGAGACAATTTTTCCAGCACCATTTGTTAAAGAGGATATCTTTCTTCCAGTAAGTGTGTTTGACCCCTTTGTCAAAGATCAGGTGACTGAGTGCATTCCTACAAGCTTCTGCATCTACTAGTCTATTCCACTGATCTTCAGGTCTATTTTGTGGCCAATGCCATGCTGATTTTGTTATGGTAGCTTTGTAGTATAATTTCAAGTCAGGAAATGTAATGCTTCCTGCTTTGTCTTTGTTGGCCAGGAATGCCTTTGGTATTCTAGGTTTTTTTGGTTCCAAATAAATTTTAGGAACAATTTCTCTAGGTCTGCGAGGTATGTTGGTGGTAGTCTCATAGGGATTCCATTAAAACTATACAACAATTTTGGGAGCATGGTCATCTTCACAATGTTGGTTCTTCCTATCCAGGAGCAAGGAATATCTTTCCATTTTCTGAAATCCTCTACTATCTCTTTTTTCAGAATACTGTAGTTTTCCGTGAAAAGAATTTTGATTTCTCTAGTTAGATGAATTCCAAGGTATTTCATTTTTTACGGGGCTATTGTAAAAGATATTGTTTCCCCAATTTCCCTCTCAGTGTGTTTGTTATCTGTGTAGAGGGATGCTATTGACTTTTGGATACTGACTTGTATCCTGCTATGCTACTGAATTTGTCTATCAATTCTAGTAGTTTCTTAGTGGAGTTTTTTGGGTCTTCCAGACAAAGTATCATATCATCTGCAAATAATGATAGTTTCACTTCTTCTTTACCTATTCTTATTCCTTTTATTTTTTCCTCTTGTCTAATGGCTCTAGCCAATGATTCCAGAACTATATTGAAGAGGAGGGGTGATAGAGAGCAGCCTTGTCTTGTACCTGATTTGAGAGTAAAAGATTTCAGTTTTTTCCCCATTGAGAATTATATTAGCTGTTGGGTTGTCATAGATGGCTTTTATCAGATTGAAGTAGAGGCCTTATATTCCAATTTTCTGTAGGACTTTGAATATGTATGAGTGCTGAACTTTGCTAAAAGCCTTTTCTGCATCAATTGAAATAATCATGTGGTTTTTAATTTTTGCTCTATTGATATGGTGTATTACATTTATAGATTTTTGAATATTGAACAATCCTTGCATCCTTGGGATGAATCCTACCTCATCATGGTGTATGATCTTCTGATGATTTGCTGTATTCTATTTGCAAGGATTTTATCCAGGATTTTGGCTTCTATGTTCATGAGGGAGATTGGTCTGTAGTTCTCTTTCTTAGTTGCATCTTTCCTTGGTTTTGGTATCAGCATAATACTTGCCTCCAGGAATAATATTGGGAGAACTCTTTCCTTTTCAATTTCATTGAAGAGCTTGAGGAGTTCAGGGATTATACCTTCTGTGAATTTCTTGTAGAATTCAGCTGTGAAACCATCAGGACATGGAATTTTCTTTGTCAGCAGGCTCTTTATTACATTCTGTATTTCAATGGCTGTTATTGAGTTGCCGAGAGTTGTTATATCTTCTTTATTCAGTTTTGGTAATTTGTACCTTTCTACAAATCTGTCCATTTCATCTGTGTCTTCTATTCTGTGAGCGTAAAGATTCTCAAAGTAGCTATTAATAATCTTCTGAATTTTCACTGGGTCTGTAGTAGACCTATGCAACAAGAGTTATAGGTTTTGGGTCTGATAAGGTCAGAGAAATCCCCTCAGGATTTATCCTGAGATCCTGTACCTCAGATTGTAGAATCTTTGTCAGGGTCAGCCATGTGGATGAGTCATGGCAATTGCTTGGCCAGTGTGCTCTCTGTGAAAGCCTGAGAGAATGTTTTCTCTCCCTGTAACTCTCCTTACGCACACTCTACATCATCAATTACTTTCCTCTTTGGCCCCATAATCTCCTTGATCAGAAAATTTGGGACACTACTGAGTTGCATGATGTTATAGTACAAGTTCTCATATGTCCTGAGTCTTAA
>NW_004524642.1:1254120-1282422 GCF_000260255.1 Octodon degus
GGTTGTCTATTTATTCTGTTGGTGATTTATTTTGACACACAGAAACTTCTCAATAAGATGAGAACCCAGTTCTTGATTACTTGTAGTATTTTCCATGTGGCTTGTGTTTTGTTCATGAACTGTCTACTAACTCCTATGTCATCAATATTTCCTCCTACTTTCTCTTCCAGGAGATTTAGTGCTTCTGTTTTAATGTTATATCTTTAATCCATTTTTGACTTTAGTTTAGTGCATGGCAATAGACGTGGGTCTAGTTTTAGCTTTCAGCATGAGAAGAGCCAGGTTTTCCAGCACCACTTGTTAAAGAGACTAGCTTTCTTCCAGTGAACATGTTTGGACCCTTTGTGAAAGGTAAAATGGCTAAGTGTGTTTGTAGTTCTACATGCATCATCTAATCTGTTGCATTGATCCTTGTGCCTGTTTTTTTTTTTTTTTTTTTTGTGTGTGTGTATGTGTGTCAGTAGCATGCTCATTTTACTACAGTAGCTTTGTAGTATAATTTCAGGGATTGTAATGCCTCTTGCCTTGCTTTTGTTGCCCAAGACTGCCTTTACTCTTCTAGGTCTGTTCTGGTTCCAAATAAATTTTAAGATTTTTTTCTCTAGATCTGTGAGGTACAGTGATATTATTTTGACAGAGATTGCACTAAATCTGTATAACAATTTTGGGAGCATGGCCACTTTCACAATGTTGGTTCTTCCTATCCAGGAGCAAGGAATAACTTTCCATTTTCTGAAATCCTCTTTGATCTTTTTTCTTTTAGAGAGTTGTAATTTTCTTTTTTTTAAAAAATAATTTTATTGAGAAACAAATAGTAATGAGACAGTTTCAAAACCGATTACTAGCACATGTTCAAAAATTAATACATTGTATATTGTTGTCTTAATGGTTATGCAGTATACAAGATGCAGACATGATATCCTGTCCACAAACACTATTCAGAAAAATCTCTCTATTCATTGAATTAAAAGAATGCAGCTGTATATCTATCCTATTTTGAGTATATAGATACAAAATGGTTGTTCATTTGTATCCCTCTTTTTTGTTAGCTTTGTCAGAGAAGGGCATTTCATTGTTATTTAAATATTTTAGGTACTTGAATTAGCAAAATATTCCAATATAGTCCAGTAGTCCATAATAGTAGTGGGTTTTCCATAAGACTGGCAATGTCTGAAGTTGCTGACTTGAGCCTTTTACAGCTCAGCATATAAATATGGCTTTACATTTTATACTTCATTTTTATACTTTTCTGCTGGATGGTTAAGACCAAGAAAAAGCAAGACCTATATAACAAGAAATGTAACTTTTGTATCTGTTAAAGTCAGTCAAATCCCCTTAGGATTTATCCTGAGACCCTGTACCTCAGTTTGTAGATCCTTTTTCAGTGTCAGCCATGTGGATGAGTGATAGCCTTTGCTTGACCAATTTGCTCTCTGTGAAAGTCTGAGAGAATATTTTTTCTCCATGTAACTCTCCTTAGGCACAGTCTACATCATCGATCACTCTGTGACCCCACAACCTCCTTGATCAGAAATTTCAGGACACAACTGAGTTACATGATGTTACTGTATAAGTTCTCCTATGTCCTGAGTCTTCTCTGACCTTCAAACGCTAGGGCCAAAATGCTGACTGTCCTCACAGCCCTTCTTTTTCTCTAATTTTTGGTCTGCAAACTTAGGTTGTTAACCTTCCAGAAGAGAGACTTATTATTATTACCATACAACATAGGCAGTTGAGCTTAACCTCAGTATCTGTGGATATCAAACATCTTAGGCTTAATATGGAACAGGTATTTTCCATCAAGTATTGATATGTTAAACTTTAAGTCCCTACAGAATATGAAGAAAAATAAATTAAAACAATAAAAATATTAAAAATAGGAATAAACAGTTACATATTTTTATACAGAAATTTATAAGTCTAACCATATACAGCCTTGTAGCAGGACAGTTCTGTAACATTTTTTTCTTGTCTCTTGTTTTCATTTACTATCCTTTTTTAAAACAAGCATTTACTTGAGAGATAGTATGTCAGTAATTGGTATGTCATGACAAGTGGTACGTATTTAGAAGACAAGAATGACAGCCATTCCAAGCATGACCCTTCTATTACACATTGCTATCGTCAGTGCAGTTGCTTAGTTCACAGGTATCAGCATATATAGTCAGGATGAGAATCCTACCAGTTAAATGCTAGCTTCAAAAACATGCTAAATATTCTCAGGGTCATTGCCTTACCCATCTTGTGCACATAAATGTATGGCTTTGCCCATCTCATGTTTCCTAGCTTTTCTCCTTGCCCTCTTTTTGTTGTCTAACCCTCAAGTTCTCACTTTGCTTTTAATTGTGTTATACCTTTCTATTTGTCTTTCTTCCTTTGAGTTCTTATACTAGGGAGACTATATGATATTTACACATGAAGGTCTGGTTCATTTCACTTATGAGTATATGTTTAAGTGGCATCCACTTAAATATAAAGCCTTTGAGTTTACCATTCTTTATAGCTGAATAATACTCCATTGTATAAAAATACCACATTTTTTTCATCCATTCCTCAGATGACAGGCATCTTGGTTGTTTCCAAGGTTTGGCTATCACAAGTTGTACTGCTAAAAACATAGGTACACATACATCACTATAATATGATGTTTTCAGTGAGGGTTATAATTTTCATTGTATAGATCTTTTACTTCCTTTGTTAGATTAATTCCTAAGTATTCCATTTTTTGGATGCTATTTGAAGGGCATTGTTTCTCTAATTTCTCTCTCAGTAAGTTTGTTATTTGTGTAGAAAAATGCTATTGATTTTTGGGCGTTATCTTTGTATCATGCTATGCTGCTGATTTTTTGGATTAATTCTAGGAGCTTCTTGGTGGAGTTTTTTGGGTCTTCCAAGGAGAGTATCATGTCATCTGCAAATAATAATAGCTTAACTTCTTCTTCACCTATTCTAATTCCTTTTGTTTCTCTCTCTTGTCTAATAGCTCTAACTAATGTTTCCAGAACTAGATTGAATGGGAGTGGTGCTAGAGCACATCCTTGTCTTATACCTGGTTTGAGAGTAAAAGCTTTCACTTTTTCTCAGTTTAGAAATATGTTGGCTATTGGTTTGTCATAGATGACTTTTATCAGATTGAGGTATATGCCATCTATTCCAATTTTCTGTAGAGCTTTGATCATGAATGAATGTTGGGCTTTGTCAACAGCCTTTTCTGCATCTATTGAGATGATCATGAGGTTTTTGTTTTTGGCTCTACTGATATAGTGTATTACATTTACAGATTTGTGTATGTTGAACCATCCTTGCATCCCTGGAATGAATCCTACCTGGTCATGGTGTATGATCTTCTTGATGATTTGCTGTATTCTATTTGCTAGGATTTTATTAAGGACTTTTGCATCCATGTTCATGTGGGTGATTGTCCTGTAGTTCTCTTTCTTGTTTGGATCTTTGGGTGGTTTCTGTATTGGTATAATACTTGCCTGCAGGCATTATTTTGGGATAACTGTTTCCTTTTCAGTTTCATTGAAGAGTTTGAGAAATATTGGGATTAAATCTTCTGTAAATTTCTTGTAGAATTCAGCTGTGAATCCACCAGGACCTGGGATTTTCTTTGTTGGTACATTTTTAATTATATTTTCAATTTTATTGATTGATATTGGGTTATTCAGAGTTTTTATATCTTCTTGATTCAGTTTTGGCAATTTGTACCTATGTAGGAATCTGTTCCTTTCTTCTGTGTCTTTGATAATGTGAGAGTAAAGATTTTCAAAATATATACTGATGATCTTCTGACTTTCCACAGAATCTGCAGCAATTTCTCCCTTTTCATTCCTTATTGCTTAAATTTGAGGAGGGTTTTTCCCCCTGGTTTTTGAGGAGGTTGGCTGGGGCTTTATAAACTTTATTTAATCTTTCAAAGAACCAGGTTTTGATTCATTGACTCTTTGTATTACAGTTTTCTTCAGCTCAATTGCATTAATTTCTCCTCTAGCCTTTATGATTTTCTCCCATCTTTGCGCTTGGCTTGCTCTTCTTTTTCAAGCAGCTTGAGGTGCAGCATTAGGGCATTTATTTGTTCTTGCTCTGTTTTCATAATGTGTGGGTTCACCACTGTAACTTTCCCTCTGAGGTTTTGTGGTTTCTTTTGTCATTAATGTCCAGTTTCATTGTACTGTGTTCAGATAGTATGCATAGGGTAATTTCTGTTTTAATTGCATATACTTATGTGTGATCTATGGACTAGTATGTGGCCTATTTTAGAAAATGTCCCACGTGCTCCTGAAAAGAATATGTATTCAGATGTTGTTAGGTGGAACACTCTGTACGTGTCTACTAAGCCCATTTGTTCAAAGGTTTGGTTCCTTTCTGCTACTTCTTTGCTAATTTTTTGTCTGCTTGACTTAACTTTTTGAGATAAGGGAGTGTTAAGGTCCTCTGTTAAGATTATGGTATTGATTATTGGGTTTTTCACATCCTTTAAAATTTGTCTTATATATTTGGGTGCTCCCATATTTTGTGTATACATATTTATGACTGTTATCTCTTCCTCTTGAGTTTTTCCCTTAACTAGTATAGCGTGATCTTTATCATATTTGATCATTCTTGGTTTAAAGTTCAGATTGTCTGCAAACAGAATAGTTACTCCTGCTTTTTTCTGAGGTTCTGGAGCATGTGGTATTGTTTTTCATCCTTTGATTTTCAGCCTGTGAATTGCTTTATGTGTTAAATATGTTTCTTGTATATGTCATATTGTTGGATTTTGTTTCTTAATCCCCTTTGCCAGTCTGTTTCTTTTTTTCCAGTCTATTTCTTTTAATTGGTGAATTTAGTACATTTACATTGGTGGGTATATATGATATGCATTGACTTATATTTGTCATGTTATTTTCCTGCTGTTGGTTCCCTAGTTTTTTCCTGTGTTTAATAGTTTGCTGTGTTTTGTGGGCTCTTCTGTTTTTGGTGGAATTGTGCATATTTTGATCCCTTTCTAGACTATGTTTTAGTACTCTGTGTAGGGTTGTTTTGATCATCATGAATTTCTTTAGTTTTTCTTTGTCATAGAAGTATTTCATGTCTCTATTAAACTCAAAAGAGTTTTGTAGGATATATCAGTCTTCTTTGAAATTTATTTCCTTTTCAGACTTGAAGTACTTTGCTCCATGAGCTTCTTTACTAATAGTTTGTGAGGAGAAATCTGCTGTTATTTTGATGAATTTTTCTTTAAATTTGATCTTTTCTCTAGTGGCATTTGGTATGCTGTTCTTGTGTTGAATTTCTGGGATCTTGATTATTATGTGTGGGTTTTTTTTTTTTTTTTTTGGTGGTACTGGGTATTGAACTCAGGACCTTGCACTTCCCAGGCAAGTGCTTATTCTACTGAGCTATCTCCCTGGCCCTATGGGTGTCTATTTAATTAGGTTGATAGTATTTGGAATTCTATATGCCTAGGTTACCAGATTGTTTCCCCATATTTAGGAAGTTTTCTACTATTACTTCTGCCCATATTCTTTTTTATTTCATTTGTGTTGTCTCCTTGTTTCTCATTTATATTGTTCATATTTTCATCATCTTGCAGTTGTTCAATTATTATTTACTGAATCCGAGTTGTTTTTAAGAGATCTTTCCTTACCTTTTTGCTAGCTGCAATGTCATCTTCAAGGTCCGACAATCTATCTTCACTTTCATTCAAATGATTTTGTTAAATTTTAATGAAATTTTTAATTTGTTTGAATTTGCCTCATGCATTCTATTTCTTTCCTATAATGTTCATTCAAGGTTTCTATCATTTTTCTTTTCTCTTCTCTTTTTTTTTTATCAGTGTCTTCTTAAGAAATGCTTAGTAGTTCTTTCATTATGGTTATCAGTTCATTTTTTTACCTATGAGATTATTTCTAACATGATTTCCTCTATACTCTTGTGCACTTGTTTCTTTACTTCAGTTGCTATTATTTCAGAGATTTCAGATTTGTGTCTTCCAATTTCTTCAATGCTGATGTCTCCTGGGTTTGTTCTGCATGGTCTTGGGGTTTGAGAATGTATTTCTCTCTCTCTCTCTCTCTCCCTCTCCCTCTCCCTCTCCCTCTCCCTCTCTCTTGTATTTAGTATATGGTCTACAGGGTCTCACTACATAGATTTGTAGTGATTCTCCTGTTTTCAGCCTCTCAAGCACTGGGATTACAGGTGCGTGCCACCATGCCCAGTCTCAATCGCCATCTCAGTGCAATCTGGGGGTGGGGTTGGCGTGGCATGCTAGGGATCAAATCCCTGCAGCTGTGCTCTGTCTAAGCAGGTGCTTTAGTCTGCTGAACTGTCTGGTTGGCCTTTCTTCGTCATTTTCTATTTTGGAGAGAATGCTTTATTTTGATTTTTAAGTTTTTTTGTGAAAGTTTGATAGTAGGTAGCTGTATCATTGCAGTCAGCCTCCCTATAAAGTGTCTGTTCTTTAGGTAGCTCTCCTGTATCAGAGATTCTTGTTTTGTGTGTGTCCCAAGATTTTGCCTTCTCTATTGATTGAGAGTAAGATATCAGTTTCTGTTTGGCCCTGTCCGCTGTCCTTCAGCATAGGGCTTTGCTGGGGCTATTAGCCAAGCACCTCCCGATATTACTACCCAAATGAGAACTTGTGTTTAAGGCAGATGGGTTTCCTATTTATAAGAGTACAATTAGCAATACTAATAATAGCCAGTGAAATTTAGAAATTGACAAGCTTTGTAACTCATGGGTTTGTACTTTAGACCATAGGAACAAACATTATAGCAGTATAACAAAGCAGATCCTAAATTGGGAATTTGTATTTAAATTAGTTCCCCTGAGTTCTGTCTGGGCACCTCTCCTCATGCACCTGGAGTCTTCCAGGCAGACTAGCTTACCCCAGTTACCTGCTGCCACCTCTGAGCTGTGAGGATGCTCCAGTAGGTCTGGGCCCTGGTCTGGTCTTGTCTGGGCCCGGTAGTTTGCCTCAGCTCACCAGGTCTAGATCTACTGAACTCAGCTTGACTGGCAGGACCACTCTTGGGTCTGATTGCTCTGCTCAGCTCCCTCTAGCTGAGCCCAGCTGAAGTGGGCTGGTTGCTGCTCCTGAGGCTCCTTCTCAGTAGGTCTGCTGAGGTAGAGTGGGCCTGCTGCGCCATACTTGCTGCCTGTCCCGTGGCTCCTTCCTTCTAGTCCCACCAAGGTGGAGTGGGCTCTCAGCCCCAGTGGCTTCTGATCCTGTGCCTGGTTCCCAGTAGGCCCACTGTGGTGGAGCAGGCCCGCTAGGCCCTGCTGGCTGCTGGTCCTGAAGTTCCTTCCCCAAGTATTCTGTCTTCTGAAAGGCCTGGACTTCAAGAACGAAAGAAGACATGGAACAGTAAGTAGTTTTGAAATTGACATTTACAAGACTGGGGGGATGGCTCAGTAGAATAAGCACTTTCCTGAAATTGACATTTATGTGTGATGGGAATGTGTGCAAACTTACTCCTCTTCATGTTTCCCCCTTTCAGTCCCTGATCCCTGACCTCTGAAGAGAACTCTTCTTTTGGTACCAAGAATTGAACTCAGGAGTACTTGCCAGGCAGGTGCTTGCCACTGAACTATATCCCCAGCCCAAGAATTCTTTCAGTTACTGTTGTACTTTGCTGTTCCTTTCAGCCAATGAATTAGAGCAATTGAACAGTAGGAAAGAAAAACTAAAAAAGACAAGATAGAATATTTATTTTGTGAAAACAAACAAACAAAGAAACAAGCAGGCAGGTGAAGGAAAGACAAGGCCTTGAGCGAGAGTTGGGCTAAGATCACCTGCTTCTGGGAGTTGATAGTGGCAGCGAGGAAGATTTGTAAGAGCTGCTTCCACCCTAGAAGGGCATGTTAGAGTAGCAGGGATGGGAAGAATGAGTATTCAACATAATGTGTGGTTTCTAAAGTGATTTCCATGCTGCTGTTATTTGTAAAAAGACATCTTTAAATGATTTGAATGTTTGCAATTACTTCTGGTTATTGTGCATCTTTGACCTCATGTCTGAGCTAGGCTGAGGTCACACAGATGTGGCTGTAACTTGGGTTGTTCTCTATTTATGGGAGATTTCAAATTGCTCTATGTGGAAACACATAAGGTCATTTTTAGTTATTTCTTGGTGGCTACCCGGCCATCTTTCCTAACAGTTACAAGGATGGAGACGTGAACATGTTATTTACATTGATGTTCTAGGCTCCACATGCTTAGACTAAAGCTGCCTTTCACAAATTAGGAGACTGGCAGTAGAATTTGGAAGACTTTTGGTGAGGACGGGAGAAGAGCTTGTAAGAAAAGCCTTGGATGGAGGCCTGACTCAGGGCCGCTGAGCTAGATGCCATTTCCTGAGGAGGCTACGAACTGATGCGTTGAGATTCCACTGAAACTGTTGTTGAGAGTTTCTTTGTTTTGGGTTTTGTGTTAAGAGAGATCATCCTCAAAATAATAAATAATTTTAGCTCTTATGCTTTGCTCAGTAGCAAAAATAGTAGCAGCTAACTTTTCCTCATGTTGGTCTAAGTTTAACATCAGTCTTCTTTCATTTTTTTAATTTATTGAGAAACAAATAGCAATGAGACAGTTTCAAAATTGATTAATAGGATAGTTTCAATAATTAATACATTGTACATTGTTATCTTCTTAGTGGTTATCCATAGTATAAGATGCAGACAGGATATCCTGTCCAAACACTATTAGTACAAATCTTTCTTCTCATTGAATTGAGTGAAAGTTGCTGTATATCTATTCTAACTATTCTGCAAATACAAAATGGTCCTTCCTTTGTACCCCTTTTTTTTGTTTAGTCCTGTCAGAGATGGGCATTCCATTGGCATCTAAATACAACAGGTATGTGAATTCAGAAAATCAATCCAACACAGTCCAGCAGTCCACAACAGTAGTGGGGTATCCACAGAAGTTGTTGTCTTGAGTCTTTCACAGCTCAGCATATTAATATGGCTTTACTGTATATACCGTTTTTATACTTCTTTGCTGGATGGTTAAGACCAAGACAAAGCAAGACCTATATAACAAGAAATATAACTTTTGTATCTGATCAGTCAAGTACCCTCAGGATTTATCCTGTAACCCTGTACTGCAGTTTGCAGATCCTTTGTCAGTATTAGTCCTGTGGATAAGTCAGCAGTTAATTGGTAGGATTCTCACCCTGAGTAACTATACATGCTGGTACCTGTGAACCAAGCAACTGCACTGAAGATAGCAATGTGTAATAGAAGGGTCACGCTTGGAATGCCTGACATTCTGGTCTTCTAAATATGTACTTCTCGTTATGACTTCTTTCAAATTTGGATGCCAGGTGTGATTGAAAATTCAACATATCTAAAACCAAAGTATTTTTTTCCCTTCTCAAATTTCCTCTCTAAATTTTTTCAACATTGTTCACCTCTTCTTCCAGTTCTGGAACTGAAAAGTAATCTTGTGTTTTCATCTTCTCTCTTGTCCAGTCTTGCATGAGAAATAGCTTCTTCTTTTATGATGTTTCTCAGATGTTTCTTATTGCCAGCTATATAACTTTAAAGGCCTTCTTTCTAGTGAAGACTCTTGCTTCCTTCCTCACAATTTAATGTTTTTGTTTTAAGAACAAATATAAATTCCCTGTTCTAGAATTTGATCCTTGCCCTAGTGCCCAGGACTCTATCCCTGTCCATGTGAGCTTCATAGTTACTGGGCTATATGTAGCATTTAAAAAAATTCATTATTTCATGTCCATCTGTCTTACACGGTTAGTCTGTAAGCTATAAAATTTCTTTCCTCAATAGCTGCTGTACACTTGAATATGCACTGAAATGCATACTGAAGTGCTGGGTATAAGTAAATTCTGATTACTTGTGTATGTATGTATGTATGTATGTATGTATTCAGTACAGGATCTTACTATGCGGTCCGACTTGTAGTGATCCTCCTATTTTCAGTGTCCCCAGTGCTGGGATTGCAGGTGTGCACCACCACGCCTGGACTCAGTTGCCAGCTCAGCACACCTGGGGGGCGGGACTGGTGGGGCATGCAGGACTGGGGATTGAACCCCGGTCCCTGCACTTGGCAAAGCAGGTGCTTAGTTTTCTGGGCTATCTCGCCAGCCCTACTTGTTGAATTTAATCAAATCAACAAGTTTGTGGTAAATGCAGGGTGAGAGGTATAATTTTAAGTTCAATCAACAAAGAAAAGGGAACACAGTCCCATTTCCCCAACTTTTTCCCCTTGAAGTTATTATAGACAACTGAGTTAGGTAGAAATATTACAGGTAGTCAGGCAAGGACAAGCCCTCAAGAGACAGTGCAGAGGGTGAGAACACACTGCCCCTGTGGGAGAGGTGTATGCGTTAAGGCGGGACCTCAAGACGAAGGATAGAATGATTCTGCCCATACACCGACTCCAGAGATGAACAGTGCTGACTGGTATTCTGAGCAGGTATCCAGCACCAAGGTGGGGGACCGGAAAGAGTAGTGGATCCTCCTGCTTCTGGGAAAGCCCCTGTCCCATGCACCCTTGCTATGCGCCTTGCTTCCCTAATTGATCCCCATTTAATCAATATTACTTAAGTGGTCACACTCATAACCTTACTGGTTCACCACCATTTTGTCCCCGCTCACACCTGCCTTATGATTTCCTGCGGGATCAATGTTTCCTAAACAACTATACTTGTAATCTTATTAGTTGATTATACTTTTTCCCACTTTAGACTCAATTAATCTTGTGGTTTTGCTCTATAAAATTCCCTTGACAAGTAGGTTCCTTAGCAAACCACCCAGAACTCCTTCTGTCTCTCTTAGATGAAACTTTCTTGACCTAATAAATAAATTCTGCTCTTAACCTCCTGTTTCTAAAATTCACTCTTTGATTTAAAGATTATGAACTCCTACAGGAATCTAACTGTTTGAAGTTATATTTCTCTATCAAAGTTATGAAGTGTTATAAAAATTATAGTGATTTTAAAATTTTTTGTTTATCAAAATGAAATACACACTATCATTAAATTCCCTCAAAACACTGTTCTTTTCCTGATTTAAACACACATATCCCATTATTTTTGCCACCTTTTTGAGACAGGACCCTTTAGTACCCTTGTCATAGTTTCCTGGATGTCCTGAGCTGGTTCAAAAATCTCCACCTTTTGGGTCCAGTGAGATAGCTTTAGCAGACTAAAGCGCCTGCTGAGGCAAGCTTAGGCAAGCGCAGGGACCAAGGTTCAATCCCTGGCGCCACATGCTGTGCCAGCCCCGCCCCCAGGGTGGGCTGAGTCGGCCACAGAATCTGGGTGCAGTGGTGCACGCCTGTAATCCCAGTGCTGGGGAGGCTGAAGGCAGGATTACTATGAGTCCAGGTGGTATAGTGAGACCCTGTACCAAACACATTAAAAACAAAAAAGAACAAAACGAACACCTTTTGTGGTCACTTGGACTTTGAGGAAGATCTGGCAAATAATCCGGATGAGGACACACCCTAAGATTACTATGAGCCTGCTTGTCTGTAAGTCCAACAGTTTTCTACTCCAAAAAAACTTTGAAATTTATAGACACATCATAATTTTTAATCAGCACTTGTATACAGTGTAGATGGTGAAGTGTAGCCTGACAATGTCTTAAAAATATTTGATGTATCCTATTTATTTATTTGTTTATTTATTTATTTGGCTTTTTGAGACAGGGTCTCACTATGTAGTTCAGGCCAACCTTGAGCTCACTATGTGGCCCAGGTTAGCCTGGAACTCATAAAGGTCTTCCTGGGTCAGCCTCCCCAATGCTAGGATTATAGGTGTGGTACGCTGCACCGGGCTTTGATGCATCCTTTTTAATTCTAAGAATTCTGAGGAGTTTTTTTAATCTCCATGGTATTACTATGCATTTTATTATTTATTTATTTTTTAATTTATGTATTTGGTACAGGGCTCACTATGCAGCTCGGACTCAAAGTGATCCTCCTGTTTTCAGCCTCCCCGGCCCTGGGATTACAGGTGTGCATCACCACGCCTGGACTTGGTGGTGGGCTCAGCTCCCCCAGGGGCAGGGCCATCAAGGCATGTGGTGCTTGGGATCGAACTACTCTGGTCCCCGCACTTGCCTAAGCAGGTGCTTGGTCTGCTGAGCTATCTAGCAGGCCCCTATTATGTATTTTAATATAAAATAGCAGAAATTACATACTAGTTTAATAACTTCCTACTCTGTTCCTTTCAAAATTTCCAATGAAATTGAAGTTCCAGAAAGATATAATTGATTAATGGTATTTCTTATCCTTTCAAAAGATAGTTAACTGCAGCCTGTAGTACCTGTAGCCTGAATATTGGACTGCCTTGAAAATCTCCTCCAAAATGTTGTTCAGTCCACAAACCTTCGGTCAGTGGACTGGTGCTGGTGAAAGAGCTCGGAAGCATAAGCGCCTGCCTGGCAAGCACAAGGACCTGGGTTCCATCCCCAGTATCACATGCCGTGCTGCCCCCAGAGCCCCAGGTAGGCTGTTCTGGCCACCAAAACTGGGTGAATGTGGTGGGGCATGCCTGTAATCCCAGCATTGGGGCGGTCTGAGACAGGAGGATCAGTATGAGTCCAAGCTGTTTAGTGATACCCCAAATAAAAAAAAAAGAAAAAAGATTAAAAAACATTGGTGCACTAAGCCTCATACAGTCTTAGGATGCGGACAAAATACAGACAAATTCTTTGCCAAAATGAAACATACATGGCCTTTACTCCAGCATTCAATACATTTCTCATTCTCATATGCAAAACCTCATGACCCCGGCCTTTACTGTCTGCATGTCTGATCTTTGCAGCCCTGAGAAAAATCACCCACCACACTCTGCTTGCGGCAATTCAGGGTTTCTCTAGCCTGTTTCTCCACACTTTTCCAGACTCCTCCTGTGAACCTGTCTCAAACTGATTTGCACCATCAGCTATATTCACCAAGATTCCATCCCAGTACCATTTTTTTTTTTTTTTCTGTATTAGCTTTCCCATCACTGGGACAAAATACTAAACTCACAATTTAAAAGAGGGATTTCTTTGGGCTTGTGGTTTTCAGGGGATTTAGTCCATGTGGGCTGACTCCAGGGCAAAGCATCACTGCAGAAAGACATGGCTGAGGGAGAAGAGATCCTTTCTGGGCCGGCAAGATAGTGCAGCGGACTAAAGCCCCGGCTTAGGCAGGTGCAGCGACTGGGGTTTGATCCCGGGGGTGCCCAGAGTTGGCGGCTAAGACCGGGTGTAGTGGCATATGCCTGTAATCCCAGCATTTGGGAGGCTGAAAACAGGAGGATCCCTACTGTAGACCCTGTACTAAAAATACATTAAGAAAGAAAGAAAGAAAGAAAGAAAGAAAGAAAGAAAGAAAGAAAAAGAATAGACCTTCCAGACCACGCCTGCAATGAGTCGCGCTTGCAGCAGCGGCAGCCCAGCACTTTCACCTGTGGGGAGCATTTCAGATCTAAACCGATACAAACGTGCTGACATTTCAGTCGTAATTGATGCAGTTTGAGGCAGCCGCTTCCATAATCCATTCTGTACATACCTCCACTCACAATTTTGAACCTGTCTTACGTTGCTGATTGGTAAATTGCTTCCTTTGAATAAGGATCTGTGTTAGCTACAGTTATTTTTACAGATACCTAAAACTTTCTGGGATCTAAAATCTGGAATGATTTGAGAAATAACAGCTCCGTAGTATTCTTTAAGCTTTGTATGCATCAGTTCTTTGATCTTTTCAAAATTTACTTCTTTGAGATGTGTAAGAAACAGAAACTCAAAGCGGTCTATTTGCAGGATAACGTCTTCAATTCTGAGCAGGAAAACTGCTTAGCCTAAGAAAGTGACTTAAGTCCTGCGTCGGAATGGTCCCTAAATAAAGGAGTTAGATAATGAAGCATGGCATTTACAATGTAACTTTGATTGGAAAAGTACCTCCAGTTAAGCAGTTACTAGTTTCATGGTTTACTTCTAAAACTCACGAAACGTTTCCAGCGAGAGCAGGCTGAGCGCAGACCAAGGAGAAGGCGCCCCGCCCCACGGTGCCAGCGCGAAGGACAGGAAGGAGGTGGCCCGGCGGCGACCTCCGGTGGCCATGCCACCTCTGGTGGCCAGCCTGCTCTGTGGCCGGCGCCCTCTCCTGCCACGCGCAGAAATGAAGTCCCGCCGTGGCCGCGCTCCTGGTGGCTGTCCCGTCTGCTCATTGCGCACGATCCAAGGGGAGAGGGCCTCCATCCTCTCAAGACTAACCAAAACTCTGGCTCTCTGTTCTCTGAAGATTTAGATTGGCTATCCAAAATTAAAGTACTTAAGTATGTACCTGTAAGGTTCCTTCCCTGGAGCGAAAAGAGAAGCAGGTGAGAGCAGAGAAATCCTTCATTGCCGATGGGGGAGGGTGGAACCCTGGAGGTGGAGGCAGAGCTTGGAGCTCCGATGGGATTGGGCGAGGGGCAGAGTTTACGTGGGCGGTACAGTGACGCAGCAGGCGCTGATTGGGCGAGGTTGGCGCGCGAAAATCACAGAGGAAGCTGCGGGTTAAGGCGGGACGTCCAGGAGCGGCTCAGCTCCCAGGCCTCGGTTCTGGGGTTCCTGCGCGATCTGACGTGCAGCCCCAACGACCCGCTGGGCGGCTGCGTGGGGGCAGATCCATTGATACCTTATTTAAATAGGGGTATTAAAAGACACACATTAAAAATAGATTAGGAATGAAAGAAACACTTGAAGTAATTCATTTTTTTTTATTGGATAATCAGTACATACTTAGTTGAGCTCCTGTCTAGGGTAGAGTGGGAGATTCCTTTGTTGGTTTAGGACACAGCCCAGAATTGGTTGATCAAATGTTGCACAAAACTTCAACACAGTTACAAGCATTTATCGTTCAGTCTCTTCAGAATAGCCGAGGAGTGTAGGGGCCGGGGAGATGGCTCGGTAGAATCCGCGCTTGCCTTGCAAGCGTGCAACGACCTGAGTTCAGCCCCCGATTCAGAAAAACAAACATACAAACTAACTAACAACAACAACAACAAAAACCCCTCCAAAAACCAGAATAGCAGAGGAAAATCAAAATAAAGAAAAAGAACTTTATTTTTATCATTTTATTCTTAAAACTTACTATAAGCCTTTTTTTTTTCCTCAGTTGGTAAGAATTTCGAAGCTGAGAAGATACAAGTGCTTTCAGTTTCTCCCAGTCTGCGCCTGTGCAGGCTGGTGCCTGCTTCTGCTGTCTGTTAAGTATAAGGCTTTTGACTGTGTATTATAATACAATACCGATACTAAAATTTATTTCTCTCTGGTAAGTTGCATAGTCCCTTTGCCTCCCAAAGTCTGTGATCTCCTGGTTTGCGCTTCACCTGACTGCAGCAGCGGTTCCCAACCTTGCTACATACCAGAGACCTAGGAAGCTTCTAACTCAAGGATTCCTCACTGTCCTAGAGGTTCAAATGGGATTCGGGAGGAGCCTGGCATATGTACATTGTAGAAGATCAGGATGTGATTTTAACACCATTAGGGTTGAGAACTACTCTAGGAGGAGGGGTTTTATTTAATTATCTGGAACAATCCCATTACTGAGAGTATTAATATATACTGTGCACAGAGATGTAACATATGTTTTAGAAAACTGCTTCACTGATTCTAATGCTTGCAACAGATGCCAGTGTTAGAAAATACGTTCTTCCTTTGCTTGGCTGTGCTACCCATTCGTAGTTTCTGGAAAAAATAATGTTGGTGAGAGTTTCATTGATTAAGCGACATAAAACTCAAGTCTATGTCAGCAAATGATCTCTTTATTTCATGGCACATCAACACTTGAATGCTTTATAAAATTTGTAGCTGAGATTAGGGGGCTTCAGAAAACAGGACAGATATAATTTGACTACAGCAGGGAAACTTAGAGCACTTGAACACAATTGGAATCCTCTCACCTACATGGGATACCAGTTGGAAGGAGATGATGAGTAAGCCTCACTATGTGTAAGTGTATGGTGTGTGTGTGTGTGTGTGTGTGTGTGTGTGTATGGAGTACTATGGTGATTAATATGTGTTTATTTGTCCCCAACAAGTGGCAACTATGATTGTGCCTTGGGGAATTTGTTAGAAATGCAAATCTTTGGGCCTTTTCCTAGACCTACAAACTCAGAAACTCTGTGAATGTGGCTGGTATGCTTCATTTTAATGAGTCTTTCCAGGAATTCTTAATTATACTAAAGTTTGAGAACAATATTTATGGCTTGAATGCATGTGCCCTTCCAAAATTCATATGGTGGAGCTCAAGGCCCCAGCGGATGGTAAGAAAAGGAGGAGTCCTTTGAAGATGGTTGGGTTGGTGGGCTCTGCTCTCACCTGTGGGATGGGCACCCTTCTGAAATGGCTCAAGCAGACTGGAAAAGCCAGGGTCTTCTGACTTCGACCTGTAAGAATGCAGCCATGTGTGCCCACTTGGAAGCAGATAGACAGTGAAGTTGCTAGCACCACAATTAGACTTCTCAGGCTGAAGAATGTCAAAAATTACTGTTGCTCTCTACATTGTACTCTGACTACATTTTCTAGATGATAATCCATTCTGGGTAGGAATGGATATAGACGAGAGGTTCTGAACTTGCTTGCTCATTAGGTTAACCTGGGAAGCTTTGAAAAATTCAAATACCTCTGCCATAGGCTATATGTCTTGATTGTTTTTCTCTTGTTGCTGGGACAAAATACCCGGCATCCAAAAGTAAGGAAAGAAAGGCTTATTTAGCTCAGCGTTTGTGGAGGGTTTAGTTCCTCGTCAGCTGGCTCCAAGCCTCTTTTCCACCCTTATATTATCAGTGGCCTCCTGCCCTCGGCTGGTCCTTTACCCCACACTGTCTCTGTACCCTCCTGTTGCACAGGGGAAGGATGTTTACAAAGTAAGGACCTTGACCCCATGCTGAATCGCTTAGTTAAGCTTTAAACTTCTCAAGTTGACACATCTATCAATCACTATATTTCTAGAAAGGTACAAATTACCAAAACTGAATCAAGAAGATATAACAACTCTCAATAACCCAAATACAGCCAAAGAAATGTGAGATGTAATAAACAACCTACCGACAAAGAAAAGTCCAGGTCCTGATGGGTGTACTCTACTGGTTATGAAGAGTTGTAAAATTTTCCCAGGTGATTCTAACCTACAATCTAATTTACCTGATCAGTGGCAAAGATAAAGTAGGTGTGGTGTTTGCCAAGAATGGAGAAAATAGTTACAGTGCTATCTCCTCAAAACGTATTCTGAGTAACTGTAAGTCATGAAATATACCAAAGCTAGCTCTTAGTTATTTTAAAAGTTTTACATATATATGTGTTAACTTTTTTGATCCTACCAACCTATTAGTTATCTTTCTTTAGCAACCAAGGCAATCCAAATGCAGAAAGTTTAGGTTATTTGACCAAAGTCACAGTGGCAAAAAAGGGCCTGACTGAACAGCAGGTACTCTGCCCAGAAGCTCTTACTCTTTATTCATTTTTTCAAGTTATTTTTAATCTTTTTTATATTTGGTACAGGGTCTCACTTCCAGCTCGCACTCATAGTTATCTTCCTATTTCAGCCTCCCCAGTGCGGGGATTGCAGGTGTGGGTCACCAACACCTTGCCCAGTCTCAGTGGTCCTCACGTACCCTGGCATGGCTTGCAGTACTGGACATGTGAGTCTCCTGGGATTACAGGCACGCGCCACCATGCCCAGTCTCAATCACCATCTCAGCACATCTCAGAGCCCCACACAGCAGGCTAGGGATCAAACCTCCAGCCCCTGCGTCTGCCTAAGCAGGTGCTTTAATCCACTGAGCCATCTGGTCAGCTCCTTGGCATCTGTTATTTTTGCTATTTTTTTTTATCATTTTTTTCTGTGGGCATTAAAATTTATTGCTGACCAAAACATGAGCTCGTAAGTTACTACTCCGCCAGCACTTGAACAAAAATAGACCCCTGGAAAAGATTTCAAATTAGAAAAAATGTCTAGATGACAAAAATGTTTTTTGTATGCTAATCTTAGAGAAGCAATGAACAGGCTCTGGTTTGTGACGAGGAGCGCTCTTCCTCATTCACGCTACTTCCCTGGCACAGGCCAGGATTCTCCTATTTGGAGCTGTAAACTCTAACTCATGTTCCTGTGTGGAGGAACACACACACAGGCTCAGGAAGGTTTTCAGGTAGTTGCTACATGCTTTCATTCATGACAAGTATTGTGTGTGTTGCAAAGAAAAATACTGCATCTAGATTATATGCCTGTTAAACTTAGAGATTTGTAAAATATGATACACACTGGATCCATTTGATGTTCACCATGTCATTTAAGTTTGGAAGTCTTTCTGTTTTATTTGTGATTTTTATGCATAATTAAATTTGGGGGTCTGGCCACGACCATGTTTATAGTATCATTACAGATGTCTTTATGATGGATTTTTCATTCAGCTTGCTCCAATTACCAGGGTATGCTATTTGGAAAAGAGGCAGAAAGAAAGAAAGAAAGAAAGAAGAAAGAAAGAAGTTAAAAAGCAGCTGCAATGACTTCTTTGTGAACATTAAACATCAACCTGAGTGACATTGTGATTTAATGACTTTCGTGTATTTTGAGCTTTTTGCTACAACACTGATGATTTGATTCTACAACAAAGATTTGTTTTTAACACAACTTCAGGCTGTCCGTGTTGTGGGTGTTGTGGGTGCTAACATTTGCTGATTAGTCCCCTTGCTATGCAAGGAAAACTCACAGATGAAACTTGGCATGTATGATATCCAATGAGTTAGTCTGAAGCTCAAAGAGTAACTTTTTCAATGCTTATTTTAATCATGAGTATAGCTTATACTTTTAAACATTTTTTTAAATGTTTTGGAATCCTTTGTTAAGGATTTTGTTTTGCTTTTATTAGGATAGCAGTACTTCTGAGAATATTGATTGCTTCACTTTGAAAATGTATCATTTCTTCAGTGTACATTAGGCAGACGGAGAAGTTGAGTCTTGGCAGTCACATCACAAGAATTCCTCTGCAAATGTCTGTCCTGGAAGTAGCTGGCTTATTTCCTGTTAATTGCGAAATTACTGGTTTTAGAATAAAGAATAGCACCAGTGAGGTTTTCCTTAATTGAGGCCTTAACTTCATCTACTATTTATTTATTCACCAGTAAAAATCCATACGTTAATGCTTTTGTTTTAAGCTCTTTGCAAGAGTGCTTTTAAAGTACAAAACATAAAAGCAAGAAAACAATATAGGATATCTCTGAGAATAAAAGAAATCCCATAGGATAGAAAATACACAAATTCATTCTCATAGTCAATTTACCTGAATTCTGTTTGTCTTGTGGTCCTGGGGCTTGAACTCAGGACCTTGCGCTTGCCAGGCAAGCTCTCATAATTACCTGAATTCCGTTAGCCCCAATGCATTTCCCCTGAGAGAGAAGCAGTATCGCCAGGTAGGATACTGCTTACTATTAGTTGAAAAATAAACCCATACAAGTAAGAAAATGATTCTTTTTGATATTTGTTATGTTGTGTGCATGTGTGTCATAGAAAGACAAGGATGGAGGCGGGGAGAGAGCGAAGGAGAAAGATACAGAGAGAGAAAGAGAGAAAGACAAAGAGAGGTTAGCTCTTGGTGCTGACCAGGGACGCGTATCTTTCAGTCAGAGCTCTGAGCAGGGCAAAGCGAGAACTGCCCGGGAGTGAATGCTGCAGATGAGCAGGCTCTCCTGTCTCTGTTTTGACTTGGTTACTATTCTATAAAAATGAGCACCAAAATGACCTTTAAAAATGCTGGTAGGAACTTTCGAATAGGCCTTAATTCCCAGGGAAATAAAGATGTGCTTTTTTCTTTACAAATAATTACATTTGTTAAACATAAAGTTTTTCCTAAGAAATTCCTTCTCATATTTATATGACTTCTGTTTACCCCATGCCAGGTCAGAAAAAAGAGGACACTGCTGCTACTGATTGATGAGGTAAGGCATGGAAGTCTACACTGAAAATAGCAAAACTCTTCAGTTTGGGTACCATTTTCTAAATCTGCAATTCAAATAGATCAAAATCTGCAAATGCCTGTGACAGGGCAAGCAATCCATTTGAGGGGACTGGCGTATTAATCTTTCAGCAATGGTTTGAGGCACAAGACTGCTTTGAAAGGAGGTGATTGATTTCCTTAAAAACTGTAGCAGATATATTATTTATACAGCTCCATCATTTTTCTCCTCTCTTCTTTGTCTTTCTCTTCATGTGTTAGCATTTTGTATGGTGCCCTCCAATTTAGCTAGACCCCAGATGTATCGACTTCTTATTATTAATAAACGTTAAAAGAGCAAGGATAGTTTAGATTAAACTGTCCTGCTCCTTACAGTAGCAGAGTCCTTAGGACATCTGGACAGACAGCGAAATGGCATGGGCTTTTTAACAGTACAAATAAATGGAAACATTTTACAGAAAGGAGGAGACTAAAGTCCTGGTTCGGAGCGTGAACCGTAACACTACGCTGACTCCACCTGCGCCTCAGCGCGGTTGCTCATCCTGCGGGACCTTTGGCAATTCATCTCCACGTGGAGCTAACACGGTACTTGCCTTGTGGCGTGGTTGTGATGATTGAGTAAATAGACATACGTAAAGTGTGCAAGTTGTAACTATATTTTAAAATGAATTAGAAAAACAACAATAATAAAAATAAATTACACAGACTCTCGAAATAGGCCATATGCGCCAAAGGCTGGAGTTAGTACATTACCTGGAGAAAAGAGCGGAACAGGACCGAGGATTTTAGCTGCAGGGAGAGCTAAAATCTGCTTCTTTCTGTTACCAATGGCAAGCCTGGAAGAAAGGGACGAGCCAGCGGAAGTTAGTACTGTTGACTGCTGAGGAGGGATCGCGAATAAAGGGGAAGAGAGCGCAGGCAGCGAGGCAGCGCGGGGTCAGTCTGAATTCACACGTTCCTATGATTGCGGCAGTTTTACAGGCAATGGAAGTGTTAGGGAAGCGATTCAGGACAGGGTGGGTTGAGTCACGATGAGCGGATGACTGTGAGTGTGACCAGAACGTTTCACATTGCAGTTACCTGGAAAGCTGTGTACGTACAAATAATGGAAACTTTCAATAGAAAGTATATATGTGGGCCGGGGAGATAGCTCAGCGGCATAAGCACCTGTCTGGCTAGTGCAAAGTCCTCTGTTCAATCCCTAGTAACACCAGAAAAAGAAAAGCATATATGTTTTACATAGGTAATAACACATATCTATCACATAGGTATAGATTAGGCATGCTATATATGAATAAAATAGTTACGGAAAATTATTCACCAGATTTTAAGATCAATTTACTTGAATATTTCTTTTTGCAAGTCTTACATCTTGAACTTGAAAAATCCTAACTGGATTAAGGTTAGGCCTGAGTTGACTCTAGGAAGGCTCAAGCTCCATGGTGTAGGTGGGCTTTAATAAAAGATTTTGTGTCCATATTTTTGTTGCTGTTGAGTGAAGGTACTAGAAGATAAATTTCTATGTCCTGATAAATTATAAATATATATCTTGTTAATTTTTTCTGGGGAAATATGATTTAGTAATTGTATTACTAAGTAATCAAATCATTGAATTGTAATTTCTTTTGTATCACAACCAGTTGATATTAGCAGGGCATGGTGATAAAACTGTCAAACGTTAACAAAACAAATTTGAGTTTTCTCTTTAAGCCTGACTCGACATTTACTGTAACTGCTGCTCAGATATGTAGGAGTCTAGGGACGTGTTTGGAGTTATGATCCAAGAATTGGATGGGGCAACCAAAAAGTGTCCAATTTAACATTGGAGGGAAAAGAAGCAAAGGGCCGTGCTCTGAAGAAGAGAAGAGAACAGAGAAAGTTTACAGTGCATGCAAGCCGGCCACTGCAAGAGCAAGATGGTGGCCAGAAAGCCAGGCGGGAGCTGCTGTCTTTAATATTCTCCTTCTGACATCTGCTCCGTCTGTAGAAGGTAAGAAATGAGATTCAGTGACTTGATTTTTCACAGTATAATGTTTCCTTAGCCTCCTTGCCATCTATCTATTATCTATCTATCTTGCATCTCCATATAGGAAACATACACACAGGAAAGAATTTTGTAATGATTAATCAGAAGACCATTTTTTATTTGTTTTATTTTATTGTATTTTTTTATGCATTTAGTACAGGGTCTACAGGGTCTCACTACACAGATTGGACTCATAGTGATTGTCCTGTTTTCAGCCTCCCAAGCACGGGGGTTACAGGAGCGCACCACCACGCGCACAGTCTCAGTTGCTGTCTCAGTGTGCCCTGGGGGCAGGGCCTGCACAGCATGCTGGGTATTGAATTCCAGTCCCTGCGTCTGCCTAAGCAGGGGCTTTAATCTGATAAACTATCTTGCCAGCCCCAAGAAGACTATTTTTTAAAAGAAACATCCTGTTAGGGTATCTTAATCTGGTGTTCTTATTTTGTAGGATAACAGTACACCTTTCTATTATTTTCTGTACAATATTGATTTCTGCTTTAAGGAATCAGAAAGGTAGTAGCTCTACATCTTGGGCTCCTACTTCCCAGTCATCTTCCTACTTCTTGTGCCTTTGTTTTCTCTATGTGAGCCATATTTTTCCTTGTTCTTTCTCAAATCCTCAGGTGTCCTCTTGACTCAGGGACTTTGCAGTTGCTTTTCCTTCCTGCTGAGTAGTTATCCCTTTAGCTATCCTTAGATCAGCATAATGGGGCCACCCTAGGTAAGATTTTAAATCTCTGTGGTCCTTCATGTTTTCTCTCACTAGTTTCTTTTTCTCCTTAGCACTAAACATAATCTAACACATCAAAAATATTACTCACAGATTGATTTTCCATCTTCAACACAAGAATTTCAGCTCCATGAGAGTAGGCATCTTTGTTCACTCTCATGTCCATAATGTGTAACAGTGTGCTGGAAATTGTAGGTACTCTATAAATTCTAGGTATTTTTAATTTAGCAATTAAAAAAAGAATGATTATGGGATAGCTCCAAGTTTGTCTTTCCTTGAGGTGGTAACACTGAATATCAAGTCCTTCTACATGCAAGTCTACATTAAGGAATTTTGAAAATTAAAGTCAGTTTAAATCCTCTGATACAGTATTTGAAATCGTTATTGTAAACAGAAAGGCAATGTATTAAAGATGTACATGCATTTTCTTTTAAAACTTTTGGGTAAGTAGATTTCTTTGTCTTACGGATTTCTTTATTGTTTTACAGGGGAATAAATAAATAAGTCAGCAGAAAAAATATTTAGATAGGTGGTAGGCAACGACACCACTGGGAAATGTATTTGATGAGTTCCAATAAACTATGTTCCAAGTAAATTATAATTGCTACCCAGGAGAGAAAAACAAAAACTAAAGAAATTATTTCTGCCTTTATTTGGTGGAAATTATGTGCACATAACGCACTTGACAAAAAATAATGATGAACTGAATGTAGAACGATCATAGCAAAATATTCATAACTTCACAATTCAGTATAAGTCAAATATTGGCGCTCTTAAAAGGAAGGGAGGTTATACAATTTTTCAAAAGCAGTTGCTTGATATAATACCAAAAGTTGAGCTTTTCCCGAGCACGTTCTTTATGACTGGCATGGTGCTGAGGACTACACAGATTAAAATATGAAATTCTCCAAGAGCACTGTGAGGTGAGTGCTCAGACTCTCCACTTTACCTATGAGAAAATCGATTCTCAGAGAGGCCATGCAACTTCCCCACTTCCCCATGTGCTTAATGGCAGAGTGGAGATTTTGCTTCACCCAAGCTAGGTCTTAACTTCAAGATAAAGGAGCCCATAATTGTGGTACTAAAGCAGCACGGAGTCACTTTTGACTACTTACTCTTGGAATACCCTGACACATTTGGAGAATACCTGCAGAACAGATGACCCAGTGGCTCCTCAACAGGGTTTTGCAATCCAGGTTTTATATTCATCAGATATAGAGCATCTTCAGTTTGCACTAGTTCCTTAATTGCATGTTCTTGATTCTGAAATCAAAGTTTCTACTAGATTTAATGTCTGTAGGAATTACTCTTATAAGAGTTGGGAAAACAAGAAGGCTAAAAGAGAAAAAGAGAAAGGAAGTTAAAAAAGACAGCTAATTAATCCCGATAATTCATGGGTAGAGAATCCCCTCAGCCCCAGGAGACTAACCTATCTATCCCCCTGACAGTGAGATATTCCATCCTCTGCATAGAAGCAAATGAACCCATAGAGAAGGAAAGCATGCCAAGATAAAAATTTAAAAAAATCCATAAAATATATTAAATCTGGCCTGGATGTAGTAAACATTTGGAAATGAAACAGATGATGGCAATCTATGAGAGAGGGGCAGGTGGAAGAGTTTTGGAAAAAGACACCGTTCGGTTGTCTGCTGCTCTTTCCAATGCGCCTGGCTATTCCTTTTGTTGGAGAGAAAGCCTTTTATCTCGGCTTCCAGATTGTCCTGTACTTCTATGCTCATTAGAAGCTCTGCTGCTCTCTGCTGTCTACAAGATGTTTTCAAACAGGGTTGGTCACGTTCACCAATTCTGCTGACCTAAATACTACTAAACAGCAAGCGGTTTTATTTTGGTCCCTGGAAAATATAGTATGTGTATAATATAAGCCAATACACCCGTTCTTCCTTTTCTTTGTTTAATTTTTCTCTGGCTAGTCATAAAGTTATGCCTGCTTTTCCCTGGCTATGAAATTCTTCCTATGTTGTCATTTTCAATTTGTCATAATCTGTTGTACATTTAATCTGTCATAGCACAAACAGGTTCAATTGGTTAACTTCAGTGGACTACTATGTTCGAGTGGTTTAAAAAAGGAAAAGAAAAATCCAAAGTTCTATTATGAGGATTTTAAGCCAAATTCCCTCTGTCCAGATGGCTCCTACTACCAGCCAGGAAAATGCAGAGCCTTTCTATTTCCTGCTGATTTGTTTACAGTGGCCCTTGATTGCTATTAACGATCCCCAGCTGGAGTGGCTACCTAGTCCTGACTCTCGTCCATTTCCCAAATCTTCATTAACCCCTTGGGGTGAGCCCAGCTCTTTTGCTGTGTGTGCCTTCTTCACTTTTTTGCAAAGGGAACACAACTTTAGGTTCCAGAGTTTTCTAGAAAAAAAATGGCAAAGTGAAAATAGTCAGATGATTCCAGGGAAGGCTTCTTTAAATTTCCCCTAAATTCCTCCTCATGCAGCCATATCCACGTTCACTTTCAATCACTTTTTAAAGCATGAATTCTGAATCACCTCACTCTCCCAATAAAACCCTCATGTATGAATGTATCTTTTCCCACTTGAGATTGTTTTTTTGAAGTTATTTTAGGTATAGTTTTTGTCAATTCTGTAAAGTTTTAATTACCCGCTGATGCCTACCACCTCTCATATCTTCTTTGTCCTTACTCTTAATTTTAGTGGAGGTAAAAATATCATAGAATTAGCCAATTTCAATTAGGTTCAGAAATGGCACATTTATGTAGCCTTTGCTTAAAATACACAGAATGTTTGCATAGCAATAAAGAGGGAGTGGAGAATTAGCTCGAATTTCACTCTTCTTACATTCACCCAGGAGGTACATGTCATGAATTAAGTGATAGAAAGTGAATTAGTGTCTTTCACTTTTGGTGCTTCTTTTTTTTCCTCTCACCTTGCCATTAGCTATTAAGTTCCAAATTCCTCTGGTGGTTTTTTTTCTTCCATAATTTTATTGAGAAACAAATAGCAATGAGACAGTTACAAACCAAATTGGTAGGACAGTTTCAATAATTAACACATTGCATACATTCTTCCTAGTGGTTAATTGCTGTACAAGATGCGGACATGATACCCTATTTACAAACACTATTAGAACAAATCCCTCTATTCATAAAGAGAATGCAGCTATATACCTAGCCTAACCACTTTGAATACACAGATACAAAATGGTAATTCATTTGTATCCCCTTTTTTTGTTTAGTTCCGTTATTTGAATATTATAGGTGTGTAAACTCAGCAAAATATTCTAAAAGAGTCCAGTAGCCCATAAGAGTATTGGGTCTTCTGCTTGACTGGCAATGTCAGAAATTGTTGATCTGAGACCCCTATAGCTCAACATAACAGCATAGCTTTACTTCTTATACTTCGTTTTTATACTTTTCTGCTGGATGGTTAAGACCAAGATAAAGCAAGACCTATGCAACAAGAGTTGTAGCTTTTGGGTCTGATAAGGTCAGTGAGATCCCCTCAGGATTTATCCTGAGATCCTGTACCTCAGATTGTAGATCCTTTGTCAGTGTCAGCCATGTGGATGAGTCACGGCCCAATGTCCTCTTTGTCCTTTAGTGGGGCACCTGCTGATCAGTGGATGCCCCGGAGCATGCTTTCCCTGGCAAGTGTTGTGCTGTGTACCTCCCCTGTGTTAGTTCTTATTTTGAGCAATGACTGAGTTATATTTCCCAGGATTTCCTTTTACAGAGTGAGAGATCTGGAGACTTAGAGAAACTAAGAATGAATAGCATCTAAGTGTATCCTAAAGAATAATTAAATACATACATTAGTAAATTATCTAGAAATTTTCTTCACAAAAAACTTGTGAAGCTAGAGCAAATGTGGAATATGGCACTGTAACTACTGTCTTAGGAAAATAATTATAACCCAAGCCAGGATTAGGTCACAGCAGCCCAGGCAGCCTCTGGCTTTCAGGACCTGCAGCTGAGAGCAGTTACGGGGGGTTTATTGTATGAAACAGATTTAGAATCTCATCACTTTTCCAAAAACGATGAAATTGGTTTTGTTTTCCATGCTGGTTTGTAACATGAAATACCTAATAAGAATTTAGACATGCAATATGCATTTAAAAAATAAAGCTTAAATGTCCTTTAATAAACTTAAATACCAGATATTAAGATTTAATTGGTAACTTCTTATGGTGTGGTTTACTAAATTATTTTAGAGCATATGATCATTTTTTCTGGTATTTGTGACCCAGTTCTTCAACAGATTTGCTTTGCTTTTCACTTGCACAAAAATTCAGGCAGACTTGTTATTTTGCTAATCTTAATAACCTCTCTGTTTAAAAATAACCATTGTGAGCATGCATTTAGAGCCTGACCAAAGACCCGGTCTCCCCAGGAGGGATTTTTTTTGTGGGAGCGCAGTGTTGCTGAATCAAGTCCCCTGGTACTAATACACTGTCCAAAATGGCACCCTGCAGCGTGCTCCGGGTGAACAGATACATTCCCAAGTCAAATGAGGACTTGGGGAATCGCCCACATTTACCTCAATAACCAGCTGTGCAGATGCCGAAGCCCAGTTGATCTACGGCAGCACTTGAGAATCCTGGAGGGTCATTAAGTTCAGTCCTCAGAGGGTTCCCCAGCAGGGCTGGGGGCTCGCGGGTCCAGCGTGACTGATAGTCGTCATTACTGGAGGAGACCAGAAAGGCTGACTCAGCCTCTATGCATCCCGCTACCGGTCCATTCACATATTCCTCCCGTCAGTTCCCTTAAATTTTCTTCTTCAAACTTAAGGAGGAAGACTTTGGACATGTTTTTCTTCTTCATTCAGTTTCTTACTCCGAGACAGAAACAACAAAATTAAACAGACAGACAATGGAGAATCGAGATTTTCATCAAAGCGAAAATAAGAATTTTTGGAAAAAGTACTTGTTTTGGCATCTCTTCCTCGCATGGTTTTGTTTGTGCATCCTTCATGCTTCAGCTAAATGTACCTCGCCTGACAATCTGGGGACTCTGAAATCTGTATTCACTTCTTAGCTTCTGTCTCAAAATGCAATGCATACAAACCTGTGCTTAGATTTAATTGTGTTATTGTCTTTGTATTTTCTAGGATGACTCTATTTTTTCCCCTCAGTTTTATTTTAATGGATAACTGCTGAAGAAAGCAACACTGTCTTTTTCATATACATTCTTTTCATGCCATTATACAAAATAATTATTTTTAAGAAACTTTATGTATTCACCTAAAAAATGTAAGAGTTCATTTTCTAAGTATTGAGCATAATGTAGTGTGTAAGAGTTGTTGGACTGGTAGAAGCTCTTACATAAAAAAGTATTTTCTTTTGGGTACCTAACATATTGAGTTTCTATCTCATTTTGGAGCAATCATTTGTAGTATGGTTAATACATGTAATTTTATTACAAGTAAAAGTATTTATGCTTTGAAATAATAGGCCTGAAATTGTACATTTTCTTATGAGACACAAGCCCCAAAATAGCCAATTAAAATCTTTCTTGTGTTTAAGTAGCAATTTCAGCAGAAAACATTGAAAAAATATACCTCCACAGAGCTTAAAGTTCTTTGAAAAGTACTGATTAGTCTGCAGTCCCCAACTTGGGAAGCAGAGGC
>NW_004524642.1:1282887-1283890 GCF_000260255.1 Octodon degus
ATAAAACCTCCCAGCAGGTGTTCCAATGGTGGTGTATTTTTTAAATTAATGATAGCCTTCCTGTTCCACTTGGGATCTCTTTGCTTCTTCATCTTACATGTGTGCTACTTTATATCTTTGCTTTCTATCTCTTCCTTACACTGACACAAGCTTTTTGTCCCTGTATTTGGTTTAGCAGAATAAAAAAAAACTTGTCCAACAGGCAGAAATAAACCAGCTTGAGTGACTTCTCTCTTTTAACTGGCCAAGAGGTTGAGTTTCACTTACCAATATAGTCTCTAGCTGCATCATTTTACCTACAAAACCTTCAAACTTATCTTTTCTTATAGCTGAATAATACTCCACTGTGTAAAAATATCCTATCTTTTTCATCCGCTCCTTAGTTGATGGCCATCTGTGTTGCTTCCAAGATTTAGCTGTGACCAACTGTGCTGCTATAAACATGGATGTACATATATTGCTGTGGGTTGATGATTTCAGTTCTTTTGGAAAAGTACCCAGGAGGGGAATAGCTGGCTTGAATGGAACCTCAAATCCCAGCTTTCTAAGGAATTGCCCTACTGATTTCCATACTGGTTGTACCAGCCTGCACTCCCACCAGCAGTGGAGAAGGCTTCCTTTTCCCCACAGCCTCTCCAGCATTTGATATTGGTTGACTCTTTGACAATAGCCATTCTTTCTGACATAAGATGGTATCTCGGAGTTGCATTAGTTTACATCTCTAGATTGACCAAGGATGTTGAACAGTTTTTCATCAGTCAGATCCACATATGCAAACATATAATCTTGCTAGTGTGAGAACCAGAAGGAATAGTGAAAACCTAAAAGGTACAGCAGACACTGTAGGAAGGAGAAAGTGGGATGAGGAAAAGGACAGATGAAAGAAGGGGAAAAATATATTTAGGTATATATGCAGTATAGTTTGCATAATTGTCTTGTCGATTTCTGCTGATCTTTTGAAAGGAGCAGTTAATGTTCTCTCTCTCTCTCTCTCTCTATATAT
>NW_004524642.1:1284249-1303838 GCF_000260255.1 Octodon degus
GGGCGTGCTCCAATCCCACTAAGACTGGGCATTGTGGCATGCCCATGAACCTGTAATCCCAGTGCTTGGGAGGCTGAAAAACAGGAGCATCACTTTGAGTACAATCTGCATAGTGAGACCTTGTAGACCCTGTACTAAATACATAAAAAATAAAAAAATAAACATAGCATCATGTAATACAGTAACCATTGTTGAATTCCTACTTTATTTAGTGAAATCTTGTATCATTTCTAACGTTTTTTCTATCACTATTTTGTATTCTTTAAAAATAAAAGAAAAAATAAAAATAATGAAGACACTAGAACTACATATTAACCTAAAAAGAAGAAAAAGAGATTGAATTTCTTGTCATTAAGCTATCTGCAGGTGATTTCCGTGGATCCTTTCCTCTCATACTCTGTGTATTCTAGGAATACCCACCTAGAGAATGTGTCGCAAGTCCAGAGGACAACCAACCGATCCAATCACAGACATCAATATTTTGAGACTCACAGCTGACCATTAGGAATTCCCATCGTTTCATCCCATTTCTGAGAGAAATAGATTCTTACTGATGAAGCTGAAATGTTGCATTTAAAATGGAAAAATTCCAGTGGATGTTGAAATCTTAATTTTGAGGGAAATTCACATTCAAAAGATGGCCTCTTTCTTAGATGATTTGTATGAGGACAAAGACTTCCTGGTGCTTTTGTTACACTCTATTTTGAAATTTGACTTCTGTGTTGCTCATCAGCAAGTGCAAGGGCATGTCAAGCTCCATGGTATAGAACAACTCTAGCTAAGTGCATTTAAAATCTACTATCTGATTCTTCACCAAAAGGTAGTAGAATTTAAATTTGCAAGATCAGTTCAATTCTTAATATTTATTTGCACTGAAACTATTGTTCTGATACTGTCGAGCACAGCTGACCGGTACTTACAGAAGTCACTACATCTTTGATGAGTCAGACTGAACTGAACTGCCATCTGATAGGCCGTCGGTGGTTGAAGAACAGTTGTGTTCACCAACCAAACTATACTTGTTTTGCTATTTTGGAAAGAGGTGGAGCAATGTTTCTACCAACTTGCTTTTGAATTTGCAGGCTAACACTAAGCCAGATTTTGGCTTGGTGCCTGCAATCAGTTTAATTCATTTTATTCAACTCAAGTAAAATCAGATCTTTTAAAATGTAACATTCTTTTTGGAAATAAGATTTTGGCATTTGTCTTCTGCTACTCAGCTCTCTTGAGAAATTTAGCACTTTTCTGCCACCCACGATAAATTCGTTCAGATAGCTATATAAGTACACTATCACCAAAAAAATAAACAACCTCCAAAGAAGGGATCCAACCATTCAGCACAAACCTAAAAAATATACACAAAGTTTCAAGGTTCAGGTCAGGACAATCAAGTGAAAGGAGGACAAGGCTGTGTGTGATTTAGGACAGGGAAGTAGGACAAATAAAAAAGCTAATTGACTAAGAAGCCTTATAATTATTCTCGCATTATGAATAAGGTAGCATATGTTTTGGAAAAGTGTAAGACATTTGCAGAAATTCTTCCAAGGATATATTACTTTTTAAAAAATTTATTCATTTTAATTAGAAAATAAAATAGCAATGAAATGGTTTCAAAACAGGTTAGTAGGACAGTTACAATAATTAATACATTGCATATTGTTGTCTTCATAGTGATTATTCAGGGGACAAGATCTTGTCTGAACAATATTAGTACAAACCTTGTCATTGAACTAAGAGAAAGCAGCTGTATATCTATCCTATTTTGTACATACATATATATATATTTTTTTTTCACTACAAAATGGTCCTTTATGTATATCCCCATTTTTGGTTTTGTCTTGTCAGAGATGGGTGTAAGGGTTATATCATTGGGAAAATAAAGACGTCAGGGCAGCAGTACGGTCAGCCACGCTAAAGTAAAGGCGTCTCTGACTAATCACTGCTCATTTCAGCCCTCATATGATCCATACTGTGGCCTGTACTCCTTCTAAGCATTTAAGAAATTCACTCTAATTTTTTCCCCTTGATTTTTGTTGGGCTACAGAGTATATTTTTCTTATTTTGGCTATGGGATTCTGTCAGTGTGACATCACTGAGGAGCACACTGTGGGTTTATAACCTAAATGTGGGAGAAATTTCATCTTCTACTTGCTATTTGTGAACTTATTTTAATACCGAAAACTGCACTTTTAACCTCTGCATAGCTTGAGGAAAACGGAAATTTGGTATGATGAAGTAGGCCATTTATTTATTTGCAATTAGTATTCTCTTAATTATACAACATTCACAGTCAACTGCTTCACAAAATTAACTCCTTTGTTCCTTCAACTTGTATTCTCTTTAAACATGTTCCCGATGGTTAAGGAAATTGGCAAGAAAAAAATATGATCTATAATGTCTGTGATAAGGCTATAATTTATTATGTTGCCGTGTTAAACACATAAAGCAGATGCATTACCCCGCTCTGCTATTGTTATATTAGCTGATACTGCAGCAAAGAAGGACCAAGAAGTTGCCTTTGACAAAGCGAACTAATTAAGTTGATGTAGAAATATGAGGTGGAAAGTTCTAAGATTGATGTACGCTATTATCCCTCCGGAGAACGGAAACTAAGCTAAGTATTATTTAGAATCTAATAGGAACAAGAAAGACCATTTGACATTTATATTTCTAGAAACAAAAGGTTTTCTTTGGCTTGGTTTATCATCTTCTCTGTGGGGACTTGGTTGGGTAGAACTTCAGGCTGGAGTGCTCGAGGTGGGCGGCATGGCTTTCTTTTGTTCTGAGGTGTTCACCTCAACTGGAGCACTGATTTGTTCAGTCCCGCAGGGTTGCGGCCAAAGAGCTGAGGTTGGTTCTCTCAGTGCCCACTGGATAGTGCCTTAGGTAGGGCAGGACCAGCTTTGGGGGTTTCCTTACCGAATCACCACAGACTTGGCAGTGCTCTGAGGTTCTGCAGATTTCTATCCGTATAGCATGTCTAGTAAAAAAACACATTTTTCATTAAGCAAAGATGATCTTTTAAACTGAAATTAGCTAACTTTATTAAATCAGTTATTTTCTTATTTCTTTTCTTTTCTTTTTTCTGCATTTGGTACAGGGTCTAACTGCACAGCTTGGACTCATAGTGATCCTCTTGTTTTCAGCCTCCCCAGAGCTGGGATTACAGGCGTGCACCACTACGCCCAGTCTTGGTGGCCAGCTCGGCGTACCCGGGGGCGGGGCTATTTTCTTCTTGCAATTTAAAAAGGTAGTGGGATTGGAAGATTCAGGGAATACTGTTCTACATTGAAGTATTAAAATCTAAACATTTTCTTATTTTTCAATTTCACATCTTTCTTGAAATCACACACTTTAAATAGGTGTATGTTGTACAAAGGAAAGATTTGGTAAGTATTGTTTTATAGGAGCTAATTTTGGGGATCCTTCTACCTGTGGTCTGTAAACATAGCTGTAAAGTGCCTGAAGTGGGGGGAAGGAAGATGTGTGGAGACTACTGAGTATTAGATGTTAGCTCTTGGACTGGCTCCCAGTTTACAATTCAGTTTTATTACTGTAAATAAAAACATTGCCTATTCTTTATTTTTTTAACAAGATATTCATAAGGAACAGAACAAATATAAACTGCTGGCTCTTCTCCCACTAGTTTTTGCTTTTTTAATGGAATATGTTATGAGGCACTTAGCAGGAAACAACTGACACTACGTTCTTGGGTACGGTAGGCGATAAAACAGTAAGTGGAAGGAGAGATGCTCCTTAGAAGTTTCAGCAGGCTCATGAAATTGAATTCTGCAAGGAGCTGTCTGATTAAATTGTCACGTCCTGAAGGAGTTGGGGCATATACTAGGAGGATTTCCTAGCAGGCTTAAAGGAGAGTTTTGACACAAAAGCTGTGCAATGTGTGGGATTTAGCACTTCCACTTACCCAATCACACCAAATTAAAAACAGGGCTGGGGGATGCAGCTTGGCAACTCTAACTTATACAGGAACCAGAGTTTAATTATTGAACCTCTCTGGCCATCTGTACACATGTTAAAAATTTGAGGAAAGCATTAGGCTGAATTATTTTGATGACTATAGGAAAAGCGCACTCTTTTTATAGGGTGTGGGAATAAAGTTAACATTTATGGCGTGCTTGTTTATGCATCACAGTATGTGACAGTGTTGTTTTTTTTTTTATTTTCAATTTCACTTTAGCAGTCACCAACTTTTGGTTGAGTCTTATTATCTTTACATAGCTGGGAAAATATGTCCAGAGAGTTTTCCTGCTTCACCTAAGACCCCATAGGCAGTAAGAAGCCCATCTGTCTGGAACGGCGTTTAGACCTGATTGATTTAACACCCAAAGTGTTTTCAAAGACCTGGAAAAATTCACTTACCATTGTCTGAGGAGCAGAGAGAAGCTTCCTTATCGAGTTATTGCGGAGAATTTCTCACTAATTAAAAGGATGCTAAATAACTAGTAAATAAAAATTTCTTGCCTCTTTTATTTGCTCATTGACACCTGTCTTGAATCAATGCAGTGGATATTTTGTGTGAGGCCAAAATAAAAAACACAGGAATTAAAGGAGACATTTCTTTACTGCTCAGAGGAGAGACAGGCATATTAATAAAAATTACAGTGTCTTACGGAAAGAATGAGGCTACCGGAGCCTCAGACAGAAGTGCAACAAATTCTACCTGGTGTTGTATATTCAAATATGTTCTAGCATTTTCATAAGGTAATTTTATATGCTGTAAAATATACATATCTCAAATGTACCATTCAGTGAGTTTTGATAAATATAGGTAACTGTGTAACAAATACCAAAACAAGACAGGCCGCTCTCGTCATCCTGGAAGGTTTTCTTGTGCCTCTTCTCAGCTGTCTCCCGTTTAGTTTCCCTCTTTTTTTCTTCTTGCTGTGTGATATTTACATCATCAGTATATTTTCAGTCCTTGCTTTAATTGAAAACATTGTGGAAAGCTACTTGCCCACTTTACGAAGGTTTAATTTACTTGCAACTGGGCAATATAATTGGTAAATTTAAACGTTGGTTTAAGTTTAGTAATGCAGTATGTAAATCCGCTTTGTGGGGAAGCGCGGGCCGAGCCACGCGTCGGGCGGTGCAAGCGGCCACGCAGGGAAGCTGCCCGCGGCGTGTGCACGGTCCAGCTGCGCGTGCATCTCAGCGCGTCCTGCACGCCGCGGGCGACGCTGATGTTGTCGCACGCCGGCGAGGGCACTGATGCCAGCGTGTGTAGAATCCTCTGGAGCTGCCTCTGTTTTGCTTTCTTAGATACCAAGGGTACAAATAATTGTCCATGTCGACAGCTTCCGTTGGCCGAGGTGGCTTGGGCCACGCATGTCCACGGCTGCGCGACTCCACGGTGAAGACGCGCGAACCATGGCGTAAAGCGGCCAAAAAATTATGAGCCAGCCAGCGGCAAGAACACTCGCTCTGTTTTCGGTTCGCCACGCTAATTCTGGGTAGAGTAATACACCAGTGACCCCGTTCTTCTGGAAGCCTACAAGCTAAGGCCTTTGCACCAAATGACCGCGAAGGTTCTCCAGGATCTAATACTGCAGAACGGTGAATTCCTGGTCTTCGTCCTTGTCGCCTTTCCAGAATGCGAGTCTCTTCCGACCGTCTTCTCCCTCTTAGTACAGTGATGCTGTCTGACAGATTTCAAAACAACACTGTGGGCCGATCTAGTGTCCTTTTCATCTTATATTCTAGAAAAATTTCTTTTCTCCACCCCCCCCCAGAAGACTTACAATGGATGTTGTGGGAGAAACGCCATGCGGGAGGGCTGGGGAGGTAGCTCGGTGTTGTAAGCACGAGGTCCTGCGGTCGATCCTGCATGTGCTGCGCAGACCCCTGAGCCCCGGGCATGCTGTGCGCGCCACCAAACTGGGCACGGTGGCACATGCCTGTGATCCCAGTGCTGGGGAGGCTGAGACAAGAGGGGAGGAGTACTAGGAGTCTGAGCTGTGGAGCAAGGCCCGGTACCAAATAAATAAGCACATTAATTAATTAATTAATTAATTAAAAAAATTAAAAACCCCAAGACAGTATGTTAGAGTTTAAGATAGCCAAGAGCAGGCCACGTAGCTGGCAAAGATCCTGAGACACATACCTAAAGCTCAAGGAGGAAGACTGAGGAAAACTTCTGTAGTGTATACGCACTGTCTGCAGCGGTTGATGCACTGTGTCATCTTGAGAAGTTTGGAAGCTTAATTAAGCGACTCAGTGGACAGCCGGGATTGTTAGTTTGTAAACATCCCCCTCCCGTGGAGGAGGGCACAGACATCCGACATCGGAGCAGTTCTCCACCCCTTCCCTAGGGCGCGAGGGCCCACCCTCGAGTGACTCAGCACTTAAGGATGTACAAAGGGACTGGAGGAAGGCCGGTGGTGCCACGTCCTTGGAGGAGCCAAGGAAGGGAGCGGGCGAGGCCTGCTCCAAGCCGCAGCTGCGGCTCCTCCTCTTGCTCTTTGTTGCTTTCTGCCACCATGCACTGCTGCCTTCTGCCATGGAGCCAGCTGAGTATAGCCTAACACCTCGGCTAAGCGTGAGCTAAATACACCTTTCCTTCCTTCATTTTGGGTGTCAGATACTTTGTCCCAGCAACTAGAAAACAGTAACTGAGACACTGTCCTAGAAAGAGGTGGCAGTAATTGTAGAGCACTTAGAAAGAGGTGTCTCATAATAGGGAGAAGTTTTAGCTCATTGTTTCCTTGATTAGTGCTTAATTTTCTTTCTATACTAACTAGTGACCAGTTATTAATTTGACTCTTATGGAAAGTTCCAGCATACAGTCCTATTTAAATAGAACACGCAACCTAGATTGGAGCAACATAGCCGGAAACTTAGATCACGTTGAGTCTGAATATTGTTATACCATTTGATATCTTAATTACTAAATTTAGGAAAATGAGGTATCTTCTCCATTCATTGAAGAAAATGAGGTATCTTCTCCATTCATTGAAGAAAGATTTAAATTTTAAATTTAAATTTTAGGGGATATATAAATGAATGTCCATTTTGTATCTGTGTGTTCAAGTTATAGAGGGGTTTGTTCTAATAGTGTTTGTGAATAGGATATCATGTCTGTATCTTGTACAGCAAAGAACCACTAGGAAGGCAGTATGCAATGTGTTAATTATTGAAACTGTCCTACCAATTTGATTTGAAAGTGTCTCATTGCTATTTGCCTGTCAATAAAATTATGGAAAAAAATAAATTTAAATTTTAAATTGAAGAAAGATTTAAAATGCAGAAATAGAAAAGTGAAGTAGAATTTGAGAGGGCAAATGGACCACTGGACTATATTGGGTTATTTTGCTGAATTCATGCACCTAAAATATTTAAATAGCAATGAAATACCCATCTCTGACAAAACTAAACCAAAAAAAAAAAAAAAAGGGTGAAAATAAAGGATCATTTTGTATCTGTACATGCAGAATAGTTAGGATAGATATACAGCTACTTTCTCTTAATTCACTGAGAAGAAAGATTTGTACTAATAGTATTTGGACAGGATATCATGTCTGCATCTTGTACTATGAATAACTACTACGAAGACCACAATATGCAATGTATTAATTATTGAAACTGTCCTACTAACCTGTCTTGAAACTGTCTCATTGCTATTTGTTTCTTAATAAAATTAATTTAAAAAACAAACAAAAAAACCCCAATAGATTAGTGATATCCTCAGGTTGGGGGTGCAGGGTTGGACAGCTGGGGAGAAGAGAAATGTGGCTGGCAATGAACACAAAGTTTTGTGATGAGGTGATAAACACATGCTGGCTTATTTAGTGATTGCTATGCAATTTTATGAATGTACAAAAATGTTGCATTGTACACTTTAAATCACTGCATTATATAGAATGGAAATTGTATCTGAATAAATTTATTAAAAATAAAATCAAATGTGTTGGGGAAAAAAAGGATTTGAGAGGGCAGCTGAGTGATATTTTGATCTGAATGTATGCCAGGCTGAGTTGTTTGGGCTTCATTTTGTAGGTAGTGGAATCCACTGCTGCCTTGTGGGAATTGGACTTAATTATCATCCATCTTTTATTTTATTCTTTTTATTAATTTTATTAATAAAACCAGGGATTGAGCTCACGCCCTTGCGCTTGCCAAGGAAGCGCTTATTCCCCAGGGCCATCTCCCCAGCCCCTCTACATCTTTTAGATGAGAACAAATATTTTTGGCTTTTTATAAATTGAAATATGGAGGTTAGAAACTGCAGCAAGATACCTAGAGGACAGAAGACACATGGTGATAAGAGCATGTGGTAAGGAAAGACTGAATAGGTCTAGAGGAAGCTATTAGAGAGAGGGGGCTATCTATCCGTTCATCCACATATGTTTTATGATATATATTATATATTAGGTTATGTATGCTATCTATTGTATGTTATATGTCATGGTTTATATGTTGCATGTTACATGTTATATTGCATATTGTATGCAGAGAGAGAAAAATAGAGGGAAAAGAGGAAGATAGCTAGAGAGAGAGAGACGATTGTAATATGGAAAGGGAAAGTGTCAGAAATGATGCTGTGATGGTTTAAAATGACTTCTGAAATAAAGTGCTTAAATATGTTAATTATAAATACAGTGAATTTATTACATCACTCATAGTATGATATGTGTATTTATATATATATTTATATACCTTCAATCACCCAAAGCTGAATTCGGTGACTGTGACGTGAATGATTCTTTCTCACAGAACACACGCCAGGAGCACCCCAATGCAAACACAGAGGCTGCTCTCACCGCGCCTCCCACCCCTGGCAGCGCTGTAATGAGGAGCGATTAGTATTTTAGTTGTCACCAGCTACTCATGCAAGCTACATTAATTTTGTTGAAAATGGTCATTAAGAAAGTTAATTATTTTGAAGTGTTAACTGATTATTGTGTAAGTACTATGTATTCACTAATTATTGTTCCTTTCCATTAATTATGTATAATTGCTTAATTCCTAAAAGCAGATGATTTTTGTTTTATCATGCTGTTCACTTCTGGCTTGCCAGATAATCTTCTGTACGAATTCAGAACTGTACACTTGAGTGTTCAAAGTAATTTGATAAACATTAACTTGTTAATCCTAATGACTTCTTGGTATCAAAATGCAAAACTCCTTCTTGCTAGCTTGTGTCTTGCAGTCACTGTAAGTTGACAACTGAATAATAACCGAGCAAACAAAGCTAATGGCACCACTCATAATGCTCAAAAAGCCCCAGGAATTATCCAGTTTCCTCAGTGAAGGAAGGAAGATAAAGCACACCTGAGATTTCAGGGTATTGTGCTTATCCGGTGAAAACAGAACCTTTTAAAAATCACTATTTTAATATGAAGAGGAAATAGGTAAATATAGACAGATATAGACAATTATTTGTACATTCAAATAGAAGGAACCTTCTTTATGTTTACATCTTAAACCTGAATTTGTTTGGACTTTGTTTAACTTTGGTCTGATATAAGTACTTGCTCCCTATTATACAGAAGTGTGACATGAAGCAATTTATTTTTTTATTAATTTTATTGAGAAAAAAACTGCAATGTGGCAGCTTCAAAACAGGTTGGTAGGAGAGTTACAACAAAAATACATTGCATATTGTTGTCTTTGTAGTCGTCATTCACAGCACAAGATTCAGACATGATGTCCTGTCCAAACACTTTAGTACAGATCTTTCTTCTCATTGAAATAGGAGAAAGTAGCTGTATATCTATCCTAACTATTTTGTATATACAGATATAAAATTGTCGTTCATTTATATCTCCTTTTTTGTTTAGTTTTGTCAGAGATGGGTGTTCTATTGCCATTCAAATATTGTATGTTCATGAATTCAGCAAAATATTTCAATGTAGTCCAGCAGTCTACAATAGTAGTGGGTTATCCACAGGACTGGCAATGTCCGAATCTGATGACTTGAGCCTTCCACAGCTCAGCATATTAACATGGCTGGCATGAAGCAATTTAATATTGTGCTATTTAATGATTTACCTTTTAAAATTTCCAATATTTTTGTCTTTGATAGCTTTCTTTATATGTTAAAATGATGGGTTTGTTGTCAAAATTCATCTCTTATTGAAAACAGCATGTTGTTTTTCTGGCCTGATTCTTTAATCCCTACTGATTATAATATTAACACCGATTATAATTTCAAGTCTCATTTCTTTCAAGTATTTCTTCTTTTCTCAAGATACCGCCATCAACTCTTTACATAATACTTAGAAGAAAGTCATTCAAAAGCAGATTAGTTACCAATTCATGAATGATAAAGTGTTTCAGATTTATATTTGAACTCATTTTGGTGAATTAGATAATTTCTTATCCTCTTGATAAGCACTCTAGGGCAAAACATATCTATCACAATACACACATTGTATATAAATCATTGATTTTTAGCCCAGGTCAAATGAAAAAGAAAATAGTTTACAAACCAGAAAACAATTCTAACTATGGAATATGTGAATTAAAACTCCCTGCTTTCATTTGCTAGCTTCACTGCATCCAAATGCTGCTGATAATCACAGAGAAAACATTGCCTTCCTTACGTCATAAGAGCGGCATTCATCGCAAACAAACATGTGCAACGTGCTCTTCAGGCAAAACCCAGCCAGCCAGGCAGAAAGTGCGATGGCTAAGGCTCCTTATGTACGATCGTACTGAAATATATTCATGCGTGTTTCTTTAATATGCTTAAAGAGACCAGCAGAAACCAGTTTGGTGACATAGAAATTGCATTAGATAACATGCTTGTTTGTAAATGTTTTTCTAATTGTAATGCAGTTTACCATTCTAATTTACTTTACCATTATTATAAACTATTAGACACAGGCTGTAATCTCAATTAGGCAAACTAATTAGCAGTGAAACTTTGGGCAAACGTTTTATCTTCTCTTGACCTAAATTTACTTCACTCTAAAGTTGTGTAATTTGACTAGATAGTCTCTGAGGTCTTTTCCAGTTTAGGAACACTGTTTTATCAATGGTCAAATAAATATTACAGCTTTGATATGTTAAATTAATTATGTAAATTAAGAGCTTTAATTTAGATTCACTTAATGCATTTATAGGTGTTTAAAATATTTGGCTTGGTAAAGTTTGGAAGAGATCTTTATTTATATTGCTCATCCTCTTAAATGCAGGTACATGTGAATGCCTGCTATATTCATGTTTCACAGATAGATTCTCTAGCTTTAGGGATTTAACAAATGAGATAGATAAAGCTTCTAAAATAATGAAAACTTTTCTTCTCCACTAAATTTTCTAACATTACTTTGTCGCTATATAGTGGAACATGTTTTTCATAGGTATGTTAAAAATTATAGAATAGGAAAGACGACCTGTACACACATTTAACATAAAGAAATTCATGCATTACAGTAATATCAGGAAAATAGATTTCAGAACAAAGAACCTTACCAGCAATAAAGATATTAATGATGCAAGGAGCACTTGATCAGGACAGTGTAAAAATTTCAAGGGCTGGCCATATAGCTCAGTGGATTAAAGCTCCTGCAAGCAGGAGCAGGGCACAGAGGTTTGATCCCAGGCCTGCTGTGCTGGCCCTGCCCCCGAGGCACTTTGAGAGGGCAATTGAGATTGGGTGTGGTGGTATGTGCCTGTAATCCCAGCTCCTCGGAGGCTGTAAACAGGTGAATCACTATGAGTCCGATCTAGTAGTGAGACCCCGAACACCCTGTAGACCCTTCCCTAAAATGCAAAAACAAAAACAAAAACAAAAAAAAAAAAATCAAGTATGTATAGACCTAATAAGAGAGTCCCAGCTATGAAATCCAAAGCTAGCAAAGACGAAAAGGTGAAAAGGTAAACCCGTAACCGGGTTAAGTCCCAGTCACTTCCTGTGACCTCATTGACCTTTCCTGCCCACACACCTACTCCCGTGCCTCTTCTAATCTCCTAAAGGACGTCAGTCCTGTTAAATTAAGTCGTTTTTCCATTTATGACTTCATTTGCTCCCTACTTGCTACCTAAATCCCCAAGCACAGTTATTTTGGAGGCGAGGGCTTCAACGTATGAATATTGGGGTGATAAGATGCGTCCCATAGCCTCCTCCTTTCTGGGGTTGCTAGTATTTGCATCTTTCTCTAATCCAGAACAGTCACTCTGTGACGGTTAATTTTATGTGCTAACAAGACTGGGTTAAGAAATGCACAGAAAGCTGATGAAACATTAATCCGTGAGGATATTTTGAAAGAGACGGGCGTAGTAGACTGAATAGAGCACGCCCGCGCTCGCCGGTGCGGGTGCCCCCATCCACTTCAATGCGGGTCAAATAGAACTAAGCAGGAGGGGAAAGGGGACTGAGCTGTCTTCTCCAGAGGCGCGTTTGACTTCTCCTGAGTTGGCCTTCAGGCCATCGCACCTGTCACAGCAGTCGTTAGCTTTGCAGCCGAATTACAGCCCCGGATTGCCTTGTTCTCGGGACTTGGAACTTGGGTTGAATCATGGTACTGGCTTGCTTGTTTCTGCAGCTTGCAGTCAGCACGTAACCCATGAGCCGTTTCTTATTGTGAATTTCTTATCTCCGACCATCTGATTGGCTCGGGATCGCTGGAGAACCTTGGTGCGTGCGCCCCCGCTCCCGGCAGTCCCCGGAGTCTTACAGCCATTCTCGCACAAGTCCCAAGCGCATGATGTTTCATATCAATAGTAACTGAATCGGGCATTGGTGACATACAAAATACGTATCATGGGAGGGCACATTTACTTTCTATCCAGGAAGCCATGAAACCAGGCTAATCATGTGTTTCCACAATACAGTGCTGGTCGTAAGATAGAAATTCCCATGCCAGAAAGGACAGATGAGAAAAAGAAAGAGGAACCTTACTCCCTTAGTTTGGGACCGTGGGCTGCCTCATGGTGGTGGAGGGGGCCTCCCGGCCCGGCTGTGGTACCCAGGAGGAGAGGCTCCTCCCCTGGCCTTGTCGTGGAGTAAGCTGTGATAATCACTGCATTGTCTTCAGAATTATTTGCCTTTATCTTAAGGATAATATGCATTTGAAACTGGATTATCATTATTGTCCCCTCCTGTGGAATCTCAGAAATTGGGCATATTTTCCTTTTTCAGTCTAGTTTTCTCCTTTGTGTTTAGTTCCACCATGCTGTGGTCATTTTTAAAAATGCAGTTGGGCACATCGTATATGGTTAGCAAGCCCGGAGTGTTATAAATCAGAGGCTTCTTTTTGGTTTACCGCTAATCACATCTTCTCTTGCAGTTCTGTATTATAGTGAGCAATCCATCATAAACATTTTTATTTTACTTCGGAATCACTGAAAGGGTAAGGGCAGAAGCCAACAAGAGTTTATTCATAGCTCAGCAATTTGAAGATTTATTGGCTACCATTTATATTTAATTTAATACACTTACTTATAAAGGCAAGAGTTTTAGCTATTAGACTTACTTTTAACCTTGAAGGTGGCTGGGATAATAAACAAGGAGCAGAGATAAGGGTAAGAAACTCTGCCTTGAAAATATTTTGAAAGCAAACCGAATCCCTCCAATTATTCTGCGGCTAAGTGCCATAGGTCGGTGCAAACACGTGACTCGTTTTCTCAAGTCACCTGCCCAGACGAAATGCAGCTCATACTTAATCAGATGAGTAATAAATTAAAAAATAGTACATTTAGTAAAGTGATCCCTTTCCCTGGCTTGGAGTATGCATTGTTTTAATCGTCTCTGTAAAATCCTCTGTCTTTGCAAAGCTTGCCCATTTATTCTGCATTTTACAATGATCCTCCTCCACCTAGAATTTTGATAGAGAACTTTCAAATAATTTTATTTTATTTTTGGCATCTTTGAGGTTTTATTAATCATTGTTTCATGACGCCAGTGTCCCGACATGTTTCCGTTTGTGTGTGTGACCCTGGGAGTTGTGTGCAGGCCCCTTGTACTGAGGCACCCTGTGTGAGACTCTCCTCAGGGCGGTCAGAAGCCCGCCAGGAAGTCTTTCTCACTGTTTGCCTTCTTCCCTCCCTTCTCTCTTCCCCACTTTCCTCCCACCGCATTAGTGAACGTGACACAGAAAGGGCTTCCCTGGTGGCCTCTGCTCTCGAGGACTTTCCAGGTAGATGCGGCAGCCTGTGGCGGCTGCAAAGGGCCTTCTTAGGCACTCGGTGCCCCTCCAGGAGCCGCCTGCAGGTTTTTCTTTACTGCTGCCTTCACCAGTCAGAGATGAAAAGCCAGGTTGTGTCAAACCGCATAATAATCTTGATGGGCTTTAAATTTTAATTTTAGTCAAAATATTGGATTTTTTGAAAAAGAAGAGGAAATAGGAAATGAGCTTTACAGTGTGGTTTTACATGGAATGTTGAAGTGTTACCAGCATTAGTTTTTCCATGTATATTCTTATTTTTATAAGTGGTATGCAGTTATTTAGTTTAACCAAGTATGTTCTGGGTAAGCCAGGGAAAGGAAAAGTTGAAACAAAATGAAAAAATGAGCACTTTTAAAAAAAAAGCCAATATGACATTTTCAGAGCAGGTGAAATGAACAAACTCCATCATTGGAACAGAATAATATAATATTCATGTATGAAATACTTATTTAGAATTCTCTGAAACCTACCGTTACTTGATAAAGGCTTTCAGCATACCGCTTTCCAGGGTAGAATGGCATGCAGACTGAATAAGGGAGGCTGCAAGACCGGGGCTTGCACCTGACTGCAAAGGAATCATTTATTCACCACTGAACTTTACTCAGACTAAAAAGATATAAACAGATAGATAAATCGATAACAACCAAGCGTACAGAGACAGGTTCTTATTTTAATTTAGAACCATTCTTCTCTTAGAGAAGTTGTCAACTGAAGCACAGAAATTGAATCCTGTTTATTTTATTGCAATTAAGTACAAGTGGGCATTTTCCACACCACCTCTAAAGAAATAAACAGTAAGGTAAGTTGCTTTTGACACTATTTATTTTTCCAATGTGCAACTAATTAGTGAGCTCATTCTTTTAACAGCTGTCCCTGTTGTTCAGGATTTTTCTAGGAAGATTATGGCCAATAGATGGAAAATAGAACTTTAAAATATAATAGTAATAATAATAATAATCCACAAAGCATGTTTGAGGAATTAGGCAAAAACAATAAATAAGTCATCTCATAAGAACTCAGTGATCTTGAGCTTCCTTTTCAGCTTACATTGAGGTTGTGTTGGTTAGTGTCAGTGGGAAAGCATACCCTACAGTGGAAAAATACTAGACACAAGTCAACCGCAAAGGGTTCACGATGAGTTTGAATAGGCATTCTGAGTTCAAAAGTCTGCTGGGATCTTAGTTAATCCCTTACAGTATACTGCTGCAGACGAAAGACAGAGCTGGCTTCCATCCAGAGTTGCCACTGCATCTTCCATTCGGATCAGCACGTTAATTTGTCCATTCTCCATAATCTCTACATTTAATATCTTTCCCAGTCATGCTCCGTGGGTGTTCCATTTTTACAGAATTAGAAGATATGTGGTGCTATCAAAAAAGTAAAAATCACACTCCAAAGAAGTAAAACTTATTATTTTTGAGCCTCTGACTCTAAATGAGTGGGAGACATAAATTGGAGGGAAAGAAGTTAGACTTTCTAACACTCTATAAAATTTCTGCGCAGCAGGGGCAACTCAGCTGGTCACCTGCACTACATGTCGTTTGATTTGTGCCTTGTTCAAAAATCGTATTTCCAGTAAAAGTCCACCTGTTATATGTTTACAAACATATGTTATGTGCTTACTTTATTAGAAAATTTCATATAGAGTAATCCAAGTAATGCTTCAAAAGTGTTATGGTGACTGGGACTTCTTAATAGTAATAATTCTGCTAAGAATTTTTGGATTCTCCTAACTTTACAGAAATTATAAAATAGATTCTCTTCTGCCATGGATTTTTTTAAATTTATTTTTTATTTTTCATTTTTTGTATTTGAGGGCAGGGTCTACAGGGTGTTCAGGGTCTCACTACTAGATCAGACTTGTAGTGATCCACCTGTTTGCAGCCTCCCAAGAGCAGGGATTGCAGGCGCACGCCCCCACGCCCAGTCTCTCTTCTGCCTTAGATTAATTAATACTCTGGTGCTGACAACCCCATAGTCCATGCCACTGTCATCTGAGCAAGAATCTAGAGAGAATGGGTGCTTCTAAGTTGTCATGCACACTTTTGCTTGCAACTTCTAAAAAATAATTCATATAATAGTCATTGGTGGATAATAAAAAAAATAGGTGATGGATACTTACTAATATACAGGGTGTCAAAATATTATCCCAAGTATTATTTGCTGATCACAAAAACAAAAAGCTAGAGATACCAAAGAGGGATGCAGCAGAGCTCAATGCTGGTGTCACTTCCAGTGCAGCAGCTGGGCGTCGTGTTTCCTACTGTGACGAGGCGCGTGGAGCGCGGCAGCGTCTCCTCATATGAGAATGGGATGCTTGACCACCAGAATACCCGCCAACCTCCTGTTACTTTTAGGGCTTTGGGAGAATTTCAAGATGGATAGTAACTCAGTGATAATGACGTTAGTGCTTATTCTTATACACACAAAAGATTGATACGGCAATTGCCACTTACATATATATATATGTACACACACACACACACACACACACACACACGTATCAAGTCATTTTTAGAGAAAGGGTGAATTTATGGAGTTGGCCCATGTTATTAATGTAGCAGCAGGTCCAAAATATGCAAAGTACACCAAGGAAATGCCTCTGTTCTAGTTGAAGTTTGAAATGTTTGAAAGCTGCAGTGGCAGAACTCCCCTTACTCATGATAAATCTGTTTTTATTCAGGACTCTAACTGAGTGGATGAGGCCCGTGCACATTATGGAGGGCAACCGCTTTACTAAAGGATCATTTATTTAGATGTTAAACTCATCCAAAACATTTTCATAGAAATATCCAGAGTAATGTTTGATCAATATCTGGACCAGCCAAGTTCATATATAAAATTAGCAACCACAGGGAGTATCTCAGAATTTACTAGCTTATTTTCTTTCCTTTTCTACAAGATTCAGAATTTTTAAAATATAAGTTAAAAAAAATTTAAAACTTACCTTATAGGTATCTGATGAAGTGATAGCAAGCTTAATATTTTTTGCTAGTTTTATGAAAAATTAAAGTAAATTCTGACAAAAGAGAAAAAAGTTGTTATTATTACTACTCACTGTCAATGCTTGTTGATGACATATGCATAAACCTCTTTAAAGCATTACACAGAGAACAGGAAGAAAAAGAGAAAAAAATTAAAGACTTTGATGTTGTAAGTAGGGAAAACAGATGTGAGAGGTTCAGTGGTTTAAGTTTCTGGTTTATTTTATACTACATCTCTAAAGGAAAATTTCTAATCCAATAGAAGCTCCGAAGAGAGTTAATTTTTAAAAAATTGCTAGTCTGAATTAATTACTTCATTCAATAATATTTTATATTGACACATATAAATAGGATTTGAAATAGCTCGTGGTCTCATTGCTCGTGGTGTTGAGACAAATGTTACTGAAATCATTTGAATGCTCACTTTGCAGTGATTGCAAAAGAAGTTTGTCCAGTCTGCTTGGAATTCTTGTGAGAGAGCTGGGACAGTGTGATTGCTGTTGAGATTTCTGACAAGGGTCAAGTGAGAGAGCGTGGGGAAAAACACGCACACAAAACTTGTGGTGTTGTCTGTTAAAGTTTCAGGTAACTGCCGGTTTCTTCAGAAGTTACCTGAAACTTCTGGAAGAACAGCTTTGTGCTTGACACTGAGACATAGACTCTATTATATTTGGCTGCCTATTTAGACTATTATATTAAGTCTAGTGAGACTGAAATCCTTTACTCTCAGATCTAGTACATAAGTAAACTGTTTTAAAAGTAAGAATGCCTGGGTGAATAGGAATGATTTCTTTAGGTCTGTGAGGCATGTTGGTGGTATTTTGATAAGGACTGCATTAAATCTGTACAGCAATTTTCGGAGCATGGCCATCTTCACGATGTTGGTTCTTTCTATTCAGGAGCATGGGATATCTTGCTACTTTCTGAAATCCTCTATGATCTCTTTTTTCAGAGCACTGTAATTTTAATTAAATAGATCTTTTACTTCTTTGGTTAGATTAATTCCAAGGTATTTCATTTTTCTCGGTGCTATTGTAAAAGGTATTGCTTCTCTAATTTCCCTCTCAGTGTGTTTGTTGTCTGTGTAGAGGAATGCTACTGACTTTTGGGTATTGACTGTGTATCCTGCTATGTTACTGAATTTGTGCATTAATTCTAGTAGCTTCTTGGTGGAGTTTTGTGGGTCTTAATTGATGCAGAAAAGGCTTTTGACAAAGTCCAACACCCATTCCCTGTTCAAAGTCCTACAGAAAATTGGAATAAGTAGCCTGTACCTCAATCTGATAAAAGCCATCTATGAGAACCCAACGGCTAACATAATTCTAAATGGGGAATAACTGAAATCTTTTACTCTCGGATCAGGTACAAGACAAGGATGTCCTCTCTCACCACTCCTATTCAATACAGTTCTGGAATCATTAGCTAGAGCCATTAGGCAAGAGAGAGAAATAAAAGGAATAAGAATAAGTAAAGAAGAAGCTAAGCTATCATTATTTGCAGAAGGCATGATACTCCACTTGGAAGAGCCCGGGTGAATACCGTTTTGAGTAACCCTGCAAGCTGGAACCACCTGCGCTCGCCCAGGTGCTGACATTCACGAGGAGGAGGCGTGCTGATCCAGCCGGTCAGGAGAGCAGCGCTAGGCGCCTGCAGGAGGGAGCCGGTCCTTTTCCTCCTCTGGGTCCCGCCAGCACCCCAGTGACACTATCCAGTCGGGAGACGCCTGGGCGAGGGCCGGGCTGGCTTACAGACCCCAGTCCCAGCGCCACCAAAGGCGGTGCCCCAGGCCGGGGTGGACAGTGGCGGGCCGCAAGCTGGCCCAGATACCAGAGCGCGTAATAGGATTCAGAATTGTCATTTCTTCTTAGCTAAAATCAAGTCCTATAGGATATGAGACGACGAATGGTAGGAAGGAGAAATGGAAAAGAATAGGTATAACAATATGTAGATATTACATTATGAACAGCTCATTAGAGACCAGGCCAACTCCTACCTTCTTCTCTAGAAAATGTAGATTTCTAGTGAACTCACACGCCTTTATCTTTAACATGGTATTTAATTCCTGTCAAATCTTCCTGTCAACGTGTGAAACATGGCTGAAAGTGTGGCCATGTAAATTGTAATCTGAAACTTCTGGAAGAACAGCTTTTTGTTCGATACAGAGGCATATACAGAATATCTATATTGTATCTGGCTGCCTATTCAAATATAAAAGATTGGGCAGGCCAGATAGCTCAGCAGACTAAAGCGCTTGCTGGGGTTCAGTCCTCAGGGCCGCCGGCCCCGCCCCCGGGGCGCCCTGAGACAGAGATTGAGAACGTGCGTGGTGACGCACGCCTGTGTAATCCCAGCGCCTGGGAGGCTGAAAACAGGAGGATCACGAAGCGTCTGATTTACGTAGTGAAACCCTGTAGACCCTGTACTAAGTATACCATCATCATCATCATCGTCATCATCATCATCATCATCATCATCA
>NW_004524642.1:1305194-1312670 GCF_000260255.1 Octodon degus
AAAAAAAAATGGGGAGGGGGAGAAAAGATTGAGACCACTGATCAAGACCAGCTATCCTTCTTCCTAGCTACCATAAAGTACTGTGATCATGTTTGTAAACTATAATGCTACACTTGTTCTGTTTCATTTTAAGTCAAGAAGCAGATTTTAAAAAATCTATCAAGCTATGTGCAGCAAATCTTTTATTTTTATTTTATTTATCTTTTCATGCATTTGGTTGTTACAGGGTCTCACTACACAGGTCAGACTTGTGGTGATCTTCCTGCTTTCAACCTCTCCAGCACTGGGATCACAGGTTTGGGCCACTACGCCTGGTCTTGGTGGCTGGCTCAGGGCACCCAGGGGCAGGGTGGCGCGGCATGTGGTGCTGGGGCTTGAGCTGCGATCCCTGCACTTGCCTAAGCAGGCTCTTTACCTGGCTGATGTGCAGCAGATCTTTAATAAATTTAATCAGTTGAGAGGAAGGTGCGTCTTCCTCCCAAATTCCAAATTTGTCTGCTATGCTTTGCTTTATTTTTTTCACACAGATTGAAGTTATTTGAATATAACCCAGGTTTTTGCTTCCCATTTCACATCGCTATGTGTGTTTTCAGCATATTGCTATTCTATTTTCCAGTAAATATGAACACTTTGAAACAAACTATATTTCCATTGTTATCCCAAAGGATGGTAGCAACACCATTATCATACTCTGGTTTCTCTGCAAATTTAATTAGCATGATCATTTTGGCATAATGTTATGATTATTATGGTTCTTCACACTTTCCTACTGCTATTTATAGGTTCAGCGTCAAACTCTACTAATGATCTTCTTTAAAGAGTACACGTTGGTAATATTTAAAAAGTAAGGGATACATGAGAAAGAGAAAACCTAGTATCTCCCATACTGTAATCCTCCCATACTATAATTTAATTTCAATTAAAATGCACACTCTAAATTAGTCCTCACGAGAAACCATAAATGGAAAGAAAACTACTTCAGATAAGATGATTGCCGTTTGAAAGTTGATTGTACACGGCCAACTGGAAGCCACCATTTCCTAGATGCTCATAACAAGCTGAACACACGTGTTTTCCCCATTCCACAGTTTTGCCTTTGTGACAAAGAAGCACCTGTTTTTCTCTATCACCGCGATTATTGGTGCCAACCACAGAGCCATGTTTCTGTTAAAGTAGAAAGACAGGCCGAAGAAAGAGACCTTCCCAGATGCTTTTGCCCCCTTCAACCTGGCAAAACTCAGGTCAATCAGTCTGTGCTGTGTGGGAGATCGAGCCATGCCACAGTCATTGTGGGGCTGGATCTGAGCCCGCTTATCCTCCAATACGTGTGCTGACCTGCATAAACCCAATCAGAAAGCTTGATTCAGCTCCAATTGGGGAAAAAAATCCTTTCATTGCATCTACCCTCTGCTTATCAGGGCCATCAGGAGAAAGGGAATTAGGAGAATAGACTGTGGTCCTGATACCACAGTTTAGAATCAGCTTATTCAGGTAAGAGTTAACACACTGCACAAGGTAGACTGTAAAAGAAATTGCAGCCCTTGCCCTACTAAACCTTGGCAGGAATGAAAAATTTCAGTCTTTGGTGCTGTCAGACTGACACCATTCATCATCCTTGAATTGGCTTTTGGCTGTAAAATAAATAAGACAAACCAGTCCCTTTCAGACCCCCATAAAAAGGTAACTCCCTGCTGTAGTTCATCTTGGTTTTGGAGTTGATAGAAAAAAAAAAAGATTTCAAATGTTTAATACTCCCTAGACTGCAACTCACTCTGGAGTAGGACAATCTCAAAGAGTTACTGAAGCAGGTATTGATCGCCAGCTCTGGGGCTGTTTGCTATTTGAGTTTTCAATTTTCAAGGAATGAGGTGAAATTCACATCTCTCCAAAAGAAAGCATGCTCTGGTTCCTGGAAGCCAGAGTTTACGTGACTTGAGTTCATTGGAAGAGAATAATTTATGTTGGCATGAATAAATAATAGCAGGGAGTTCTATCTGTCCAAAAGTGATATATAATACTCTGAGAAAAAATTTGGACCGCATTGTAATGTCTCCTGTATTTTATGTTAGGAACAGCTACAAGAACTAAATCATTTCAAAATCATCTACCCACTCAGGTTTTTAAAGTTGGATTTGCCATACAGCATTCTGGCATTTGTTGGAGACACAGGGGCATCTTATGTTGCAATCAGCTGTCGCCTCTGGAAGGTTGCCCAGGGAACTGGAAAGCAAATGATCGACAAAGGATGTCAGAGTGACACTGTGCCCTTTTATTGTCTTTCTTCATCGGCAAACAAGGGATAAATAGCCAATGAGTTTTAGAGAGCCACAGGCCAACTTATTTGGTGAGAGAATAAATTTCTGCTACTTTAATTTAATTTGTAGATGGAAACCTCCCCACCTGTTACAAATTAAGCTCAGCCTGCTGCTCGGGTAGATATATCTATTCTAAGTACATTTGCAGGCACTGTTCATTGTGTCCATTAAATCTCAGCTCCTTTAAATTAACCACATAACAGCTGATTATTGGGCTCTGTTCTCCTTGAATCTTTCTACAGATTAGAATTCTGGATGCCAGGGTTTGGTAAGAACTACAGATAAAGACTTCTATCCTAATCAATGCTTTTTAATTCTGAAGGTGGAAGTATGGTACTTGGACAGGACAGTGATTTAAACTAGGTTTTATTTCACTAAATTACCAAAAATAAATAAGTAAATAAGTTGCATGGCTCAAAGGAAAGTAAATGGGCCAGGAGAGGAAATATTAGTTTTGGTGCCTTCTGCTTGCATGAGCTGTGGGATATAGAACAGTCCTTTGAGCCTTAATTTGCTTACTTAGAAAATTAGGACAATGAGCTGAGACTCTGTCAGGCACGAAAGTTTGTGGTGGTCTACATTTCCATGTTGAGCTATTCTACATTTTATTGTCCTAAAGGGACAGTATAATTTTTCTTAGGTAGTACTCTTAGTAGAAGTGTTGGTGTGTAATGGAATTTGACAATGATCTGGCCTTATATTCGTACTATTTCATCAATACCTACTGGCTCTCAGAAATCTATTATTCCTACAGAGAATCACAGATGCTACTTGCAACTGCAATGTTGAAATTTATTATATTAATGAAGATGTTGAAATTCACTGTGATTTCTGAATTTAGGATGCCAGTTCATTACCCAACAGAGATGGGAGGACTCACATTCTTATTATGCCTGTTATGTACTGTGTCTAAAGCTATGGCATTATGCAAAATGATTTTATGCTCAATGAGAGCAACTGCAAACTGTGAATGCATCAGAAGAAAGATCTTTGCAAATGCGCTTAAATTAAAGGTCTTGCAATAGGGTAATTGTTTTTTAGGATTATCCAAATGGTTCCTACATGAAATTACGTGAGAGGAAAAACAGAAGATAATGAAACAAAGTGACTCTAAAGATAGAAAGCAAGCGACCTGCACCCCTGAAAGGTGCAAGAAAGAATTAGCTGTGCCGTGGCTGTGAGAGGGAAGGCAGACCTGAAATAGCTGATTATGTTTGGTTTGAGACCGGCGACACTGCCTTTGGACGCCCAGCTTCCAGAAGAAGACATGCATATTATTTTACGCCACTAAGGTGGTGGTAATTGGCTGCAGTGGCTGCAGGAATACAGTGCAGATGTCAGTATTTCTTTTTCATTTTTAATACCGACAAACACAGATAGTGCAGTGCTTGATGCCAAACGGTCGCCAAACAGCCAGGCCACAGTTATTTTCACTTTTTTTTTTTCTATTTTAGGGAAGGGCCTACAGGGTGTTCAGGGTCTCACTACTAGATCGGACTCGTAGTGATTCACCTGTTTACAGCTTCCCAAGAGCTGGGATTACGGGTGCACACAACCACGCCCAGTCTCAATTGCCATCTCAGTGCGTCCCCGGGGCGGGGCCGGCACAGCTGGCCTGAGGCTCAAATCCCCGGCCCCTGTGCCTGCTTGCAGGTGCTGTAATCTGCTGAGCTATTTGGTGGCATCTTCGCTTTTATTTGGCTTCTGTTTGGTGTGTCTTTCTGTAGACCTCATACGTAATAAGAGTTTTTATTATGAGTGAAGGTTCCTAGAGAAACTCTGTGTTCCTAAGGCGGGGGTCCATCATTTACACTTGGTAATGGAGATTATATAGTTGGACACTTTTTGTGGGCATGTTGCTCTGGTCTTCAGCAAGCTGCATGTGACTCCACGACTTTTCCGCCACACGTGCATCGTGGGTGTGTCACCAACTTTATGACGTGAATGCAGGCTCAATTTGGTAAATGAGGTGTCTGGTCCTATGTTAGTAAAAATTATAAACTTGAATTACAGCCGAAATTTGTCCTCCATCCTTAGCTCAGGCCAGTCCTGGACATGGATCTGTGGGAGGAAAGTAGCCATACCTGGCTTCTCCTTCCAGCTACTGGGCTCTCAGCTACCGTGCCGCCTGGTTCTCCTCACTGGTTTGCTAGATTCTGTTTCTTATCCTGAACAGAAAAAAAAAAAAGAGGAGAAAGGGTCCAGACAGGAAAGAGAAGATTTGGGAGAGCTTTGTCTTGAAGTGCTCCACGCTTAGCTGTCTAGGCTCTGCGCTTGCTGGGCCTCACAGAAGACTTTCCTGGGTTCTCGGGACTCCTCATACCTTCCTTTGTTGCCCTGATGCCTCGCCCTAATCTTGCTTTGAGGAGTGTCCTGAAGACCCACGCTGCATCCACAGGTCCCACGTATCTACCTGGACATGTTTGGCCTCTTTGTTTTCTCTTGTTTGTTAGCTCGTAGAAGGCAACCGCAGGCAGATGTTTGTCTTGAGGACCTCGGTCAGAGCAGCCTGAGGGTCACACGGGAGCAGCCTTCTGATTCTATTTGAAAGTAGCTGTCAGATCTTCTCCCCATCTCTAGATTATACAGCTTAACCCAGGCTGCTGTGTCACTGACTGTCTCAGGTACAACTGGTCACCTATTTTCTAGATTTTTTAATTTCAAGACCATCAGAATGGTCCTCTTGAAGCATGTCATTCCTTCTCTTTTCTTTAATGTATTTAGTGCGGGGTCTACAGGATCTCACTACGCAGATCAGACTCGTGCTGATCCTTCTGTTTCCAGCCTCCCAAGTGCTGGGATTACAGGGGCGTACCACCACACCCAGTCTAATAAGCACCTTTTCTATTGGGATGAATTAAAATGCCTTTCCCCAAAGATATTTTATTTTTTTCCCAGGTCATTATGGATGACAAAATTTATTCTGTGAAATTTAACATTTTATCTCTCAGCTGTTTTTAATGTTCTCATCATGTGGAGTTGCAGGAACCCTGACACCGCAGTCGATCTTGCAGATGTACTGCAGGGAGACATATCTGTGTCTACGTATCCACATACCTACATATCTAATCTGTCTCTATTGCTATCTCTGTCTCTAACAACCCGAAGATATTTTAATCTTACATCTCTACTCTTTCTCCACATTCTAACCCATTTTATTTTTATTTTTATTTTTATTTTTCATGATTTTATTGATAAACTCTAACCCATTTTATTTGGCCCACAGTTTTCTTTTTTTCGTTACTGGGAATCGAACTTATGACCAGGCAGGCACTGTGCCGCAGAGCTGTAGCCTAGGTAGTCATAGAACTTGTGCATAGGAAAGTCGTTTGAGTATCTGGGTGTGTATGTTCCCCACAGCACTCTGCTCTCTCTAGCACTGACAACTCAATTAGTGCCTTTCAGACAAATCCTAACTTGCAAGCCTTCACCCAGCCTGAGCATAGATCTGCACAAAACGTCATTCTAGAACACCATCTCAATTACTTTCTCACTTCTGGGACAAAATATCCAACATTTACAAATTAAAGAAGGAAAAGTTTATCTTAGTACACAGTTCATAGAGGTTTCCATTGTTTGCCAGCCGACTTCAAAGCAGGGTGACACGGAAGTGGGCCCTGGCAAAGGCAAAGTGGTTCATGGCCCAGCAGGCAGGAAGCAGCGAGCCTTCCTGCTGGTCTCTTTACTCCATCCGGGCTATAAGCCTATTGGTTGGTGCCACCCTTTCCAGCAAATCCATCATCCACACCTACGACCGTGCTAAGCCAATCAGTGGGCTGGTCCAGCACCGCACACCCATGATCACTCTCGAAAGGCCCACCTGTGACTGCAAGAGGCTTTGTCAGGGGCTTGAGGATTTGGCTCACAGCAAGCGCACATGTCTGCCATACCTCTCCCAGGTTATGAGCTGCAACCTGTTATCCTCTGACTAAGTATCCCGTTGTGGACTGTTTAAGAGAAATCCTGAAAGATAACGCTGTGCTTCACTGATGGGCATACGACCAGTACAATGAATTAAAGTAGACTCAAATATCACTTGCTGTCATTCACATTTGAAATTGAGAGAGACACACGGAGAGAGACAGACACAGAGACAGAGACAGAGACAGAGACAGTGTGAGAGAGAAGACAAAGAGGGACAATAGAGGGTAAAAATAAAGTTTGTTACATGTATGCACACATACATGAAAATATAACTCATTTTAAAATATATAACTAATATACATTAAAAATAATGTAAGGACGTTTGGTATTTATGTTTCTATCTCTGGTGAAAATGTCACAGATTTGACTTATGCTTTCATAAACCATTTATTCTAAAGGATCTGCATCCTAAAATTGTATCTTAAGTATAAAAATGTGGTGAATTCTTACTACTACATCTGCAGATGCAACCTTAACCCACGAAGCTTTATACCTGAGGCGCCTGGCCGCTCATTTCAATTTCCTTACCTGGAGGCGCCTGGCCGCTCATTTCAATTTCCTTCTGCGGCATCCTGCAGATAAGCACGTGTCACGCGCACGCGCACGCGCTTGTCAGTGCTGGAGGCGGTGCTGTTAGTCGTGCCGTCGTGTTTGCAGAGTTCTGTTCTGGCCCTTGTGGCGAAATCAGATTCTGTAAATAAAGCTGTGCTGCAACATGCTTTGATTTGCTTCCAGGTGAGTAAGAATTTCTAGGAAAGTCTGCCTCCAAAGAGTACCATAATATTAAAAATCTTGATTTTGTGATATTTTACTTGAATGTTTTGGCACCCAAATGAAATTTATCAGGAAGAAAAGCATCTTTTTTCATGCCACTCTGCCTTGGACTAGCACACAGAAGCCACCTGATGTCACTGTGAAGATTCGGGTACTGTCAGCTCTGAGCCGCCAGGTCAGTCAGGAAAGTAAGAGACATTTTACACGGGTATTTTCCACACCTTTATTTTTATGTGAATTTAAACCTTGCTCACTCTTTTAAACCATAATCTCAAATCTGGAATTAAACAAAATTTATACTTAAATATTTTTTTCTAGCAAATAACAGATCATTTGTTGGAGGAGATTGAGCCTCGGGCTTTGAACCTGAGCTACCTCCCCAGCCCTTTTCATTTTGCATTTTGAGACTGAGTCTTGTGAAGTTGTCCAGATGGTGCTCACACTTGCTGTCTTCCTGCGACAC
>NW_004524642.1:1313130-1317292 GCF_000260255.1 Octodon degus
ATGTTAAAGCAAAGAATACCTGCAGTCGCCCATGTAGACTTTCTGGGGGGCTTTGTGGGCAAGGCAAGCTTCCTACGCATAAGATGATAGTTACTTTCTTGCTCTGAACACTTCCTAAGGGACTTTGTCCTTCTTAAATTTCAAATATTCTCTTCCCTAAAATTAGCCCATTATGACTGAATAATTTCCAGGAATAAATTTACCAGACTTATTTCCTTTATGGCAAAGAGAAAGAGATAATGTGATGGATGAAAAGAGCTGAAAATCTAGGCACCTGGAAGTGACAGGAAGAGGATGGCAGAGACCTGAAGATGTCTGTGAGATGCTCAGTGGTTTCAATTTTTAAGAAAAATCTTATTTGAAAAAAATTAGACTATTAAAAAAAAAAAAGAAAAATCTTATTTGCTCCCATGGCTTTGACATCACTACATTAGCTAGCTATTCCGAAACAAATTTCCCTGGTACTTCCAGCAGCTTCAGGTGGCGCCCGCTTCTGACCTCACTTTCCCTGGGTCAGGAGTCTGGACAAAGCTTACCTGGGCCGAGTGCTTTGTCATCTCTTAGGAGACTGCAATCCAGGTTGTGGCCAAAAATGGAGTCTCACCTCGAGGACACGTCTGTGGCTCAAAGCTGATGGATGTTGCTTGTTTCCGGCGGGAGTCGGTTCTCTCGGTGTTGTTCGACGGCCCTGTTTGCTGTCCAGCACGGGGTGGAGGCTCCACTCCGTGTCTTGCGTGGTGCTTGCTGCGTCTCATCTGGATGGAGGGCACAGGACAGGAGGATGGGAATCAGTCTTTCTACTCGATGCTGTAGTTTGACTGTTCATGCCCCCCATTCCTGTGTTATGATACTAGAAGACGGGCCTTTGGGAAGTGGTTAGATTATGGGTAGAGACACCGTAAAAGGGATTAATGCTTTCATAAAGAGGTTTCCAGCTGAGCACGGTACTAGATCCCCATAATCCCAGCACTCTAGGAGTCGAGGCAGCAGGACTTCAAGCTCTGACTCAGCTGGAGCAGCTTAGTGCCTTAGGGAGACAGACGCCGACCCTGGCTCTAAGCAGAAAAAAAAAAAAAAATTAAGAAAGGGTGGGTGTGTGGCTTAATATGAAGGTTCTGGGCTCAATCTGCAGTGCCAAGAAGAGAGAAAAAAAGGAGGGGTATGGAGACAGGAAAGGAGAAAGAGGAAAAGACAAAAGGAAGGAAGAAAGCAAGCAAGGAGGGAAGTCTGAGAAGGCCCCTCGGCTTCTGTCTTAGGAAGCTCCACACCTGCGAGGAGCTGGCCCGCACAGACTGAACTGCTCCGCACCTCGATCCTGACTCCTCAGCATCCAGACCTCGGAGAAGTAGCTGCTTGGTGGTTCTAGCCGCCCAGCTGTGGGTATTGCGTCACAGCAGCCGCGCGGATGCAGGCGCCTGACCCCCGGGGGGGGGGGGACATCACATCGCCTTTGCTGCAGAGTACTCTTAGGAGCAATCCCCGGTGCTCCCTCGAGAGGAAAGGATTATGGAAGAATGCGAATCCAAACAGACCCCGGGCCTTCTCAGAAAACCGCAGCCTAACTACATCCGCATCCTTCTCTTCTGGGACTTGCATAACTTCGGGTGAAGGGAGCGGCGGAGCGTCCCGTGCCCGAAGCCTGAGGTCGCGCTCCTCTGTCCCTGTTTGCGCCACGCCCCTCAGCCAGCGCATCCCTAAGCCGGGGAGATGCCTGCACCGGAGCTTTCCTGCCGTCGTCTGGTCTGTCCAACTGCCCCTGGAACATCTTTCACGCGCATCATTCCGAGAGTCACACCCGCTCCCTTGTGCCCTTGTCCCTGCGGCCTGCTGTCCGGCCAGGACACACCTGGCACTTTGCCTGCCTTATTGCTTCTCCAGGAAGTACTTTCCATCACTCATTTCTGGAACCGCTGTACTGACAGAGGTCCCGTTCAGGGCTCGGTTCGCGGCTCAGAGGTAGAGCTCTTACGGCTCACGCACAAGGCGCTGGGCACGGTCCCCAGCGTTACACATACACGCACACACATACGGACGCACACGCATACACACACATGCACGCACACACACGTGCATGCACACACACGCACACATATGGACGCACACACACACATACACACATGCACACACACACGTGCATGCACACACACACGCACACATACGGACTCACACGCACACACTTACACACACACAAACGGTCCAGTTCAAATGCCTGTAGGACACAGCAAAAGCCTTATCTTTAAAATGTTGGGGATACGTGGTCTGTGGTACAAACATCACAAGAGTCTTACTATAAGGATAAAGCCTTTCAGATTTGGCAAAAATGTTTGTTATTTTTGTAAATTCAACTACAAAAGTCTCTATATAGTTTGAAAGTAAAGAACACTGTCTCCAGTTACCAAGCACTGCCTGTAGACACTACACTTTTCACCGTTTATTTTTCTGGGTTTCACTGTATTCTTTGTCAATGCTGAGTTAAATGCAATAGCTAGAAGGAAAAAGAAAACCCCACCAGTGTTTAAAAGTTATTGAGCAGCAGAAAATAAAAATATCTCATTTCACAATGATTTAATTGTCTGAGAATACCAGGCAAACCTGCCTGAGGCATTAGTGGGGCAGGAAAAGGATGGGAACCAGAGCGCTAGACGTTAGCCTCTTTCTGCCATTCAGCTAGTTTGGCACTCTGGGGAATTGGTTTTTCATTTGATTAGGGATCCTTATCCATAAAACAAAGGAACAGGACAACTCAGTCACACTTTACCTCTGCAGGGTAAAGGGAGTTTGTCTGTTGATCCTGCTGCAGGGCCAGCAAGCATTTACTCTTACTACTCCTTTCGCTTGCACCACTAAGCAATTCACTTTCAACTCTAATAACAAAATATGCACATTATAAGTCTAACCTTTTTTTAAAATGTGTTTAGGACAGGGTCTCACTACACAGATTGGACTCCTAGTGATCCTCCTGTTTTCAGCCTCCCAAGTGCTGGGATTACAGGTGCGTGCCACCACGCCTACTCTTAGTCACTGTCTTAGTGCTCCCTGGCCCCTGAGTCTGCGTAAGCAGGTGCTTTAATCCGCTGAGCTGTCTGGCCGGCTCTAAGTCTAACCTTTTGCTTGCACTAGGCCATCATCTAAAACAGGCAGTCCCAGAAGCGTCCTTTCTCGCCTCATGACCCACTCATCTTTAAGTTCAGATTCCCCAATTTACACAAGTAAATATTTCTCTATCAGCTAATTATTTCTAAACAAATTTGCGCTTGACATATGTCAATCAATATATATATGTCTCAGTACTTTGCCCAGGCTGACTTTGAACGTGTGATCCTCCTGCTTCAGCCTCCCAAGTAGCTGGGAATGCAGGCATGTGCCACCATACCTGGCCATAACCGTGTTTTCTGACCACCTCAAAATGAATCAGCTCTGAACAATTTAGGAAATTTTAACCAATTATTATAAATTCAAGCTTTTCTGTAGCTTACTTCTTATTTATTCTTATTTCTGAAAATTGCATGTTAAAGCACTGTAGTAATCTTACAGTAACATCTGTGCTTCTAAGTCCAAGCCTCTGAGTTTAGTAAACCATGTTCAATATCATGTCACACACAGCGTTAGCATACGCACTCATTTACATTAAGCTATCTTCAGGATAGACAGGAAGCAGATTGTCTTACTCTATGTTGTTACAGGAAACAGCCCTGACTGGGTTTTATGAATTCTATTCTTTTTTAAAAATATACTTGGTACAGGGTCTCACTATGCAGCTTGGACTCATAGTGATCCTCCTGTTTTCAACCTCCCCAGCACTAGGATTACGGGTGTGCACCATCAGGCCAGGGCTTACTGGCCAGTTCAGCATGCCTTGGGGCGGGGCCGGCACAGCATGTAGTGCCAGGTATCTTTGCAGATAAAGATCCCTAATCAAATGGAAAAATAATTCCTCATAGTGTCAAAGCCTGCTGAGCTATCTTGCCAATGTTTATGAATTCCTTTTAAGCTTATAAAGAATAGAATTTGATTTTCTCACAGTTCTGGAGGTTGGCAAGTCCAAGGCTTCACAAATTCAGTGCCTGGTAAAGATTCATTTCTTATGAATGGTGAGTCATGGTTTGTATCCAGATGTCCCTCCAAACCTCACACACTCACAGGTAGGGATGTGAAGGCTCCT
>NW_004524642.1:1317877-1327272 GCF_000260255.1 Octodon degus
TGGAGGCTTCACCTCTCTGTAGTTGTCCACTGTATTACAATAGGTCCCGATTCACACACATTTGAGTTAGTGAACTTTCCCTAGTATATTGCATAATGTTGACCGTGTACTACACAGGACTCACTTTGTTGGGTTATGACCAAATCTAATCTATAAACGTTCTCCCAGAACAAACCTCGTATGTAAGCTGAGGACTTGCTCTATTTGTAATAGTAGAAGGAGATGTAAGGTGACAATGTAGACAAAGCGAACGTGAAGACATTGTCAAATAAATATTTTTGCGGATTTGCTTTTTTTCTTTTTACAAAGGATCAATTTATTTTTGTTGTATGTAGTGTAGAATTTTATTTATTAGGCTGATCTATTAAAATTTATTTAAGACAAGTCATTGAGATTTTTTGTTGGGATGGTCTAGTGAATAGCTGAATGTGACCCAAGACCTGGAAACTGAGTAACTTCTGTGCCTAAAATGCCATCTTTTGATAGTTCTGTGTGGAAACGGTGTAGAAGATTTGATTCCGCGTGTAACAAGCAAGATGGAGACCTTGCAATGCAGATAGTTTCCTTCTGGCTATCGGGATGCACTACTACTTCACATGTCATGACTTACAAACCCAATTCATCACAGGTTTCGGTACTTAATTGATTGGCAAAACAATTGAAAACCTACTTTTCACATGCATCCTGTTTCCTTAGTGATAAATGTAACACTTCATGAAGAATGCATATAAGCGTATCAAAAAGAATCCATCGCCTTGTGAGGCTACTGCTACACTAATTTGATGTTGCAGGGTATGTTCATTGATGGTCTATTCAGTGAAGGGCACTGATGTCAAAGGTGAATGTTACATAATTGTAATGCTATTATCCAAGAGTACTTGCTATGGAGAGGGAGAGACTCTAAGTGAGATACGGTCTGCTATTTCATTAGTCTCTGACCAGCCATGTAACATGAGGCCCTGTAGACAGGGTATGAGTGGAGGGCTGTGGGGGAGAGCCCTGGAAAGACCTGTCCATTCCAGCTTGTACCACCAGCCATCTTTCTGGTGTGCTTCCACATACTGTGGGAGCTGGAACTCCAGACCGGAGATGAGGCCATAGGCAACAACTGAAAGTGCAAATCCATGCCAATAGGCTGCATAAGGAAGTGCGACATTGCAAAGGCTGTGACTTTTGATTTAGAAGGGTTACGAATCATTGAGCAAAACCCTGCATTAATGCCATGGTTCAGGTGGGAGGAAATCACTTCTGCATAGAGGTTAACTCAGAAAAAAAAGAAAAGACAAAAAGGCATGGGATGTCTGGACTTGCCTCATGCTTTGCTGCCATGACTCAGAGCTGCTTCTTCTACTTTTTTGTTTTTTTGGTGGAACCGGGGATTGAACTCAGGCCCTTGCGTTTGCCAGGGAAGTGCTTATTTCACTGTGCTGTCTCCCCAGCCCAACTCAGAGCTTCTTGGTAGCTGTATGCTGTCCAGGGGTTGCAGACATATTTAGTGTACTGAACTGAGTTAGATTGCCCAGAAGAATGGTGGCAAAAGTACTGGGACTTTGAGGTCAGAATTACCTGGTGTCTGGTGTTGTGCCTGTTTTTTCATTTGTAAAATGGAATAGTATGTATAATTTAGAATAGAAATTATTAGATTGAATACAGCACCTTTACTGGCCATGAATACAACACTTTTAGTGGTCATGTTAGTCAGGGCTGTCTCTAATATATTTCCTTCTTTTTTTGGTATGTATGGGGAATCAAACTCAGGATCTTGTGCTTGCCAGGCAGGTGCTGTGCCTCTGAGCTACATCCCTAGGCCTCTCTAGTATATATTTGTACAGTAGCTGTGTATCTGCTCATGTGTCCACCTGTATGAATAGACTTCTATGACTATCTGTGCAGTGTTACATATCCATACATACATATATATATATATATATATATATATATATATATATATATATATATATATATATATTTGCAACCAGGTGTTGCATTGGGTAATGATGGGGACTGGGAATTCCCTGCAGCTGTGGAGACTCAGGAGCGCTGCTGGTGTGGGTCGAGGGGTGGAAGCTGGAGAGCCTGTGCTGTTGCTTCCTGGTCACATGGGGAAGCCTAGAAACTAGCAGTGTTGTGGGTAGGAGAAAAATTAGGCAGCAGCTCCAACAAACTGGTGGGCAGAGGAAGACTCAATTAGCTTTGCTAGCCAGTTTGAGATGCTGCCTAGATTCAACTTTCTTTTGAAATTAACTCCACTTTTTCTTTGGTTCCAATTAGGCTCTGAGTTCACTGGATGGCACCCACTACACTGGGGCATGCCCACAGCTTTCCTTGCTCTACCAATTGGAAGGCTAATCTCCTCCATGTGCACCCTCACAGTCGCATCCAGAAACAATGCTTGGCCCTATCTGGGGACCTCATGATCCAGTTAACATATAAAATTTACTCATTGTTATGGTTTGTGTCTAGTTGTCCTCCCAAAGCCTCATGTAAGTTATGGGGCAGACAAGGCTGGAGGAGTGAGTGGCTTGAGGGGCGGGGCTGAGGGGCGGGGCCTGAGGGGTGGGAGTGGCCAGAAGACCAGGGCGGGGACCAGAGGGGCGGGGCCAGAGGACCAGGGCGGGGCTGAGGGGAGGGGCCCGAGGGGCGGGGCCTGAGGGCTAGGATGGGGCCGAGGGGCGGGGCCGGAGAGGCAGGAGCTGTTAAACCGGCAGCCTGTGCTTTCAGAGATGCGCAGAGGGTCATCCTGGACACGGCAGCGCCCCAGCCTCTCCTCCAGTGTCTTGAAACCTTTAGTAACTGTAAGCTAAATAAACCTTTCCTTCCCTCATTTTGAGTGTCGGGTATTTATCCCAGCAATGAGAGAATAACTAATACACTTATCAAGGTGACAAAATAGTGATTGAGTCAAAAAATAAGTACAGAGGTCCCATGCTTCACCCAAGAGTGGAGTCAATAGTTGTTAGTCCTCTCTGTCTTTCAGCTTGCCTTACAATTTCTATGGATCCACCGGCTCTCTTTTTCTTCCCGTCTCCCAGGGCTGCACTGAGCTATATTCTGGGCACCTTTTTAGTTTGAATTGGGTGACAGCATCTTGGTAGGTCTCTCAGGCACCCAGGCTGGGCTCCAGTATGTGACCATCCTGCCCAGCCTTCCCGAAGGCTGGCCCTGTGGGCTGGCGCCGCCATGCCCAGCTGACCCTGCGCTCTTCTGAGAATGAGTCCCCTCTCCTAGGCAGGCAATGGGATCTGGACCGGAGGCTTTACCTCAGAGAGCCGTGGTTAAGGACACAGACATTCAGACTCTGCCTTGTGCAGAGCCGAGGTCTGACATCAGCCAAGTAAACGGACTTCACTGTGGCAAGGACTTGACCGCGCCAGCCCTCGGGCTCATGTGGGGCTGAGAAGCAATGCCCGAGGTGACCAAGGCAGCATCTGACACACGAAAGCCATCAAGCCTGCGTATTATAAGCAACACAGGGCACCCGGGGCAGGACAGAAGGCAGCGCTGGGGCAGAGGTCGTGGTGCGGCCTTCCACGAGCACCTGCGGCACGCCTCAGTCAAGGTGCTTGACTTCACTAAAAATCTTAGATTGTGTTTTTATAAAATTAGGTTACGGTTGCCTGACTAGCAAGCCTGCATTATAGGGTAAAACGAAAAGATACGTGGCGAAGCGGAGCATGAGCCTATTTTGGGCAACACTATCATTTCAGATGGCATTATTCAATTCTTTACAATCTTCCCCAGGGTGCCAAGAAAGCCGCTTACAGCACAATTGCGTGCACACTCCTTCAAGCCCTCAGTCAAGAGTGGACTTCCTCTACGACCTCGAGAGCACAGGGATAAACCTTGCTGGTCTGGAACCGGGTTCCAGCTAATACCTGTGTCTGATTTTTCTCCTATGTAACTCCGAGTAATTACTAATTTCTAAGTGATAATTTCTTGGTTTTGCTCCCAACTTTTAAGATAAAATTCTAAAGAGTAAGCTCAAAAGCAGATAACTTTTAAAAATATTTTTGCCATTAAAACATAATTATATGTCAGCTGGAAGAGTGACTTTCAGCAAAGAAGTATTTAAATTGACCTATAAAACCCCAAAACTTTGAAGTATTTTGACACACTTGAAAGAACAAGTGCTGTGCTGAGATTAAGCTAATCCAGGTAATTGGTGGAAAATATCCTAAAGATATTTTTCTCCGTGCAAGAACAAAAGGTGCTGGGGCTGTGGCTGGAACATCGAGGACCTTGGTGGCAGGTTGATCTCTGGACTTCACTACCTTCTCACCTTCCATGCACACGACTTCTTCCCAGGCCCATTCACTGCACAGCGAGTGCCTGTGTGGTGGAGATGAGCTGGGCTGAAGGAAGAAGAAGGGAGGAAGGGAGGGAGGGGCGAGAGGCCCGCTTGCAGAGTGGGAAGGGCTGCCCTGTGCTGTAATGCAGGTCGTATGTGTCGGTGACCTGGAGCCTACGTTAGCTTGCAGTCACCTACTTTTCTTTTTTCTTTTCTGTATTTTTTTTAGGGAAGGATCTACAGGGTGTTCAGGGTCTCACTACTAGATTGGACTCGTACTGATCCGCCTGTTTACAGTCTCCCAAGAGCTGGGATTATAGGTGAGTACCACCACGCCCAGTCTCAATTGCCATCTCAGTGCACCCCGGGGGCGGGGCCAGCACAGCAGGCCTGGGGATTGAACCCGGCCCCTGCGCCTGCTTGCCAGCGCTTTAATCCGCTGAGCTATTTGGCCAGCTCCAGGCACCTATTTCTTCTGTGTGTAGGAAATTTCAAAGTTGTGCCACACTCTGGACATTTTTCATGAAATCTATTTCTGTCATCACTTATGCAATTGATCTTTCTTTTCAAACAGTTTTAGGATTGACATTATCAACTATATCATTATGTCAAATGAACCCTAATTAGCTATGGCCTATTTTCCTTTTTCAAATTTAGCTGCATTTATTATTTGTACAGAGTTAAATACAATTCCTCTGCTGCTATTATCTCATTTGCCTTTTTCTTACTCATTTTTTCTTGCCTCATTTGTAAGCTTTTTCTCTTTTCTGTATAATTTCCAAATGTTGCTATTTTAAAAATTTCTTCTTCCTTTCAATACTCTAGAAATACAGTGAAGGCTAGAGTATTCAGGCCCAAGACTTTACAAATATATTCAAATAAATTTCTTTAAAATTAAGTTTATTTGTACAATTTATTTATATATTTTATTTTATTATTTAACACAGGGTCCCCCTACCCAGCTCAGACTCATAGTGATCCCCCTATCCTAGCCTCCCCAGCGCTGGGATTACAGGCATGTGCCACCACGCCTGGCACCGTGCACCAGGGATTCCCAGGCTAGCATACCATGTGGTGCCAGGGATTAAACTCTGGACCTTGTGCTTGCCAGGCAAGTGCTTAGACTGCTGAGCTATCTCTTCAGGTTATCTGTACAATTTAGATACACACAGAGATCATATTCATTATTAGGAATTTGTACCTGTTAATACTGTATTTTGATTCTTGTCCCCCTCAATTCCCTCTCCCCTCAACTCCTTTTTCCCTCCTTATTTACAAAAGTTTGTTTCCATTTTGTCCTTTTTAAAGCAATCATTTTGCAGCTCTGACTCATAGTGATCCTCCTGTTTCAGCATTTCCAGTGCTGGGATTATAGTCATGCACCACCGAGCCTGGACTCTGAGGCCGGCTCAGCCCCACTGGGGGCAGGGCCAGGGTGGCGTGTGGTACTGGGGATCCAACCCCGGCCCCTGCTCTTCCCTAAGTTAGCCTAAGTAGGAGCTTTAGTCTGCTGAGCTATCTCACTGGCTCCCAATTTGCATTTCTTTAATATCTAAAAATATTCACAATTTTGTTTTATTTATTTATTGTCTCTTCATTCTGTTGGTGGTTTCTTTTGCTGTGCAGCATTTTGTTTTGATATGATTTCATTTGTTGATTCTTGGTATTATTTCTTATGCTGTTGGGCTATTATTTAGAGTGTCCTTCCCTATTCCCATGTCTTTAAGAATTTTACTTATTTTATATTGAAGAAGATTAAGTAGTTCTCATTTAATGCTTAGATCAGGGGCTGGCCAAATAGCTCAGTGGATTGAAGTGCCTGCAAGCAGGCGCAGCGGCCGGGGGTCTGCCATGCTGGACCTGCCTCTGGGGAGCGATGAGATGGCAATTGAGACTGGGCATGGTGGCGCACGCCTGTAATCCCAGCTCTTGGAGGCTGTAAGCAGGTGGATCACTGTGAGTCTGATCTAGTAGTGAAACCCTGAACACCCTGAAGACCCTTCCCTAAAACACACACACACACACAAAAGGTTTCTTTCTTTCTGTTTTTGTATTTTAGGAAAGGGTCTTCAGGGTGTTCAAGGTCTCACTACTAGAAATCACTACTAGATTTCTAGGGTCTCACTACTAGAAATCACAGTTGACTTCGATCTTTAATTTGTTTTCATTTAGTTTAGTATCTGGTGAGAGAGATGGGCCTACAGTAAGTCTTGTGTGTGGGGAGAGCCAGTTTCCCCAGCACCATTTATTAAAAGGGACCTGTAATTCTGGACTCTAGCAAGACTGGAACGATTTTCTTCTAGCCGTGGGCTTGTGAGCGACCACGCGTGCTACAGGTGTCCCTCTGAGTGAGTGCGTGCCCTAGACGACTGTGGCGACCACGCGTGCAGCGGCCCGTCCTTGCTCACGCTGGTGGGTGAGCAAAGCAGCTAGTCCTGCGGGCTCTGCTGCACGCAGGGCAGGGCAGGGGCTCCGACAGACTGTTGGACTGCGCTCCGGGGCTGGCAGCTCCGGGCTCTCCGGGCAGCCGCAATCGCTGCCGCTGGGCCGTGTCCTTCCTGGTTGGAGCTCAGGCTTTTGCAGGGCGTCTGTGTTGAGCGCGCACGCCCGCCCGCTCGCTGGGGCTGACTGCAGTGGCTTTGGCCCGATGGTGCCGGCCTGACTACCAGCTGCTGAGTGACGGTGGCCCTCGTTCCACACGGCTGAATCCCGGAACAAGGGCTCATCTTCCCAACGGCCGGCCGCGTCCCCCGCCGTGCGCACCCCAGGCCTTTCGCGCGAGTCCCGCAGCTCCGTTTGCCCCGCAGACCCCGCCCCTAGCAGAAGTTCACAAAGGCTCAGCCTTCGGCAGTCTCAGGTGAGCGGACCCCCATCTCCTTGCCCTCAATCCTCTGTGTCTTCGGAGGTAATAAAGGTCCTCCCTTCTTTCTTTTCTGCTTCTCCGCTGCGCTGCCACCGAAAAGCCCAACAACGTCACTCGGTCACTGTGGGAGAAGGAAGCTGAAAACCCTGGAATTGCGTGGTTGTTCCCTGGCTCAGGCGCACACAGCCCCTTCCAAAAGGAAGCCTGACCAAACTCTCTCCCAGTGAGGCACGCACTGCACGCAGCTTCTTCTCCAAATCTGGCGTGCTGTGCAGGGTCAATTTGGGAGTAAAGCCCACTGTTTTTGTAGTTTATAATAGCTGTTGAAAGGTTCAACCAAGGCAGCTGGACCCCCGCAGAACCTGACCAGACACACTGACATGAGCAAAGCAGGTTTATTGGAAGCTCACGTAGAGGTGGAAGCTCCTGAGGGGGGCTGTCTTGTGGACCAAGACAGCACAGAATGAAGGGGGACAGGAGACTCTATGGACTCTTTTAGGGAGGGTGATTGCGGGCTGGAACAGCCAGGTGGCATGTGGACACCATTTGTCTTCCTTGTGGTTGAATTTTGCTTAGGTCAGAGGGAAGCAAGATGGGACCAACATGGGTCAAGGAGAAGAGAGCAGAGAGCACAGCACATGTGGGGCAGGTTGGGGTGGGGTTGGGGCGGGGCCATGGAAACAAGAGGGGAGTGCTTGGGGCAGGGTGCCCGGGAAACTTTGAGTCCTCACCTATCAGCTATCGCTTTTCCTAGGGCTGTGGTGGCTGGCCTGGTCCCTTAGTGCCCTCTGAGCTGCTGGCCTGTGGAGTTGACCTCTCCTGGGCACTGGCCTGGTCCAGGAGCGGGAACATCGGTTCTGTGGTGACTGGTAATGATGGCACCAAAACACAGAGCAGGCGTGGATTTAGCTGGTGACTGTGGCGAGGGGTAGGCTTCTCCTTTGAATAAATTTTTATCAAAAAGTAGTAAACTTCTGTGTGAAATTTGGTAAATGCTGTAGTTCTTTACTCATTTGTGTTTGTTTGCCTTTAAACTGTAAACTCTAGACATTAACCTTCCACATTTCCATCTTCATGTTTTCCTAAGCTCTTTAAAAATTGGTACCTACGTTAAGATTTTTTACAAAAGATACTGAATGCAGTGGCTAATTTTCTCCAACCTGAGTAGTTTGTAACGGTCAGCTTTCCACTAGTATGCATTTTGCTCCAAAATTATATGGTAGAATTGCTTAGCATTTATAATCAGTTGACTTGAAAGAGACTGTCCATGAGAAAGTGGGCGGACACTTCCAACCAGGACATAGGAGCAAAATTTGAGCATTTCAGAAATGAAGGTATTCTGCTGTACGGCTGTAACAGAATTTTTCTTGCGCTTCCAGTCTGTTGGCCAGCCTCGCATATTGGAAATTCAAGGTTGCAGCATTTTCTCTTGACACTTATCTGAGCTTTCAGCCTACCTGCCCCATAGAGGAGGGCACCCTGAGCCCTCACTGCCAAGTGAGAAAGTTCCTTAATTCAATCTCTTTCTTTTTCCCTATGTCCCTCTCACCTACCTTCCTCCATCCGTCCATTTGTCCCTCCCTTCCTCCTTCTCTCCCTACTTCCTTCTTTCCTTCTGTCTGTCTGTCTCTCTCTCTACATACATTTATTCACAACACAGTCTCATTGCTTATCATTTCTCTGGAGAACCCTGGCTGATATGTTAAGATATACATCATTCTAAAATTAATTAATTAAAAATAAATAAAATTAATTAATTTAAATGATTCATTTTTCACAGCGTGAGCATAGGTAAGAGACTCTTACCCCTACACATGGTGAAGAGGGAGAGCACGTGACTGCTGGGGCACAGGGCTGAATGGCATGTGGAAGGCCAGGAGGGAGGCAGGCCAGAGCCCGGCGGGGTGACGCACACCGGACGCTGCCACGCAGGCCTGGGGGGTAACTGCAGGCCAGTGGGACCAAATCCCTCTGTGCTAACTCCACAACCATCCTCTCACTCTACATCACCAGCTCTCGTCTGGGCCTGGAGAAGAGAAACCTAGAGTTCACTGGGATGAATGTAGTCATTTCAGTAAAACTTGGTGCAATAGAAAGATGAAATTGAATATCATAAATGTGAAGTCATATTTCTTTTTTAACCCTTATAACAGAATTATTTCTTGTATTGTTAACTCTTAGCTTTTCTTGCTTCCTTTTTCATTTTTTTTCTTTTTCTTTTCTTTTCTTTTCTTTTCTTTTCTT
>NW_004524642.1:1327667-1329644 GCF_000260255.1 Octodon degus
TTTTGAGACCTCTCTGTGTAGCCCAAGGTAGGCTTAAATTCACAGCCATCCTCCTGTTCCCCCTGCCCAAGGCCACCACGCCCAGCTTTTTGCTCTGTGTAGTACCGATCAGCCCTTGTTCACGAGAGCAAGCTGCAGCTTTAAGGCCTGTCCCCCACGGGTTCCGGTGTTTCCCCTCCCACGGGAGCGCACTCCCAGAGCAGTTTCGGGCCAGCCTCCGCGGTAGTGCTATGCTGACAGCCACCCCCCACCCCAAGCCGCAGCCCTGCTCCCGTCCCCCAGTTTCCCTGGCAGTGTTGCCTTTTCCTTGTGGTCCGGGTCCCCTCTAGGATGCCGTGCTGCCCTAAGCGGCTGCGCCTCAGAGGAGCTGTTTCCTTAGTCTTCCCCTGAGTCCAAGTGATGTTTTCTCCTGCCCAAAGCACAGATTCACGGCAGAAGCTGCGTGAAATGGAGTTATGCTCCTTCAGTTCGTCCGGGCAGATGCGCGTTGCCGCGCCCTCTTACCACACGGTCTTTGATCCCCGACTTGGTCAAGTCGGTGTGTACCAGGGGTGGCCATTTCCCTGCTTGTAATTAATTATTTTCCAATAAAGAAAAGTTCTGATATTTATTGCTTTTGCTTATCAAACCACCCACCAATCTTTCTAGTGATGACTTCTGCTTAAATTGGCCACCAATCTGTAAAGGTCATCAAATGGGTGATTTTCAATTTCTATCATTCAAGTTTTATGCATTAGGGTTTTTTTTTTTATCAATATGTTATAAGGGAGAATTTTTTTCTCATTTTTTGTTTTGTTAGTGTGGAGCTTTAAATTCTTATTTTATTAAATGGATTATTAATCCATTATTCTGATTTATTTTGTTGGAAATTGTTTAAAATTGGACCCACTAAGCTTATGCTTACGTCTTTTAACATTTTTTAAATATCTTGTAACTCTCATCTAGCAGGACGATGAGGTGTCCCACACTCATCTTGTTTGAGCTACAACCCTGCTCCGAGTCAGCCATGGTCCCAAGAAATTCTGTTTCTCATCAGTGGAGGATTCTAGTCAGAAACCACGATCTGGGGGTAGGTCTAATTAGGATGTCCTTGTTTCTAGAACCTCTCATAAAACAGAATAGGAAAGACATTTACATTCACGCACCTACATACACACAGGTATACGTTTTTATATCTATATGAGTATTACATAGACAAAGATTACACAGATATGTCTTATATTTCACCACTAGAATTCTTTCTGTCCTTTCTGTTTGTCAGTCACTGCTCTTATAGTGAGAAATCTACTCCTTTTATCCCCACTCTTGTGCACACACACACACACACACACATGCATACGCATGTACACACTTTTATGACCTCAGTGGATTTCCTATTTTTTGGCCGTCTCAGCCCCTCCATGAGGGTGGGGCTGGCAGGGCATGTGGTGCTAGAGATGGAGCTTTGGTTCTCTGTGCCTGCTTACATTTGCCTAAGCAGGCGCTTTAGGCTGCTGAGCTATCTCGCCAGCCCCTGTATTTATTATCTGTGCAGCATAAACAACCACCCACCATCCCGACAGCCTCTGCTCGCCTGCACTGTGTAACCCCAGCTTACCCAGCCTCCTCCTCGTCATCCAGCTAGAGCTGAGGATGCTGCACGCCCTGCCCCTGCGCTGGCTGTGGTGATGCCTGCTCTGCTGAGCAAGCACTTCTTAGTCACCTGATGTGGTTGTTTACATGTTCCCTTCAAAAGTATCACCATTTGAAACTTCTTCAATCAAATCTCCGTTAAAACGATACCTTCTTCTTGAGGTTTTTACATTGGCCACCAGTGCTCCAACTGGGAATAGCTCCTTCTGTAAGTTGTCTTCTTTCATTCCTATCTTTGGCCTTAAGGTATTAAGTCGGGGGTGGGTGAGTGGGGGTAGCCAGAGTGACAGAGGATCAGAGAGAGAGAGAGAGAGAGAGAGAGAGAGAGAGAGAGAGAGAGAGAGA
>NW_004524642.1:1329809-1337136 GCF_000260255.1 Octodon degus
TTTTGTTGTTGTTGCTATTGCCCTCACTTGTTTTCTGTGTGTTGGCAACTTGGTCTCTGGGCACCAGTGGCATTCAAGGGATGCAGGATTTGCCAGTTTCCCTCACATTTAGAGTCAGCTTCTCTGACCAGCAGTAGCCTTTGACCCCAAGGTCGCCATGCCTTACAAAGGGCAAACCTATTATAGGGCTGGGCTCTAGTGCTGACAGTCGTAGACAATTGTGTCCCAAACAGAAAGCTCCCCAAGGGCAGGACTTTTGGCTGTGACATTTATATACGCATGTTCCTAGTTTGCTTGGGTGTTGAATGAATTGGTCACTAACTGAGAAATTGTATGTCGTGTGCACATGACAATACTCAGAACAAAGAAACAGTCAAAGGAAACTCCAACTGGATGACTGTGCTTTACTTTGCCTAACGCTTCCATCGGTACTATAATGAATGGTAGTACACAAAGCTACAGAACTGTACGACACAATACAGTCAGCAAAAACTACAGTACTGCCCTGTGGGAGAAGCCACCTTAAGGCTTCACGCTGCTTACCTTCCTGCCTCCTAAGTTGTGGGTCATAAATCCAGAGTAGCTGCAAGTCACAATACTGTGCTTTGATCCTAAGTCAAACAGCAATTAAAGAATGTCTGTCTTCTATAAAATATATACCAGAACCTTACATATGATAACCACAAGATCATTGCTAATATTGATATCTATCTATCTACTATTATTGGATACAGGGTCTCACTGTGCAGCTCAGACTCATAGTGATCTTCCTGTCTCAGCCTCCCCAACACTTGGATTACAGGAATGAACGACCACACCCATTTTCAGTGGCTGGCACAGGCTGGTACCAGGATTGAACCTGGATCGTTGTGCTCGCCAGGCAGGTGGTTAGACCACTGAGCTGTCTCTCTGGCCCCTGAACTATATTTTTTAGTATCTCACACTGACACTTTAGTACATCTGGTTTATTGATTAGTGGGCAGGATTTGATTGAATGAATTTTACTGACATCATGATTCTCTTCAGTCTAATGTGATCAGGGTAGTACAGTGTGCAACAGTATAATTCCAGAAAATCTCTTGAAGGTAATAAAATAATACCTTTTAGTCTTATTCAACTTTTTTATTTGCCATATATTTGCGACTTCCAAAGGGCTGGAATCGCTAAAGTGTTGTCTATACAAAACTATAATTAAGGAAATATTACTGCCTTTTTGGAGATGTTCAGTTTGTGAAGTCCCCCAGTACACGTTGTCACCCACTGAACAAAGTAGAACGCCACACAGAAGAGGTTATGGGCTGTTTGCAATTTCTAGGCTATCACTTGTTATTCAGAGGTCAGGCTGACAACTAATTCAAAGACATTTATTCTTACTGAGAAGATTTTAAAAGATAATACTTAAAATTATTTAAACAAATCATGTTGAACATGTTGTATAACTGAAACACCATCGGGGGAAAGAGAAATCCTTAAATACCAGAAAATGCCATGGTTTTCAATCTCTGGAAACTGCAGGTCAATTTTTGCTCAACTTTTTTCTTGTGTGTTTTGTCTGCCATTCAAGTAAGGAGGATGGAGATAAACTCAGACTTGTAAATTGAAGTCTGTGTACAATGTCTAACTCCTATTTTTGAGATGTATTTCTCAATACTTACCTAGTTATAGCATCTATCAGGGTTACCTGCCACATACAGGACTTTGGTTAATATTTGGTCAGTCATTTTAATTCAAAAGAAAGGCCTGCTTCTGCCTGAAGTGCTGATAAAGTGGGCTCTTTATTTTATGTTCTATCTACTTAGAAACTGATGCTCAGTTAGCATTCGGCCCCCTCCGAGCCCACGTTCCCACGAGCCATTCACCTGATCAGGACTTGTTGCAAGGCAGGTGGAGCAGCCTTTCTGGGTTCCACTTTTGCTCCTCTTGTCTGATTTAGTGCTCTTTGGATTCTTGAAACTCTTGTATTTGAGCACACAAAAAACACAGCTTGTTAGATCTTTGTGGTTTTTAATGGAAATAACAAGTTTTTTTGCTAAATGCACAAATCTTAATAGATTTTGTTTGAAAATTATAGACTATGACACAACTTCTAAGAAAAAACCCCAAGGATCTTCAGATTCTTCACCAGCATCATTATTATGCATGGATTTATATTTCTGATCTCCTATCAGCTGCACTATATTCAAAAAAGCACATGAAACCAGAAGAAAAATTAAAATTTTATCCTTTTTCTCATATAATTAATATAATGTAATATCTTCTAAAATTAATTAATTAATTAATCAATTTGGTGCAGTGTCTCACTATGCAGCTCAAACTCACAGTGGTCCTCCTGCCTCAGCCTCCCCAGCACTGGCATTACAGGCCTGCACCACCACGTCTCGTTTTCGTGGCCAGCTTGGCATGCCCAGGGTTCTAGGCCTGCCCGACGTGTGGTGCCAGGGATTAACTTGCGTCCTTGTGCTTGCCAGGCAGGTGCTTCGACTGCCGTGCTAGCTCCCCAGCCCTATAATATATAATCTTGTATTTTGACAGTTATCCAGGCTTCTTCCCTAGAATCCTTTTAAAATGAGAGTTGAACTTTGTTAACAAGTCAGATTTTGTTATCATGATCATTTCCTTTCTAGCAAGAGAAAATAGCTCCATCATTGGAATATCCTAGAAATTGTTTGTCAGAACATATGTACAGAAACTGGTAATCCCCTGGAGCAGGGTTTGACTTGCTATTAAGCATGTTTCCAATAGATCTTTGTTGGATGAAGCAATCTTGAGAGGCAACGACAAGAAAGCCACAGGCCTGGATGATGTCTGCTGCTCTTTTATTACAACCACGTCCAGTTCAGACAGAGCCACCACTTGGAGCTCAGTCTGGAGAACCTGTTCTCTTGAAAGGCCTTGTTTGCAAAATGCATTATTAATAAAAGCAAAATATGCTCTTAAAGAGGTACTGTGTGTTCACACCGGGTTTAGGAAATTACTTTACACTGTAGGGAAAAATAAAACCAATCATACCTCATCCTCACCATAATGTAAGAAATTTCACATTTCTAGAGCTCAAAAGCACTATAATAAGGAAAGCCATACTCATTTAAAAATTCATATATATATATATATATATATAATTTACTAGAAAAAATTGTACTTGATGCATTGTACTTGAACAATTATTTCAGATTTTCCTAGAAAATAAAATTTGCTGTTTGACCTAGAAGTTTCAAATAGTAAGCAAAAATTTTAAAATCCATTATGTATTTCAAGGCAAAGCATTCTCAGAATATTCTTGAATATCTCAGAGTTAGAAATTTTATTTCACTTGAAGCCTTTAATATGAGTTGAATTGAAGGTAGAAATTACAGACTAAGCCTAATGAAATTTGAGTTCTGTTTCAATATCATAAAAGCTAATTGTGTTAGTCTTTGTTATTGAATTTAAAAATTACTATGAGGACACCCTGGCTTAAAACATAGCATATAGCTTAGCTAACAGGTCTTACTAGTTAACTCTCATTCATATTAGCTTTAAAAGTCACAGCTTACTTCCATCTTAGTAAAATCCTTGAAGAATTAAATGAATCATTAGTTTTGGAATGCTCTAACCTAGCATTTATCCAGGGAACTTGGTACTGTCTGCAAACGGAAACATGTGGACAAAGCTTTACCTCATTACCCAAAACAGGTAAAAGACAAACTGGTGTACAGGAAAATTTCTAAGAATGAATCTCAACTTGCAGATGAGATTCATTTAAGTTACACATTCGGTGTCTATGGATAAATCTTAACTAAACTGAAGCATTAGCACCAATTGTATTTTATAATAAGGCTAGGTGGTGTTAACTAGCAATGTTCTTTAAATATTGGACTACATTTCTCCAATATAGCCAGAAAGTCAGAACGTTTCCTTGTATTTTTTCTTTGTAAGTGCTTTATTTATAATTGTTCCTTGAATTTCCATGCTATACGTTATAATGGAGAAAATGACAAACTAAAAATTATTGGTTTTGTTTCTGGGACTACGTGAAATTTTGCAAAGCAAGAAGGACCAGGGGCAGAAGGTCTAAATTTAAGCCAGACTCTGCATTTTATTTATATTATATTTGGAATATTGCGTAGTACCTCTTTGGGCATCTGTATACTTTTTACAGAGGGAATGACTAAGAAAATTAAACTGTATTATTTTTTCTTGCCTTAACATTGGATAAGTCAATGGCAAAGAAGAAATAAACATAGAACTAAATTTATTGCTTGCTTGCAAGATCTAAAGCTTGAAGAACTACCAATGTCCCCAGGCTAGTTGCTCAGATGAACACATTTTTCCCATTTTTCAGTTGAATGGTATGAGCTATTATTTTGTGTCAATCTGATCTGTCTTCCCAAGTCTGTCTGAATCTCTGCGAATACTTTATTTCACGCTTACTGCCTTCTGTTGTGCAGTACCATATGCACCATCTCTTTACTTTATTGTCTTAGTTGATACTTGATTCCTAAAGTCCCTATCCCTAAAATTATTGCACATATTACTCTTCTTTTTTCAATGTATTTAGTACAGGGTCTACAGGGTCTCACTCCACAGATCACACTCAGTGATCCTCTTGTTTTCAGCCTCCCAAATGCTGGGATTACAGGTGCAGGCCACCAGGCCGAGTCTCAATTTTTTTCTTTTCTTTTTTTAAAAAATGTATTTTATTGCACATTTTACTAATATCCTACTTCTGTCTTGGCTAGAAGAGGGCAGATAAAATATTGAAGTTCTTGGAGACTTGATTTTAGTAATGATAAATTATTATTATGGGTAGGTCATTAAGTTTAAAAGTGGAGTCTGCATCACTACAACTTAAAATATATTTTTTGAAGAGGACAAAATAGTATTAAAACAGGGCTGAGGAAATGGCTCAGTAGGATAAGTGCTTGACTGGCAAACGCAGGGATCTGAGTTCAATTCCCGGTTCCACAAAAAAAAAAAAATAGTATTAAAACAAAAAAATTGCAAGTGATACAGAATTTCACTTAACAAAGTAATATAAATTTCAGTGTTTCTTGTAATACATAGTGTTGTCTTCCAACCAGTAATTCATATTACCAGATATATGCATGCAAAATTTGAAGAAAGAAGAAAGAAAGAAATGTATAAGAAACTAAGTAGAGAAAATGATAAAATTGGAAAAAAGAGACAGAGCAAAGTAGACATTATCTGCTGCTTTCCATAGACCAGCAGAAATGCACGGTACAGTTGCCCAAACCATCCTGCTTACGTACACAGATATGTATGTAGGCATACATACACATGCTTTCCCCCACTCCCTCTCCTGTCCTTCTCCTCAACTCAGTATCTCTTTCCTTTTGCGTAAGTTCCTTCCCTTTGCCCAGATCAGTTGTACCCTTCAGATTCCATTTTCTCCTTCTGGTTCTCACACTGAGGAGACAGTACGATGTTTGCACATGCAGGTCTGATTTATTTCACTTAAGAGTATGTTTTCTAGTTGCATCCATTTACTGACAAAAGACTCAAATTTATCCTGCTTTATAGCTGTTACTTCAAACTTTTAAATATATTAGCAGCCTCTTTGGAATGACTGAAGGGACATTGACATCTGACTGACTTTTAGAATCTGGCAATAGGGTCTACTTTGGAAGGACCATAATCTATGTAATTGAAATCTCTTTTATGATTTCCTATGTCAAAACAACTATATTGACATCAAGTCATAGTTAAACTTAAGAGAGACAGAACTTTTGAGTCTTTACAGTATACATTTGACTGTAGACATCATTCTGCCAAAACAGCTATGAACAGTATTATGCTCAAATCTGGACTTGTGCAGGAAAAACTGCCGGACAGAAAGAGAATTTAAAATATCAGAGTTTTCCACACTGGTTTGCCTTAAGGGAAAGAAACGGATGTAACGACATCTGGAAAGTTTTCATGAAGTGCGATTTTACTTATCTACCTCTGGGTAGGTAGTTTTAATTTCCAAACTCCTTAACTGTAAGGGGAATTCATTTGCTCATCACTCTGTGGAACACTGTAGGAGGAGGGAGGGCAAGACCCATTGCAAATAACGGCCCAGTGTGACCGCGTCTTCCGCATGTCGAGATTAAACATTGTCTAACTTGGAGAACACAGGGTACCTAAGAGACTTATTTATATAGTCCTGGATATTAAGCCTAAGCCCTTCTGCCCATGCTGTAGTGTGAGTTGGAGAGCATTTTTCTTGCTTTCCATCTGGATCCGCTTGCCCTGATAGATCATCAACATGACTTTACTATAAGGGAAGGACATGTATTTTAAAAATTCAACAAGACAAATAGCGGACTGCAGTGGGACTTGCAATTAGGATGCGTGCAGAAAGGAGTTCCTCTTCTTTGTACCTCTTGGTTTGTTTCAGAAGATTTTACTTTTGTTCTGACTTGGGAATTTGCCCTTGCTTTTATGTAAATATTTTTTGTTGATAGTAATCTTTCCAATTTTGCAACTGAATTATAGATTCACTTGTACAGATTTAAGGGGCGAGAGCTGTTGGAATAGACAAGAGACTTCTGAAATAGCAGCATATGAAATAAAGAGCAGGGAGTGCAACACAATGTCTTTGAACAAACAGGACAGTTACTAAGCAGTATGAAATATAAAGGATTAGTTGTTGAATTTCATACTCTGTAGACCAGTCCAGTTGTTCAGGGAAGCAGTTGCTTACAATACTTGGAAAAACATTCCATCTGTCTGTCTGTCTGTCTGTCTGTCTGTCTGTCTGTCTATCTTCATCATCATCATCATCGTTATAAACTCTTGCAAAGTCACTATATATTAAATATATATGTATATATATTTTACAAAAATAGATGTAAATAATTTTGAAGATTAGAATTATACAGATAGAACAGGGAGCATAAATAACTGCAGATTAATTTTGATAGACATAACTTGGAAATTATAGCATATTAGGAACTGTTTACTAGGAATATACATGTTTGAAAACATTTCCTCACTTTCCAGCCTAAAACAAATTTCATTCTTTATTTTTTTGGCCCAGCATTACTACTAAGGGATTGTAATTATATGCAAGAATCAAAATGGAATTCAGCACTTCTCAGCTTCCTAATCTGAGTTCCTAAAGTGATTTGCGATGTGTTACTGGAGTACAGATATGTGATGCCACAAATGAGTGTCTGCTGGTTTTTCCTCTCTACTATTGGCCAAATTCCTTATTTTCATCAGGAATACCTTATCTCCTTCTTACTAGTTTTCTTCAGTTATAGTTCATTTTAGGAAAGAGAAGTGCTGGCCAAATAGCTCAGCAGATTAAAGCACCTGCAAAAGGCACATGGGCTGAGGCTTC
>NW_004524642.1:1337446-1346764 GCF_000260255.1 Octodon degus
TTGTTTTCAGCCTCCCAAGTTCTGGGATTACAGACATGTCACCATGCCCAGTCTTAATCGCTGTCTTGGTGCACCACAAGAGCAGGGCCAGAGATTGAACCACTGGCCCCTGTGATCTGCCCAAGCAGGCGCTTTAATCTGCTGCGCTGTCTGGCCAGCCCCTGATTTTTTTTTTTTCAGATTAAATCTGTTATGCTTCAAATAGCTTACACATCCTATCTCATTTCTTTTGATTTTATTTTTCGTTAATATGTACTTTGTAGAATTAAGTTACAGATCCTTTACTACAAAGACGAACTGCTATGCAGTGTAATACATGTTTTGCTTGGAGAAAACAATAGCATGGCAATCTGTGCTGTCATTTGTTGTGATGGTGTTCTGTTCTCTAATATGGTAATAGCAATGACCATCCTAAAAAATAGGTGGCAATATCCGGCGTGATGTATCCTTGTGTCATCATTTAACTCTACATGTGATTTTCATTTTGAAATACAACTTTTGCTTAATTATAAGAAGGAGCACACCATGGTGGGTACGTCAGGAAACACTTGTTAACCTAACGTTTAGGAGACGGAGTCAGGAAAATAACAGATTCGAGTCCACCCTGGGCAAGTGATCTAGACCCTTTCTCAGAAGAAAATTAAAAGAAAAAGGGAGCTGGAAATGTAAACCCAATGGCATGGTGTGAGCTGACAGCATGGTCAATCCCTGATACAAGAAAAAACAGCATATAATACATAGAATAAGTTCTTCATCTTACTACCATTTTCAACTTCTGACTTGCTTCTAATTATTTTGATAAATGTGGTTAAGATATGTCTTAGGTTTTTTTTTTTTTAACTAGGAAATTTGCAGATTATAGAAAATAGAACTAAGTTTTGTTTAGGTTACTTTGTGACATGTCAATCATGGAAATAAACTTTGACAATAGAAAAGACTCTTTGCCTGCTACCAAATATGGTGGCCAATTATGAAGGTATTTAAAAATCCGGCCTTAGAATGCACAGATGTGCTGACAAAAGCAAGGGACATATGTAGTTTTCGAAGGAGATAGTCTTGTTGAGTCTAGATTAGGATGTTTTCTGTTAAATTACCTTGGTCGTTACAATATCTTTTTATTTTTATATATTTGGTGCAGGGCCTTACTACACAACTCAGACTTGTGGTGATCCTCCTGTTTCCAGCCTCCCCAGCACTAGGGTTACAGCTGTGCGCCACCATGCCCGGACTCGGTGGCCAGCTCAGTGAGCCCCATGGGCGGGGCCAGTGCAGCATGTGATACTGGGGACCAGACCCTGATCCCTGCGCTTGTCAAAGCAGGCGCTTAGGTTCATTACAGTCTTTGTGGATGATGTTTGTTTAGGTTTCAGAATGGAGGATGGATTTCATTCAGAACGTCTGTGTTTATGGTGCTGTGGGGCACTACACTTTGAAGCGAAACCATCTCTTGGGAAGGTGGTCTCTGCAGCACTCATGATTCTAAGGGCTAGACTACCTGAGCAGATGTCTATGTTACCTTCAATGTCCAGTTCTGGGACAGTATTATCATTTAATTTCATTTTACGTAGTCTGTTTTCTTTGGAGGAAAGTAATTCTCTTTGGGCACTGGTAATACAGAGCACCTTGCAGCTTGAATTTTCTAGCTCAACACTTGACAGAGCGTTTCTCCAAGGATCGCACTGTACAACCTAAGCCTTCCTTTCCCCTTAGTTTCTTTGTTTCTTTCTGTCTGAGGCCACTTCAGAGCCTTCATCTAATTTAATATTCAGGAACAGAATTCTTGACAACAACAGCAGAATGAGATCAAGCTGTTCACAAAGCCTTGAAGGACATGGAGAAGATGATGGTTGCTGGTGGAATGACTGGATTGGGGATATTTCTGACATATGTGAGCTCTATATGAGGGTGGTATTCAGATGTCAATACTTTATGTAATGGTGCTTGTTTCTACTACTTTCGTTCATGCTTCCTTTGGCTTCTGGCAAACACTGCAGCCTGTGTTCTCCGCTGCACACTAAATGCTTGGGCGCTGCGCCTTACCCATGTTTATGTCCCAGTAGTTTGCACAAAGCTCGACATACAGTTAGCACTGATTGTGTTCTTTTAAAAGTTAACTGACCTTATTAAGTTATGGAACAATCCTGCTTGTATTAGTTACTTGCCATTTATGCTGGTAGAGATGCTGCCCATCAGTGGAAATATGTACAAAAGGCCAAACGTATGAACCCAGTCTAATCTTTTTTTTTAAGAGCAAGAGAATGTAGATCATTTGCAAGTAACTGGAATAATTTGGAACTCTTATTGAGCAAATAATTGTTCAGAGTAAATAAAAATGCTTTCTGAGTTGTAGGCAAAATTCAGAGAAGACACTCAATTCTATTCCCAGGAAGGCATTCTCATCAGTTTAGCAGCAATGCATAGTTCTTGGAATCAACTTATTTTATATTTATTTGGCATCACATTAGAATTTACAGCATATTAGTCATATTAAACAATTAGTCTAAAAGCATAGAATACTGCCTTTGGCATCAGAAAGGTCGTATCGCTCATTGAGCTCACATCACTGTGTATTCCACATACGCTTTTCACTTCAGCAAAATTAACATTGGGGTTTGTCAAAGTGGCTATGGATGTAGTTATACTTTACTACATATATGATACATACGTGGTAGTTATACTTAAATATGCTATACTGCATTATATACTGCTCTGTACTGTGATAAAAACGAAGTTCACTTGAGGACCACTGGGAGTCACTGTGTAGCTGTCACTGCTGAAGAAGCTGCCTTTGTACCCACACCCGCTCCTGGGGTACTGGGGCGATAACACACTCGCCTCTTTCTCCCAGCCACAGGCATCTATCCATTTGCCAACTGGCAGTTATTAAGTGACCTCAGAGAGCTGGATGCTGTGTTAAATTAGGAAACGCAGTAAGAACAAGCTGCTGCGTAGCTACCCCCTTAAGGAAACTCTTAAGTCTCTTTAGGATTCATCAGTTTCAACATGTGCTGCATTTGCTCATAAGAAGCCTGTCTTTCCTACTAGAGACCCTTAAGAGAGATGGCTGTGTTTTAAGCTGTGACTGCCGGTCACTGTGGCTGGGATGCAGAACATGCTTAATGTCTGTCTGCTGACTGTGTGCCAGGCGGGCTGCCTGATGCTGCCCTACAGATCTGTCGCTTTGCCCTGAGTGCCCCATTACCTACCTGCTGCCGTCTCCCTTGCATAATTCCCCGTCCTACATCCATGAAATAGTGCTAGTGTTGTGACTAAAAATGATTTCATCTAAATTATTTTTCCTCTTTACTTTGGTATAAAAGTTGAGAGGTCTTTTTTCTATCGCATCAAAAATGTGCGACATTAGTTACTGATGGAAACATTAACAGACTGGGTTCTGGAAGTGGGGAATAGAATTGAACAATGCACGGGATGAGGTATGTGGAGTTTAACATAGATTAGCTACTGAAAAATTAATAAGTTCTTATGAAAAAATCTACATTTAAATTTAATTAAGTAATCATTTAATTAATTTTTTATGTATTTGATACAGGGTCTACAATGCGTACAGGGTTTCAGTACGTAGATCAAACTTGTAGTGATCCTCCTGTTCTCAGCCTCCCAAATGCTGGGATTACAGGTGCACACTACCACGCCCAGTCTCAATCGCCTTCTTAGTGCGCTCCAGGGGTGGGGCCGGCACAGCACACCCGGCATGGAACTCCAGTCGCTGTACTCTAAGCAGGCGCGTTAGTCAGCTAAGCTATCTGGTAGGCCCAAATTTAATATATTTAAATGAACATTTTAATGTAAAGAATTACCTAGGCCTTATTGCCTTCCTTTATCCATTTACACATTCCATTTAACTTTCATTAAATGTCAAAGCAGGACTAGGCTAGGGATTAGGTGTTCAGGGTGCACAGAGGTGAATTCAACAGACTAACAGGAGAATGACTATACAGTTGTGGAAATCAGAGCTATAAAAAACAAATCTAACTTTTTAAGTGAGTGAGTAGGTGGCACATTACAGGAAGAGACCATAGGAATTTAGCTGCAAGAGTAATTCCGTTTGGATCAGCTCTGTCATGCCCACCTCAACAAAGTAGATTTTGCCTTTCATTTTGAATGATTAAGACCCTCTGTTGCCTGGAATGGAGAAAAAGGAGGTTTTAGGGAGAGCTGTTAAGGCTTTCTTGCAATAACTGGGAAGTTTTATGTAATAAGGAGAGAATATATGCAAGGAAAAGTAACAAAAACCATGAAGAAATTCATTTTGTGAAGAACCTTAATTATTATCCTAATCACGAATTTAAGGACTGCAGTGGATTATGGACAAGTTAGATCTTAATGGTCATTCCTCATTTTATACCCTGCTTTTCTGCTAGAACAACTGGATGTTCTCTGCAGGTACTGCAGCTGACCTATCATGTCCAGGGAGTTTTTCTTTTCTTTCTTTAAGTGAGTTTTTCTTAAAACTTGTTGATCCCTAGATCCAAATCGAAATATTGTGAGTGGGCCTCAGGTCTTGCAGAAGGGCTGCCGTTTCATCTGAATAAGCTTTGACTTTTCAGATAGCAGCTGCTGGTCAACGAGGCCTCGTGGTGACTGGGTGTTTGGGACTGTGATGTGTTACAAAGAGAGAAGGAACCTTCAAGCCTTCACACAGATGTTCAGTATTTTCATTAACTTCTATTAAAAAAAAAATTCTCCTGAAAACTCTGACACACTAGGAGCCGTGGATCCTGGGCTCATGTGATAAGACACTGAGACACTCAAGCGTGCATTTAGTGCGGGGTAAGCGGCTTCTGAATTCAGTTCAATTCACATTGTCCTTGTTTTCGTAAGCACACAGGAGTGTTAGGAAGAAATGTAACTCCACACATTCTGCTCCTCCTTGTCTTGCCTGCTCTCCTCCACGCTGTGCTGAAGGACAGCTAATTCAGGAGAAGAACCCTTTAATCCCATAACTGACCACCAATCTTTATTCCCACAACTGTGTAAAAAGGTCTGTTCCTGTTAATGCTGATAGATTTTTAGTTCCATTAAGGGGAGTGCTTTTTTTTTTTTTTTCCATGAATGTTGTAGAATAGATAGGCTGGAACCTCACAGATAATTTCCTATACGTGAAAGCTATGTGTAATATTTAAAAAGTTGATTCCCATAATAAATCTCTACCATTTTTATAGGGAGCTATTCTTTGGTAAAAGCATGTAACTAGCTCATAGTTGTAAAATTAACCTTCATGGCATTATTTAGGACTCTGAGGAGGTGGAGCCTGGTTGGAGGAAGTGGGTCACTGAGGGGCAGGATGCTGGGGACTCTGAGAGGCCTGGCTTTTCTTCTCTGCCTCTGTCCCCAGCCATGAGTGAAGCAGCTTCTCTGGAACCTGCCTCTTTGCCATGATTATCTATTCTGAAGCCAGTCAACCACAAACTGAAACTGTGAACCCAAATAAACCTCTCCTGATCTCAACTGTGGGGTGTGAGGGGTTTTGTCCCAGCACTGGAAAGCTGACTAATGCGGCCCAGAAGGAAATTGCTTTTCAAAAAATATGTATGAAGTAACAAAAATCTGGAACAAGGATGCTTCAGAAAAGGAAACTAGGAAATTTACAATTAGGAAGAACCTTAGACATTATCTAAAGACTAGTGTCTACAACAGATGAGGAAATAGCTACTAGAAGAGAGGAACAGATCTTTACCAGCTTTTCTATTCTGGAAAACATTTCCAACATGCACAGCAGTATAAAATACGCCGAAGAACTCTGTTTTCAAGATAATAGTCGGTAACCTAAGTGGCTACAGGGCACTGCAAATGTGGCTAGTGAATGCTGAAAATTTTTTTTTCATGTATTGAGGTAAATAAAATGTTACACACATTTCAGCAATTCATTTTACCTTTCCAAATATGGTTACTAGAAAATTTGAAATTACACAGACATGCTCTACGTTTTATTTTCTTGTACAGTGTGGCGCTGAACCCCGTGAAGACCTACGCCCACTTCAATAGCCTCCAATTCACCGCCCATCTTGCTTCATTTATGCCCTTCGCAGCTCGGCGCTGCCCAGGCCCTCTAGGTAATTGGTCCCAGATTGGGAACGGACACCTGCGTACTGCCTATATTTTAAAAATGAAATCTTTCTCCATGTGCAATTTTTACCATCCTATAATTGTTTAACACGACCTTTCTGAATTTCACTGAGTTTGCCAGGTTAAAAATGCATTTATTCATTTTCTTTAAAGACTATTATATTAATGTAATTGATACAGATTCTTGGATCAAATTCCCCATATATTATACTTTATTAAGTACAGCAAACTCATTTGTAAATCACTCCTCACTCCTATGAAAACCTGACAACCTAAGGCTAACAAATAAATTATAGCCTTTTCTATTCTAGTTCTGACTTACAGTTTGCACAGTTTCATTACATTTTTAATGTAGATATTTAAAAAGTTTAAGTGTCCAGTAGTCAATAAACATATCCATTGGAAATTTGTGCTACATGATTTTGGCTTCACACCACTCCACTGGTAAGGGAGTTTTTGGTGTGGGATTGTTACTGGACTTGGGGTGCTGGAGTCTCCTTCTGAGGTGATTCCTAGGTTATTTTTGTCCTGAGCAAAGGATCATCAAGCCAAATGCAAATCATAGCCAAGTTTCATTAAAAGTAGGAGAAGCAACAGGCCCTGAAGAGGGAGTCTGGGTGAAGCTAAGGGAGGAGAAGGAGAACAGCCTGTGGTGGGAGGAGGGCCAGCAGGCAGGAGGGAGCACGTGGCAGAACGACGTGGGCTGACTTTCCTGCTTCAGGTTGACCTCAGGCCTCGGCCTGCTGCGGCCCTTGGGAGAGGTCCATGGCTGCGGAACCTGCTCCGCACATGTGTTCGGGGTCTCGACTCACCTCCTTTGACAGAGAGTTTCAGGCACGCCTACCTTACTATCTCAGGATGGGAAGACAGAGCAGGAGGCATGGCTTCCCTGGGCCTGAAGGGTCAGGAACGCCCAAAGCCAAAATATTCATACACTGGGAAGAGCTCAGTTACTGAGGAAAATATTTTCTATCTGTATTTTCTCTTCAGTGATAATTTCTAGAACCAAAATGGAGAATATGTCGTAAAAACTATTTGCCACAGAAATACGCTGTTTCACGGAGCATTTCCAATTAGATTTCTGTGCATCTTTTCAGGTACCCTTGTTACCACGTAAAGGGAGTCACAACTGTGACTTTCGGGGACATGTAAGTCATTAGTAGGATCTACTTGAAGTTTTTAGAGAACTACATTACAAATTTGCCTGAGCTCCCACAATCCAGTCTTGGAAACTAAAATTAGGCTTTTTCACAGAACAGCTCAGAGTTCTGGGTATTTCCTTTCCTTGGTGGGTGAAGTCTCAGGGAAGACGCCCGCTGATCTCGGTTTTGCTGGTGTGACTCATAAATACCACGCATCATTGCAATGATTTAGTTGAAAGCCATGAAGCATATATGTCTGCTGTTTTCGCAGTGCCTACAAATCCACATTCGCTTTCTTTTGTCCTGGGAAGCTACCCTTTAGGAACTATCTCACCAACTCCCTGCCCCTTAGGAAAGAACAGTGGGGGAGACCAGGGAGAAATGGAAGGTGGGAGACTTTGAAATCCGGTGTCCTGTCTAATGTCATGGCGCTTTCCTACCCCCTGCCACAGGGCTGCTGAGGGCGGCCAACACACCTATTCTTAGTGGGCCAGAAGCGTCACATTTTTCCAGTGTGTTTTTCAGTCCTTCTTTACATTTGTAAACTCTTTTTATTGAACTCCTCTTCCATTATTCTAATTTTAATGCTCCATTCACTTCCTGTGGAATCCTGAAAATGTATGAGGATTTCCCAACCTGGCTCTGTATGTTCGAAATCTAGTTTGACCCCAAATACCTCTGCAGTTTGCTTTAAAATCTTAATTTGTACTTGGAAAAGAGATTGACATGTTGCTGGAGATTAAGAGACACTGAACAAAGCCTACAGAATAAGCATTTTCTCACATTTCTTTCTACATCCATAAGAGAATGTATGCCTTACTAGACTATAGAAGAAACATTCCAGAATAGACTTAAAAACATACCAATTTTTCAAGGTATATTTGCAGTTTAACAGAGGAATCGGGTGGCAGCTGCAGCCATGAAGTTTGTACATTTAGACTTCACTTTAAATCTATGTCACAGACACATTTGGCCTCATGTCACTAGCAGCACACTAAGTCCTAGTGCACTTAAGAGCTTCAGGTTTTTAATAAGCATTTTCTTCAAAGCAGAGGCTTGATTTGTTCTGTGATTTTTGTCAAGTGCGTATCATATCAAAGGATAAGTGTTTGCCAAAGCCTTTCTTCAGCCACAAAAGGAGAAGTTTTGTTTGAAGAAAGTCAAGCTGGTTGCACTGACCAGCTCCCTCTGAGAAGATGAAAGGAATGACTGGATTTCCTGTTCCTCTTTTGTTGTTGTTTGTATCCCTCAAATATTTTAATCAACATGAAAGGGCTTACTGCAGTGTCGGAGCAGTGCGATTTGAAAGAGCCACTTAGAGGCTGCCAAATAGATTCTCAACTAATAAGGTTGTACTTGTCCGCCGTGTCAAAGACCAGATTGATGGGAGATAATTAAGAAGGGCCAGAATGCCTGGCACGGAGAGATGATAAGATTATTTTCTAAATGCATTTTGTGACTACAGATTCCAATATGTGTTATGTGCGTTTAAAGAAATGACGAGATAGATCGCAAAGGCTGGCTTTCGGCTCAATGGCAATGAAGCACCAAGACACGATTGTGACACAAGCTACAAATTCTTTATATAAACATGGCCCAATGCATGGAGAGTACTTCCAAATGAAGAGGTAGAGTTTCTTCATCAATACTCCATATTTTACAACATGGAAGTACGCATCAGAATTGCTCATTATATATTGTTTTCTTTTTAAATCTTTGTGTTCTATGTAATGGGCCTGAAAACTTGTTTGCTTAGAAATGAATGATTGATAATTAAAATGGACATATTTTCTCATTTTTAAGCCACTAGAATTTCTTTTTTTCATAATTTTATTGAGGAATGAATAGCAATGAGACAGTTTCAAATCAAGTTGGTAGGACAGTTCCAATAATTAACACATTGCCTACTGCCTTCCTAGTGGTTATTTGTTGTATAAGATGCGGACATGATATCCTAGGGTGCTACCAGCACAGCATGCCCGGGGTTGGGGGCTGGCGTGGCACTTGGTGTCAGGGATCAGGGCTGGCTCCTGGGGTCCTTGTGCTTGCCAGGCAGATGCTTAGTATCTCCCCAGTTTAGTATTTAAAT
>NW_004524642.1:1346864-1359359 GCF_000260255.1 Octodon degus
TTTTTAAATTTTTTTTTATTTTAAGGAAGGGTCTACAGGGTGTTCAGAGTCTCACTACCAGATCAGACTGGTAGTGAGCCATCTGCTTACAGCCTCTCAAGAGCTGGGATTACAGGTGTGAGCCACCACGCCCAGTCTCAATTGTCATCTCAGCGTACCCCTGGGGTGGGGCTGGCACAGCAGGCCGGGGTATCAAACCCTGGCCCCTGCGCCTGCTTGCAGGTGCTTTAATCTGCTGAGCTATTTGGCTGGCCCTCTCAATTTTATATTTTGATTTTATATCAGAAAGTCTGGTCAATTGATTTCATTGATTATCCTAAGACAATGAGTTTACTATGGTGCTTATAGTTACTAAAATTTTTTTGTGACTGGTTATAAGTATATTCTTTCTTTCTGCTTTTAGTTCTAGTTTTCTGTGTTACAGATGTTATTCATGCACTTGGTAAGTCTGTTTGTAAAGCTTTTACAGCCATCTTTAGTTTTAAATTTTACTTCAAGATGTTTTCAAAATGGCCTTAAACTCTCCATTAATATCTTTTTCAAATTTCTTTGCTTTTTTCTTTCAACTATTATTGTTTTTACCTAATTTTTATTTACTTTTCAAACCCTTGTTCTTATTTGATAATGTTCATATCTTTCTTCATATAATTAAGTATATGGAAGTATTACACATACTTGGAAGTATTATACATACTTTTTTTATTCTTTGCTTCTGCTGAATTTTGTGTCTGTTACACTTATTGTGCTTCTTTTACGGTGGCTGCACTTTTTCTTTTGTTTTGTAAGCACCCTACTATATGCTGCCACCAGCCATTCTGCTCAGTAATGTTTTCTCAGAAAACACTGAGTCCAAATGTCAATTTGTATCTCTGGACAGATTTTGGGACATGAAAGTGTGGAGAGTTTGCACCGCGGCGCAGGCTTGCTTACTGTCATCAGACGTGGACTTCACTAAGGGCACTGCTTAGCTGGCGCCGGCCACTCCTGCAGCCAGGGACTCTCGGATTCCCGAGGCAAGGGAGAAGGCAGTCTGCTTGGTTTGTAATCCACCAGCCTTGGAAGAAAAATGCATTATGACCTGCTGGAAGATACAAAATCAGCTTGGATGTTTATGGTTGACTCTGCTTCTTCTTCTTCTTGTTATTTTTTATTTTGTTTTTTATGTATTTGATACAGGGTCTCCCTACACAGCTTGGGCTCATAGTGATCCTCCTGTTTTCAGCCTCCCCAGTGCTGGGATTACAGGAGTGCGCCACCACGCCCAGTCTTGGTGGCCGGCGCAGGGCACCTGGGGTGGAGCCAGCCTGGCATGTGGTGCCAGGGTTCAAAACCTGGTCCTTGCCCTTGCCTAAGCAGGCACTTACTTTCCTGAGCTAGCTTGCCAGCCCTGACTCTGCTTGTACCATCTGGATTTTTGTAACAACCTGAGCTTATTTTGTGAATATTGGTGGCTTAGGTTTTAATCAGCACATGATTTTTGTGGCCATGAAGCAAGTGGTGATCCTTCCAGATCAATGCCGGAGAAGGAAAAGGGCAAAACCTAAAAGTTTTAGCATTATAGAGCATAGTTCAGGATAATATATAGTTTCTATAGTGTGTGTGTGTGTGTGTGTGTGTTTTCTCTTGTTTTGGCTTTTGCTGACTTTTCTTGCAGATGGGTTTTTGGCCCTTTCTCTATTGCATCCTTCCTTATAATTTCTGTATTTGTAAAGAGAGCTCTAGCTAGTTCTTTCTGGCCCATCTTCATTTACCGTTTGTCTTCTCACATCCCTCACTGTCAATTCTCTTCCCTTCCTGTCCCTCCACTCTTTCCTTTTTTCTTCTTATCCTTCTTTGTTCATTCCTCAACACTGGATAAAGGAAGCAGCATGGTTAAAGGATATTAGGGCTGGAGTTGTCACCATCGAATGTGTCCTTTAGTTCTATCTCGTGGTTACTCTCTTGTCCTTTTCTTCACCATTTCCTGGGCATAATTACTTCCACATCCCTGTAGCTCATATGATTCCAGATTTTCCATACCCTTACAATTTTCCATTGCAATTGTTTGAATTTTATCTATTTTCTTCATGAAATTGAGAACTCTCAAGAGTTTGTTGGACTTCATATATTCTTGGTAACTATTTCCATCCATAAGAAAAGGAAAGAGAAAATAAACAGTGGTTATCTCTAGAAGGCAGTAGAGACGAACTGTTCTCCATTTCTTTTTGACTTTCTATATTACAAAATTTCCCCAAATGAATTAGCTTAATAATGAAACACACAGGAGAAGGTGTTTAGCATGCATAAGGATTAAAAAGCCCTCGTACAGTAGTAAGAAGGGAAGTGCCTAACGCTTTGGGACTTGCTAGCCGCACACTCCATCAGTCTGTGTTGCTCAGACCCATAAGATGCTCACATACCTCTCTGGAAGCGTGATATCTTTTCAAGTCATTCCTTAGTAAAGTCTCCATGAATTAACAGCTAATGTTTCACACTTCACAGCATTCATGCTAAATAAATATAAGTTGAAAAACAGATAAATTAAAATATCAGATTGTTAAACATTAATATTATGGCAGCGGTTTTCACCCTATATACTTAGATCAGCACATGGGAACAGTTAGTCAAGTCCAGCTAGTGAAGTGCGCTGCGTGGACATCAAGCGTTTGACTTTCTTTGCAGCAATAACTGAGAGCAATAAAGAAGAACGCAGCTTCCATAAGCCTTCTGCAGGGAGGAGGATGGTGTTTTGCCCCCCCGATCTTCCGAGGGAAAGCGGCCGTGCAAAGCATGGAAGACTTAAACTACCAAGATCTGTTCTTTTTTGTTGATAACGTTTTTGTCTGTTGATTCCCAGAGGGAGCACAGTTGGGCTTCTGCTCGCAGCTGAAACGATTCGGTGATGAGGGAGCTCTTCAGAGCACGTGCTGCTCGGCAGAGCCAGACGCAGCGTTTCCGTCGCACAGACGGCGCTAAATGTTTGACTCGGAAGCTGTGTATTGCTTCACACATTGCGCTAGCCATATGCCTTTGATGACAGTCCAATCCCCCAACATGGCTTCTTACAGAGAAGAAGTATAATTAAGCTAAAAATTTAGACTGTCTGTAATGCATTCTGATTTCTCATGAGGTTCTAATCCAGTTTACAAAATGTTTCCAGATGTGCAATCTCATTCCAGATCAATTTTTATTTATGTATAGAAATGTTAATGCTAAATTACAAAACTATAATATTTGTATGCTTTGTTGTGGAAGCTCCACTTGGAATTCATCTTGAAATTATTAGCATCAGGAGAAGTTCTACAGTGGAATTTCAGAGTTGTTAATTCTATATTTGTGCTCAAAATGAGTGAACATAATCTTTGAAATTTTGGGACTTATACATTAATTTCAGAGATTTGAGATATGCAAACACACTTTCCTTAATTTTCTACTGTATCTTCAAAGTTGTTTTGCAGTGTTAGATTCAGAACTGGAGAGGGAGTTGGTACAACACATCTGCGATTTTAAGTGAGGTGTCCTTGTTTCTAATTATCTGATTGTGAATGTTTCTTAAATTAATTTGTTCATCTATTTAACAATGTGTCAGATGTTTTTCTAGGGATTAGGAACATAAAGACAAAAGAAAGCATGTTTGGTCAGAAGCACAAATTCATCTTCAGAGATGAATAGTATGCAACAAATGGACATCGTTGGAGAATGACTCTCTGGACTGAAGATTCAACCTCAGTGAATGCATGAACAAGGTAATTGCACAGAGAATTTTTCGCAGCACAAGTCAAGTCAACTTGAGTCAACTTGAATGCCAGCAGTGGCAATCGTAGGGTGGAAGCTGGGCAGCAAAGAATACAACTGCTTTCTCACTGACCTGTGAAGAGTTGGAAGGTTTTCATGGCAAATGAATTCTTTCCCAAGTCAAATACCTTTAAGACACTAGTAATTTCAGTCAGATAACTGCTTCCCTTATGAAGCTAGAAGCTGTACTATGACACAAGGATGCTCCTAAGAAAAGTGAGTGGCTAGGGGCACCAAAACACATAGCAAGGAATATTTATCGCAGATTTGCTCATGATGTTTCAACTGGAAACAACTTGAGTATCAACAGGGAAATGTATGAATGTAGCATATTTATGCATAGACTACATGAGAGAAAAGGAACAAATTAGAAGAGCTCTGTAGGCATAATTCCATAGGTGCAACTACTGAACTTCACAGGCACAGTGCTGAGTAAATGAATCAGATACAAAATACAAACGTATAATCCATCTTACTTTTATAAAGTTCATGCATGTTTTTGATAGAAGTTAGGTTAGCATTCAGGAGGATATTGACTGTGAGGAGATCCTGAAGGAGCCTGCTGGTATGCTGAAAATGTTTAGGACTGTCTCAAAAATTACATGAATATATATTCAAGTAATCATAAATTCATGGAACTGCAGGCTTACAAGGTATATTTTATACCTTCCTGAAAATGTAAAAATAGGAGTCAGTGGAAATTACCCAAAGAACTGGGATGCACTCTTCTTTCTCCTTATGTTGCATATCTTTTTGTGCAGGCATGAATCATGAGAAGGCACGCTGAGTTGTAATTAAGACATTTGGATGTAAACCATCACTCAGTTTACTAGCTGTGACATTCTGTGCAAAACTTTTGGCCTCTTGGCACTTGAATTTGTCACCTGAAAATACCAATAGCAATAACTATTTTGTAGGATTGTTATGCAAACTAAGTGGTCTGGTATTTGTCTTCTAGAAGGTAAAATAAGGCCGGTGAGATAGCTCAGTGGAATAAGCCCAGGGACCAGGATTCAAAACCTGGCACCACATGCTGTGCTGCCCCGCCCACCCCCTGGGCATGCTGAGTTTGTAATTTTGTGAGTTATATGTTAATAAAGTTGTGTGACTTTTCTCCTGTCATGTGTCAGCTTGTTACCAGACTTTCAGAGGGTACAGAGGGAGTTCCCTGTGCCCCCTGTACTATGTAGGAGTGTTTTTTATATCTTCCAATTTTAATGGAAATGATAGTCTATTTGAAACTTACAAATTCAACTCAAATTTTAAGAAAAAGGATGTATTTGTACATGGACTAGACATATACCAACAAAAAGTAATAGAGAGTCAAGAAGCTCAAAGAGCAGGTCATCTAGTTTTGGAAAACCAAAAACTGCGATCTCTGCTTGCGGGGATGACTTGAAGCAGTAACTTTGGCAGACTTTAGGGACTTGTGGGGATGGAGACAGCTCTTTCTTAGAAGAGTAAATAGACAACAAAGCGTGTGGAAAAGGTTTTCCTCCCAGTAGAGGCTCACTTCCTTTAGCTCATATCCTGCTGAACTAAGAGAACTAACTACGTAAGCGACCTTGGTGAACTGTACCAATTGAGGATAAAACATTGCACTGGAAATATGCAAGGGATTTTAAGTGGATATTCAGGCAGGAGGGAGCTAAGCTAACACCTCCAAAAGAGCAGCAATTTAGAATTGATCATGAGACGTAACCATCCATCTATCACCCGTGGCTTGAAAACAGGAAATTTCTGGTGGGTTGTCGTCTGAGGCTTCCTTCTATTAAAGAGTGAGATGGCCTTTCGTCTTCCCTCCAGACAGCATATATCCACTTCTGTGACCTAGTCGTCTTATTCCTGGGCTGTAGGAGGAAAATTAAGGATTTCTATTATTCATGTATTTAGAACAATTTAGACATCAACTTCTTTTTAATACCCCTTAGTGAGGTAGAGTAGAAGAAATAGGTAAAAAGAAGATGTACCCCTTTTTTTGGTTACTTTAAAACTTGGGTCAAATCCCTGCTCAGCTCTGTAGGAGTGATGTAAATTGTTTAAGGAATGTCTACATTACCAAGTCTACTGACTCCAAATTGATTCCAGCGTGGTATGTTTCAATCCTGAGGACACCAAGAGAAGAGTAACTAAATAATTTTTAAGGGTTTTCAGGAACACTCAACGGCTAGTTTTACAATATGCTTCTAGAGCAAAGCCTCAGAGCCTACATGCCTATAACTGATACAGGGAACCTCCACATGACACAGGGAGAAAAACTGATCTCTCAATCTAAAAGTTACCTGGGATGAGTTCATGTTCTCTAAAACCGAAGAATGAATTTTAGAAACAAATAGCGATTATGAGCAGAATATATATATTGAGGGAAAGAAAGCTCCTGTCTGAGAGGGACAGGAGGGGGTCCCCAAGCAGGTGGTCCCCAGGAAGCTGTCTCTTCCAGGGACTTTTATAGAGGAAAACCATGTGGTGTGGTGTGTCTAAGGTGACGGAAAAGACATGGGAACTCGCTTAGGTGGGCATGAGGTTGGACAAAGCTATGGTCAACCCATGAGATTACAAGCACCATTGCTCAGATAAAACTGTTTAAATCCAGTACCAAATGGGGAAGTGAATCACATAGCAAGCGGGCACGAATGCAGGACAGGGTCTCTTCCTGTTGGGGGTTGGGTTAGTGATTCATTTCAAGGTGATTGATACCTACTTAGAATATCAATCCCTGATGTCCATCCCTAGGGAAATATGTAGCTGTGCTTCCTCATTTTTCTTGGTCTAGAGGTGTGTCTGTCTCTTCCAAGTTGCAAGGTCACCTTGTCTTCCATCTTGTCTCCTTGAGGGCCTGGCCCTGTTTGACTGTCTATATATTTGTATCTAATTTAGCTGCCTACAACACAATCATCTGGGATCCCAGTGACAGCAGAGCCTGGAAGACCATTTGGTGAGATCTTGTTTGCCACACAGGAGCAATCTCCACCTGACAGAACCATGCAGCTGGCCTCCCACGCAAGGGCACCCAATTGCCTCTCAAGCCATAATAATTCCTCAGGAGCTAATGAAGCTGAAAGGAGAACTGAGACCATGCCTGGCCAGACCCTGTCCCACCTAAGCTAATCCCTAAACATTGGCCGCCTCCTGTAGAAAGCAGGCCAGTCTGAACACTGACCCGAGTGAGGCCCTGCTCGAGCGGGAGTCTTTTTCCTATTCCCCTTTACCTTCTACTTGTCTACCAACTGTAATTATGCCTCACATGGATGTGTCCTGCAATTGTTTATCTGATGCATGAATCAAGCAGCTACTTGGCACACTGAGGGGAGGTCCCTGCAGACCTTAGTTAGCCCCATGAAAATTAATTAGTGAGCTAACTTCAGTCTCTCCCAGTGTCTTGTTCTTGACAACAATTAGTATTTTAAGTGGAAAAGGCGGTGTGTCTGGTAGTGTTAGAATTTCTCTTCCGTCCCTTGCCAAGGTTACCTTCTAAATGGTAGTAGTATTCCTTTTTGACCTTATCTTGCCACAATCTGATACAATGAGAATTTTATATGCCATCCTCTCAGATTTATGAAGGTAGAATCAATGCATCAGTTTTATTCTAAAAAGACTGAGGTATTTTTATATTCATGGCTCTCAGCTTTTTGTGTAAATGAACATTTATTTTTGCAATTGGAATATTTTGATATCACAGTATATTTTAATTGGAAGGACAAAGCATGATATATCTAGAAAAAAGAAATTAATTAAAAGTGTTAAGATTTTTTCTAGTTTTGTTTTGTTTCTATTTTTTATTACTTTATCTTATTACCAAGTGTACCTAAAATGCAAATATATTTTGCACTTGAAAAAATGTTCAAGACTTCAGACAAAATGAGCAAAATGATTTTGTTTCCTTTGCTGATCCATGCAGACTTTGCCTGAGCTAGCAAATCAAAGATTGAAAAACAAATCAGCTGCTGTCTCCCTTCCCCTCCCAAGTTCTCCAAACTCCCAGGGTGGCACGTCTTCAGTTTTATCTATGCAAATCGAGCACCTGGCCTCACATGCAAATCAGCCCTGCTGTTCAAAAGGGATGAGAACGAGGATGAAGGGAATGCAGTGTTGTGGTGCCAACGGCAATGGACCTTTCCAGAACACTTTAAAACAACTAATTTAATTTATATCATTTATTCTTGAATTTTGTCTTGATAAAATCCCAGCCCATAAGATAATATTGTCAGGTGGTAATAGAAAGCTATACACTGTCTAGTCTGAGCTCCAGATAAATATCTCTTTACCAAAGGATTTTATGGAAATTAAATGAGACAGGATATTTGAAAGGGTATTGTTAGAGAAAAAGAATTATATAACTATGAAGTAGTATTAACACTCGTTACATTTATGAATTTCCTTCCACTTAAAATCTGTTTCTTGTACTGTTTGCCATTGCTTAGGTACAAGTGTAGTTACTTTCACTTAACGTAATTCATTCCTCTAAAAAATGATGCGTCTAATGGATTCTTATTAAAATGATATAAATGTCAGCATAAGATTCAGAAGGGGGAAATTAGTTTTAATAATTGCAGTACAGTTCAGAACTCAATCAATTTACATATCTTAAGTTAATGTTTCTTAAATATACTGCCATTATATGTTCCATGAGTGATGTACATTAGAATTCTACTAATGTAGTAGAGCTATTTATTTCTCGAATACCTCATAGATCAGCTTCTCACTATTTCAAGCCTAAACTTCTTTTCTCAGCGCATGGCTGAGAATGACAATCTAGTTAGTCAGTGTGAGGGTCTAAGACATTGATCTCTGCTGTTCGGTAGGAACAAATGGTTCGCCCCTGACCATCACTGAAGCAGCCCGCAGCCTCTGTGTACACAACACTCTGCATGTAGTTCTGGAATTTCAGTCTAGGAGAGTCCCCCCGTCCCCCAAATACTGATGCTCCTGGGTGGCAGTACAGGCGCTGCTGAAATGACGACCAGCTTTGGTGTTGCAGTAAAAAAGAAATTAGTAATAGTAAAAGCCATCATGCTATTGGTTCCAGGGGTATATTTATTAAGAGAATTTAATTAATCACATGCAGTGAATGGAAAGCAGGGTGACCGCAAGCGGGGAAGAGATGAGTACTGCTTACAGTCTGAAACTAGCTCACAGTGAGATACATTGCAGAAAACTGTGAGAAATCCACTTTTCTCATTAACTGGAGGCAGTGGCTACTAATCAAGAATTAGCTCCGGATGTAGGCAGACAGGATATGGCATGGGAAAACATTGTGAAGGGAGATTTTGGAACTGATAGCTTTCAGTTTTAGAAAGTTTAGACAAAAAAGTTTATCTGTTACGAAAAGGGAAATAAAATCTCTTCTATTCTGCATCCTTTTAAGATGCAAAAAACTGATTAGCTCCTATATCCTGGGGAAAGTTTATTTATTTATTTATCTATTTATGTAATTGAACAAAAAGCTTTATGGGTACTTATCAGCTTTGTGTATGTAATAGTATATGTTTGTAGACTGATTTTAAAGTGATAATGATGGCTAACACAAGTCAGTGCTTTCTGTGTTTAAGGTGCTGGTCTACTGTTTTATGCATATTCACTCATGTAAATCTTTTTTTTTTTTTTTTGGTATTTTTTAGGGAAGGATCTATAGGGTGTTCAGGGTCTCACTACTAGATGGGACTCATAGTGATCCTCCTGTTTACAGCCTCCCAAGAGCTGGGATTACAGGCATGCGCCACCACACCCAGTGTCAGTTGCCATCTCAGCACACCCCGGGGGCAGGGCTGGCCCAGCAGGCCTGGAGATTGAACCCCTGGCCCCTGTGCCTGCTTGCAGGTGCATTAGTCTGCTGAGCTATTTGGCTGGCCTGCATTCATGTAAATCTTGTAACAGTCCAATAGCAATTCGACTGAGGCTCAGGGCACTAGTCACTTGCTGGATGTTATATAAGGAAAAGTAAAGAAAAAGTTTTGGACAGGTCAGGCTGGCCGGGAGGTTCATTCTGTCAATTACAACCCTACAGCGTCAGGGTTTAATACAGAATGATTAATTATAGTATTAATTGTAGTATTCAGTATTACAGAATGATTAATTATAGTATTCAGAATTATGTCCTGACCTAAGGGAAGTGTTAGATCTTGATAAGAAAATTGCTAATAGGTTTTGATTCTAGGAGAGACTCTTTGCCGTGACGACATACACACATGCTCATATGTCTCAGAAGCCTTTGGAACTGGCTTCTGGAGGAGTTTTGGCAAGTTTTGAAAATCTCAGTAGAAAAATCTTAGAATTCTGTATGAAGAATCAAGAGACATTCATGGGAGGCTTTGGTTGGAACTTGGAGCATGATGTTGCTAGGAGCGTGAACACTGTGGCCAGGCTTAGGAGATTCATTTGGAAAAAAGGGGGTCACTCGGCAGTTGGACAAGATGCCATGTGTACTACACACTGGCAAAAAATCCAATTTTACCTGTGTCTTGAGATTTTGGGGAGACTGAGATTAACTTAATTTGGTAAAAGAAATTTCAAAGCAGCTTAATGTTGAGTTTGGGGTGTGGATGTTGCCCATAATGGTGTGGTAAATCTACCGTGAAAACCAGGAGTAAGAAGCACATGTGAAAGGTCTGCAGTTTCATCAGAAAGGAGCCCCATACAAACTTGGTGCTACAGGAAATATGGCTTCTAAAAAGTTTAGTATTAAAAAGAAGCAAATAGTTTGTGTCAGAAAAACAGGAGGGACGAGTTGACATCATTTTAGATATTAGCAAGACACCAGTTTTCCCAGACTCAGTGGAACAAAACCATAAAACTTGTTTGAGGAGAGAACTCATGGGGTTCTTGCTCAAGAATGGCTGGCTAGAAAATTGGATCCATGGTTTTTTTTTCCCAATGCTTAGCCATCTAAACTCCCAGGCCTCTGTATCCATGATACAAGGGAACCTGGCTACTGCCTGAGCTGAAAGCAGACCTTGGCATCATCCACATAGTGCTTAACTTTTAGGCATCCAGAATACAGAAGTTGTGTGGCTGGGAACATTTCCTCCTAGATTTCAAAGGAAGGCCTGTGAGTCCTAACATGGAGCCCCTGTTTGAGCAGTGCATGAAGCTCTTAGTGAAGGTGGAAGTGCCCTGCAGAACACAAGAATGAGAGATGACAGGAACATGGACTGTCTCTTGAGGAGAGTTACAGACAGTGAGTGAAACCAACTCAAGAGAAAGGCCCTAAGGGGTGCAACTGGGAATGCATGTGATTGGGATTAGCCACACAATTTGGAGTTCATTTCTTGCCACAAGTAACCCCAGGTGTGGGAAACAGAGTTACAGAGTTGACCACCTTGCTGGGTTTCAATCTTGCTTTGGTTCAATTTCTTTCTAACTTCCTTTCTCTCCCTTTTGGAATAGGAATATTTATCCTGCACCTTTGAATATCCACAGTGTTTATCTATTTGTTTATTTACTTATTTTTGGTATCAGAAACCAAACTGCAGACCTTGTGCTTGCCAGGTAGGAATTTTTTTTTTTAACATGAGCTCACACTAAGTGTTTGTTGTGAGTCACAAGAGACTTGACTTGACTTTTCAGCAGTACTGAAGCTAGTAAGACTTGTGTGACTCACAGAGATAGACTAAATGCATTTTAGGTAATAAGAGATGAACATGAGTCCTTTAGGAATGCTATGGTTTTGTTCTAAACTGTCCTCTGGAAGTCTCATATCTGAAGGGCATCAGATCACGAGGCCATTACATCTGTCAGGGGATTAATCTATTTATGAGTTTATGGTTAAATATGCTTTCAGGAGATGAACACTTGGTTCACCAGGATCATAACCTGGGAGGGGGTATTTTGTTCTTGGCTTGTCCCTGGTCTCGCTGCTTCCTGGTTGCCATGGGTTGGGCACTTTTCCTCACTTATGATGCTCTGCCAGCATATTTCTGCCATTAAGCCAGCCAAAGAATAGACTGCAAGCATGAGCCAAAATAACTCTTTCTGAAATGAAGTAGTGGGTGTTCGGTATTGGGAAATACTTTCCTATCCATGTCCGGTGATGGGAAAATGATTAAGATAGCTCGGGTTTGTAACACATTTACTATGTCCAAACTTATGTGTTCTTAATAAAAACAAACATATAAAGAAAATATTTTCTTCCATCTTTTTAGGTCAACCATTTCCTGGATGTCTGTTCTGTGCAAAGACATGAGGATTGAAAAATGGTTCAAACGCCCACAGAGTGCACAGCTAGAGGAGGGATGGTCTGTGTCATTATAATGAGGTAAAAAATAATAATAGTGAGAAAAGAAATGTACAGGCCTCTGACAGTGAAAAAGATCAGAAGGGAGGTGTGTCTGCTTCAAGCAGTTGATAAACTATTCTTTCTCTGTCTGCATACCAAAATCAAGATCCTGGACAATATAACAAAATTTTTAAGGTTAGCAGGGAATCTGAGTCAACACTGGGGCTTTATGGACAGTAGTTCATTGGACAATATTCAAATTTTCCCCATGTTTTAATTTCAGACATTATTTTTCCTCTGTGACCTGCACACTTGAGCTTCCACATCATCCAGAAATATGGACATGGGTAATTAGGTAGATTTAACATTTCTGCCTAACTAAAGTGACTTTATAATGGGGGGCAGGTTATTTTCATTGTCTGATTCTAGTTATCATTTAATGCACTGCAAATATTAACTAGCATGTTGATTTGGTAGATGACTTAAATAGCTTTTTTTTTTTTTTTTTG
>NW_004524642.1:1360223-1362463 GCF_000260255.1 Octodon degus
CCCAAGCACCCTCTTCTCAAATCTTATGCAATAAACAAGGCCATTTAAAAAACCTCTCAGGTAACAATACATTCCTTTATAGGAAGACCCATAAGCAATGTGATATCAAATGCTCGTCATGCCCATGATTGAGATTAGGATAACGAGAGATACAGGTGGCTGGGCAGGAATTAAGTTTGAATCTCCTGGGCCCCATGTTTGCTGGATAGCTAGGAAAAGAGTCCTAGGCAAACCATGTTGGGGTTTCCCTATGGAAAAAGAAAGTAGTGTTCTGCTCAGAAATGGTCAGGGTGGACTCTTAAATGCTCAAAAGTGATCCAGCCTTCACCCTTTTGTCATCATCATTTTCTAGGAAGTTGCTGGGAGGAGATTACTTCTGAGTGGCCTGAATCCAATAACAAAACTACCTTGTCAAGGGACATTGAGTGTCAGGAGATGAGGAAGCCGTAGACAGTAAATATTTTCAGTTATTTTTTGTGAACATAATTCCCAAACTGAAGACTACTTACATGCTTGGAAACAGCATGAAGTGGGGCAGGTCTTTGGGATATCATGCTCAACCAATTGCTGAAAGTTTTTGAAATAAAAGGCAGATACTATCCTACCACTATCCTTGGCCTTTGCCTTTGGTTTCTGAGAAGTAAATTTCAAGGCTTTGGGACATAATGCCTAATAAAACTGCTTTTGTTTAACTCAGGGCTTTGAGTCACACTGTGACTTAGGGTCGAAGCTTGGGTAGTACAGTGTCTGTTGGGCTCCTGAGATGCTGGAAACCAAGTTCAGACAGGTGAGTCAACTCCACTTGTGTAAATTAGCCCTCGAAAAGTCTCAGAACTTTAAGATCAGTGGTCTTACCCCGCTGACAATACACCATGCTTACTATAACATCATTTCTGAGAAAATCATACTCCATGTGAATCTATGGGGAAAAGCCAACTGGAAACTCCACGCCAGGAACTATCTTGGCCTTTCTGATATGCTTTCTCTCTTGGATTATTTGAATATTTATTATTTTCATATAATAAATATAACTATAACAACTTTCAATGGATTTTATACGACTTTCTAATAACTTATGAACGTAAGTTATTGGGGATCACCTAGTCTGCAGAGGGTGGCAGAAGTAGGGGCAGACTGTAGACTGTCCTTTCACACTATGATGATTTAGTCATATCGGAGGGCAGAGAAGACTACGATTGCAAGTCTGTAACGAAGAAATGTGGCTTTTCAGAGAGGAGGAAGCCTAATGTGGAGTGCAGCCAGTCTTCAGGAGTGGTGGGGGCAACACCCCGTGCAAGGTGGACCCCTTAAACATAAGACAGCAGTATGTTGGCTGGAGTCAGAAACCCGCTGTGCGGTCATGGCTTTTCCACGAGAAATGTAGGTCCTGCACCCGTGTCACATCTGTGATGGTGGGTGCACATCATGGTGAGTGAGTGTGGATCCAGGCAGAAGCTGGGGAAGCCTTGCAGTACCTCTCAACTAGCGCTATGATTCCAGGCAGTCCTGTCAGCACAGGGGTCCTTATCGTGGGTCTCTATTTGAGTGGCCCAGGTGGTTTTCGCACCTGCTGCTTGATTCCCTGGATTGTTGTAGCAAGAGGGCTATCTGTAACATGTGGTCTGTGGTTTTCCAAAGAGGTCACAGGCAACAACAGTCAGTGGAAACAAATAAATGTTGAGTATATCAAGGATATACTGGCTAGAGCTGTGAGAAGGGGTTGGGAGAATAAATATTCAAATAATCCAAGAGAGAAAGCATATCAGAAAGGCCAAGATAGTTCCTGACATGGAGTTTCCTGTTGACTTTTCCCCATAGATTCACATGAAGTATGATTTTCTCAGTAAGCAGAACAACTACAACCAGTTCTGTTCCATTTGGCTGGAAGAGGTTGAGTATCCTCAACAACTATGTTGATGTTACAGGTTCCATGTAGCTGCACCAGATCCGCTAGAGAGCCAGGATCTTCTGTGGCGACAGGGCTACTAAGTCAGGGGCTTGGCGATGGGAAATGGAGGGAGGGACACATTGTTCACAGCAGGAAATTGCCACTTTGTAACATGAAACTGCGATTCACTGGAGCTAAGCCTTTTCTCCTCCCCCTTTTTCCTTCCTTCCTTCCTTTGTTCCCTCCTCCCTTCCTTACTGGGAACTGAACCCTGTACTGTATGTAGGCAAGATAAGCATGTTGAGGTGAACTATATTCTCAGCCTTTCTAATATATTTTAATTTTTTAAATT
>NW_004524642.1:1362563-1389574 GCF_000260255.1 Octodon degus
TTTACGGAAGTTATTATTTTTAGTCCAATGAGCTCGCGGCGGAGCGGGGTGCGGGCTGGGCCGAGGGTCGGTGCCGCTGCCCCAGAGCGCCCTGCTCTCTGGATGGCGAGATGGTTGTTATTATTTGTTACTTGCTTAGTGACTGTGACTAATTTAATATTTGTCATTGTGAAAGAACCGAGAGGACAGGGAGCTGGGGGGCACCCGGGGAGATGATTTAGGGGTTTTTTGTGGGGGTTTTTGTCATCCATGTTTTTGTGTGGCTCCGTGTTTTTTTTTTTTTTTAATATACATATCCTTTTTTTTTTTTTTTTGCGGAACCGGGGATTGAACTCAGGTCCTTGCACTTGCCAGGGAAGTCCTTATTCCACTGAGCCATCTCCCCAGCCCAAAAAACCCACATTTGTTAAATATCATCATTCTTTATTTTATTTTATTTTATTTTTATTTGTTGGAACCGGGGATTGAACTCAGGCCCTTGCACTTGCCAGGCAAGTGCTTATTCTACTGAGCTATCTCCCCGGCCCTCTCCCTAACTTTTCCAGGCTTGCTTGAACTTGCTTTCCTCCTGCCTCCACCTCCTGAGTAGCTGGTGTCAGCAGGTGTGTTCCGCCTCACCTTCTGTTAAGCCTATTCCTGCCTTGGTTATGCCATTTTCATTTGACAGGTGAGGCTTGTTGTCCCATCTGCCCCTCATAATTGTTGAGCTGACCTGCCTTACAATGTGAATTTTGGTCCAGAGGATCAGAAATCTTCCCTGGATTAGGAATTCATCTTCTTGTTAAGGTTTTAATGTTTTGAAACACATCATTAGAAGGAAGCATGGCTAGTAGCTTGTCAAGAAGAGAACTGGTCCAGAGTCATAAGGTGCTCCTCCTGGTAAAGGCTGCTATTCATTGTCACAATGTCGAATACACACAATAATGTCACAAGGAATATAGAAAAGAGGCCACCGCAACTGTGGTACTGCCCTAGTAAGAGGTGCTCTATAGCTGGCTGCAAGTGTTACAATGCAATCTGTCGGCGTGAGCTGCACCGGAAGAATGCTAACTTGTGGATTAACAAGGAAGAGAATGTCCAGACAAAATAATATTGCCTCCAGTATCTGAAGTATTGATCATGTGCTGGATTTTCTTTCTATTAATGGACAAATCACAAGAGACAGCAGTTTTTTCTTTCCTTTCTTGAGGATTATGTGTCTAATTAAATACTTAGTTCCGAGAAAGCACTTATATAGGACCCTGCAAACTTTTCAGCTGACCTGCCTGGATGTTGGAGAGCCGCAACAATACTGCCATGAGGATGCCTGAGCCTGAGGCTTCCAATTTTCCAGCCAACAAGACATCATCTGTACAGTAAAAATGATGAGTCTCCGAGGATATAGGTGCACTTGCTAACTCCTGACTCGCCCCCTGATAGAAACTCGCAGGAGAGTTCATCTCACCGCCCTTCTTCTCCTTGTGAGTCTTTCTTACTCAGGAGGAGCGCCTGGGGTCGCATGTCATGGGGAATCACAGAGGCAGAACACGTTCATCTCCTATACATCCTGATGTGGAAATCAACAGCAGTTGATGGAGCTGTCCCCAAAGGCTCCACCTATGTCGTTACGTTAGTTTTCCTTCTTTCCTGGAAACCCTGTCCCGGCAGCAGCAGCAGCAAGAGCAGGCTGTGTTCCTTGCAGGTAAGACTGTGTAGGGTGACGATCTGGTTGCTTAGATGAAGCACAGACACAAAACTCCAGTTTCTCCTTTCCACGAGATGTTCTGATTTATTAAGACAGATACGAACAAGTTGGAACTGTCCTAAAGATGGGAAAACCTTGTCATGCCCTAATTATTTTTCTCCATAAAACCCCCTAGATCAGAGTAACAGAGGAGTGGGTTTGCAGCTCATACTCCTAGATGTGGCACGTTTGTGTTGCTTTCAAGTGACAATGAAAGTGATTCTGCTGAGCATGCGGCTTATGTGAAAAAGCCTTCAGTGTTTTGGCTTAACTACTGCCTATATCAGGGGCCAGCCCGTCACGAATGCCACCTTCTGCTTCACTTCTAGGGATTCTTTGTTTTTTTTAGTTTCTTTTTTTTATTAATTTTATTGAGAAACAAATAGTAGTAAGACAGTTTCAAAACAGGTTAGTAGGACAGTTACAGTAATTCATATGTTGCATATTGTTGTCTTCATAGTAGTTATTCATAGTACAAGATGCAGACATGATATCCTGTACAAATACTATTACTACAAATCTTTCTTCTCATTGAATTAAGACAAAGTAGCTGTATATCTATCCTATTTTGTATATACAGGTAAAAAATGCTCCTTCATTTATATCCCCTTTTTGTTTAGTTTTGTCAGAGATGGGTGTTCCATTGCCATTTAAATATTGTAAGTGCATGAATTCAGCAAAATAATCCAATATAGTCCAGTAGTCCATAGTAGTAGTGCATTATCTGTAAGATCGGCAATGTCGAAGTTGTTGACTTGAACCTTTTACAGCTCAGCATATTAATATGGCTTTATTTTTTATACCTCTTTATTATAATTTTCTGCTGGATTGTTAAGACCAAGATAAAGCCAGACCTATATAATAAGAAATGTAACTTCTGTATCTGACAAGGTCAATCAAATCCCCTCAGGATTGGTCCTGAAACCCTGAGTTTGTAGATCCTTTGTCAGTGTCAGCCATGTGGATGAGTCATGGCCATGGCTTGACCAATGTGCTCTCTATGAAAGCCTGTGAGAATGTTTTCTCTCCATGTGACTCTCCTTAGGCACACTCTGCATCATCAATCACTTTCCTCTTTGGCCCCATAATCTCCTTGATCAGTAAATTTGGCACAACAATGAGTTACAGGATATTACAGTACAGGTTCACTCAGTATGTCCTGAGTCTTCAATGACCTTGGGTGGCTAGGGCCAAAATGTTGGCTATCCTTGCAGCCCTTCTTTTTACTAATTTTTGGTTTGCAAACTTAAGTTGTTAACCCTCCAGAAGAGAAGCGTAATGATATTATTACTCTGTAACCTAGGCCCTTGAGCTTAAACTCACTATCTGTCTGGACTGCCTGTCATTCTGGTCTTCTAAATATGTACTGCTTCTAACGTCATATCAATTACTGCTATACTGTCTCTCAAGTAAATGTTTGTTTTTTAAAAAGGGTAATAGGGCTGGGGAGATGGCTCAGTAGAATAAGCGCTTCCCTGGCAAGTGCAAGGGCCTAAGTTCAATACCAGTCTCGCAAAAAAAAAAAAAAAAAAAAAAGCCATGTTGAAAAAAAGGGTAATAAATAAAAACAAGAGACAAGAAAAAAATGTCATAGGACTATCCTACTACAATGCTGTATATGGTTAGATTTGTAAATTTCTGTGTAAAAATATTTGTTTATTTCTAATTTTTAAATTTTTTTATTTTTTGATATTTTCTTCACATTCTGTAGGGACTTAAGGTTTAACACATCAATACTTGATGGAAGTACCTGTTCCATATTATGTCTAGGGATTCCTTAGCTCACAGTTGCCTCTGCCTTATGCTTCCACTAGGGCCTTGGTGCCCATTAGACCAATGCCGTGAAGACGTTCTTACCTCCTCCCGCCTGGAGGAGCTTGGTCCCAACAGCCTCACTCGGAGGGCAAGTTGACATAATCTGGATTATTTCTTAAAAATTTTATTTCAAAGAGTATAAAATGCTAAAATAAACCATGAGAAATAGCACAAAATTTCATTAAAGAAAGTAATAGCAATTTGACAATGGTCGTTGTACTTCGTAATGTTATCTTTAAATTATCTATTTAGGTTATCAGATGTAACCCTGCAAAATTGTTAAAAAGGTTATATGAAATTAAAAGAAAATGATAAAAGTTAAAAAATAAAATAAAAAACTTAAGCATTAAGTGCTTCTTTCCAGCAGAAATCAGCAGTACAATTATCCAAGCTGTCCTGCATGCACACATGAACATACCTTTTCCCCTTCTTTCTTTTGTCCTTTTCCTCATCCCAGTGTTTTCCTTCCCACTGAACACATTATTTTCCTGTCAAAGTATGTATTGTGCCGTTTAGATTTTAGTCATTCCTTCAGGTTCTTACACTAGCGAGACAATCTGATGTTTGCATGTGTGGGTCTGATTCGTTTCACTTACAAGCATATGGCCTCTAGCTGCATCCTGTTCCCTACAAGGCCTCAAACTAATCTTTCTTTATAGATGAGTATTACTCCATGGTGTAAAATACCACATCCTGCTTCTCCCTTCCTCAGTTAATGGGCACTTGGGTTACTTCCACTCCTGAGCTGTGACAAAGTGTGCTGCTGTAATCCTGGGTGCACGTATATGGCTGTGGCAGGGTGCTCTCAGTTCTTTTGGGAAAATGTCTGGGAAGGGAAGAGCTGGCCACTCCTGATTCTTACCTAGCAGTCCCTCAGCCTCTAAGAAATTAGCTAGAAGGGACACTGAGCAGGAAGTGGAAGCCTCGTCCTTATGCGGATGCTGTGCGCCTTCTTCCCCTCACCAGAGCTCCGTGGGGATCTACTTCCTCATTTTTACTTGCTTGTACTGCAGTGTCTCCACTCCTTGTGTGAAGCTTGTGCGTGTACACAACACGTTGTGATTAGTCTTCTCTCTTTTCTCTCCCTCCCCAGCCCTGCCTCCACCTCACGACCCCTTCACGTCTGAGAAAGGTCGGGCTCCTCCCTCCTACCTTTTATTTTGCTTTGTATTTATAGTTTGGGTTCTCATACAGGAGAGACCGTGCGGTAGCTAAGCTCCTTTACTGTAGCACTCCTGATGTTAATTTCAGTTTTCTCTAAAAATATTTGTTTTGCTAATTCTTTAAGTATTTTGCCTGTATTTTTGAAAATATTAGACTTTATAGAAAATTGCCTTTTTCTATTTTCATTTAATTCAAATAAAAAAGATAAAGTCACAATAGTTATGAAGAGGATTAAATATCGAAAGATTTGTTTCGTATTTTACTTATTTTACTTAACATTTTGGTCTCAAGGTGCATCCATGTTCCTGCAAATGACTCAAGTTTATATTTTTTTGTGGTGGAATAGTACTCTATTGTGTACAAATGCTGAAAAACTACAAATAAAGGGCAACTGGTAACTCAGATGATAAATAATTGGGGGCATGTTGAACATTAATTAATGTAGCAGATTTTTATTGAACATCTACAATGTTCTAAACAGTTTTTAATTTTTGACATAAAAAGCTGGGAATCATGTATGTAAAATAAAGCTTTTTAATAAAAACACAGGTGTAACGGTATTTCAGACAAGTGACAAACAAGGCTAGGAGGAGGAAGCAGGTAAAGGGCATGCATCTTTCCTTGGGTCAGAAGAGTGTAATGTGAATTTTTCAAGAGTCATATCCAGGAAAGATGCAGAGAAATTCCCTAATTTAGAAAGTGTGTATGAAGTAAAAGAATATTAATAGTATTATAAGGATTGAAACTTGATCCAACTATAATGTTTAGAGGCGAGACCTTTGGGATATGATTACAATTAAATAAGATTATTATGCATGTTTCATGGACAGTAATTCCAGAAATATTTGCTAGCACACATGACAGATGGACACACATTATTTAACTAAGTAGGTAAGCTTGGCCACTCCTTGAACATCTTTGAATGCCATTCCAAGGATTTTGACTTAATATGCAGGGTAAAGAGAAAAATTCATAATTTGAAGGATAAAAGCAAGATATGATGCATCTACGTGTGGTAACTTTTTTTCTATTGTAAAATAACTATGCCAGAGAAGAAAAGATTTGTTTGGGCAATAGTTGCAATGTGATTACGGCTGTACTTGTGAAGTACACTAGAGGGCACAGTCCAGGGAGTAGGGAGCGGGGAGAGACTCTTTTGAGGCTGCTGCCAAGTTTTGGCCCAAGAAGAGCAGGGGAAAAGCGATCAACAGTGACAACCCTGTTGCAAAGCTTACTCACTGCTACAGTAAAAGGGCAGCCAATTTCATTGTAATGATGATGCCGTGATGCTAATGGTAAAAATTCATTTTCAATGCATCTAAGAATAAACTTGGTAAATATTATAAGGTCAAAGATGGCCTTGAGTTGACTCTATCATTTTTGACTCTGCCATTGCATTTGATGTGCTTTTAGAGATTGTTACATTGTCCAGGTTGTCCCAAACTAAACTACACAGCTTTATATGTCTCTGAGATATTCTGAAAATTGAAACAAATCTTTGGACATTTAATCCTTTTCATAACAATTGGGACTTTATCTTTTTTATTTGAATTAAATGAAAATAGAAAAAGGCGATTTTCTGTAAAGTCTAATGTTTTCAAAAATACAGACAAAATACTTAAAGAATTAGCAAAACAATTTTTTTTTTAGAGAAAACTGAAATTAACATCTACTTTACCAAATAATAATGAAAACCCACAGCCTGATACAAAGAGTCTTCGTGTCTATACTTACAGCTTATAAATCTTATAGTTTTAAAGCATTAGATAAGAAGAAAAGAAAACTACGTGAAGTGAGCCGTGACTTTATGTGGCCACTAAAACACAAAGATCCTTGCAAATCATTGAACGTCCTGATTCGGGAGAGTCTTTGATGAATACACTGGGAAGGCCCCTTCGCAGTCCTGGAATGTGGCACTGTGCTAATCCTGCAGGTGATCTTTCCTTGTTCTATCTGAAGGTTAATTAGGTCCCTTCCTCCTGTAGCATCCGCTTAGTGCCTTGTAAGCTGGATCTCGCTATTAGCACTATTCATTTGTTCCTGTAAAAGTGGTCTCATCCTCATCTACTTGCATGTTAGGGTCAGTGTCACTTTCCACTTCCTTCTTAGCTAATGTAAGTTCTTCTGCACAGCTTTACTCAAATGCCTTTTCCTCAAGGCTCCCTTCCCTTGCCACAGAGAAATACACACACAATGCACACATGCCTGTATCAATACAGATTTTTTTTCTTGTTCTCTTTGTAATATATTTATTGTATTTGCCAAAGTTGCAAAAAAGTCTCACTAAGTGGGAGAAGGACTCATCAAAATGTACAATTTACGTTAGCCCTGGCATTCTTAAGTGATGCATGTTTGTGGGTGAGAAAATGCTGGACTTCATTGTAGACTTGTTCTTGAAGTGTAGGCAAGTAGGGGGCCTGCCCCTTAGCTCAGTTCTTTAAGTGGCTGCTTCCACAAAGCAGTCAGGCTCAGGTTGCTGTGGTTTGATTCCCACAACTCAAGCCAGCCAAACCTGCCCTGAAGACACTCGGAGCAAAAAAAAAGTGTAGGCAAGTAGATAGACCCACTAATGCAAGACACAGGATGGCATAAGGTCAACTCGTCTTGTTCTCCCCTCATGTGAAGCAGCTATGAGTAGGACTCACGTGGAGGCCCTGCAGAAGCTAATCACCCAGCTACCTCCTGCATTTCTAAGATACTGTCCCTAATTGGTTTGCAACCTGCAAAGAGAAAGAGGATCTAGGAGCCGGAGCAGATCTCAGGCTGGCAAGAATGAATTCAGGTCCCAGAATCACGGCCAGCTAATCACTACTGTTCTCAGGCTTTGTGAACTACCTGAAATTTAGGCAAGAAAGTGATCAGAACAACGATGTTGTGTTTTCTGTCGGTGTCACTTATGGCTTCAACTAACTTGAGGAGTTATCCACTCTCTGTACAGTGGAGCTGTTTTCTAAGTTTAAAATACAATAGAAGAAAAGTAATCAAAGAGATGGTAAAAGAAACAAAATAGCTGAGATTGAGTATAGACAGTTAAAATCTGAGCTTCTGTTGCTGTTGTCTAACCTTTGACTTGGAGTTTTCCACAACATTGTTTGGTGGTATAAACAAAACCAGGAGTCTGATTTTGCAGGCCTAAATATATTGCTCCATTTTTATAGCTGAGTAGTACTCCATTGCATACAAATACCATGTATTTTTATCCATTCCTCAGTTGATGGACATTGGATTTGTTTCCAGTATTTTGCTGCAATAAATTGTGTTACTATAAACCTGGGTGCACATATATTTCTGTGCTATGAAATCTTGTGCGGCCTGGCACCAGGCAGACCTCCTTGAAGCCAGGGAGCTAGCTGAAAAGCACGGGCAGCATGAGCACCTTGGAGGCCTCTGGCAGGTTGGTCAGGAGCAGGGTGTGATTTAGTGGATTCCCCCAGGTGGCGTCTGCCCTGGCATCAGCTGCTGTGGAGACACGGCCCCGGGGGAATCTGGCCGGGTGCGAGGCCTGGAGGTGCAATCATGCCAGGAGGCGGCATACAGGGCGGCTGGCCCAGCACGAGGTACACGATGCGTGGAACCTGAGCTGTTGGTGGCAAGCCTGGGACAGAGCCCCAGACAGCTCCCATGCTGCACAGCCTTCTCGGCTGATGGTCTCTCCTGGCGCTTGGGCTTTCCCTTCTCGCGCTTGCGGTCACCCTGCTCCGTGAAGGTACCCTTCCTCCTGCCAATGAGAGCCGAGTGGGTCTTGGCACAGCTTGCCCTAGAAGGGAAACCTCGCATGGAGTACAGGGCACTGGCGGCACTGCTGGCCTCTGTGAGGAGGACAAAGGCCTGGCCCTGCTCCCCAGGCTCTGAGACAAAGCTAGGAGAGCCCGGATATGGCCTAACAGATGATGGCCTAAGGGGACTTCTCCAGCTCATCCTTTTTGATCTTCTCCTAGCACTTGTTGCTATAGATAGTGTGGGCAGGTCTTGGGAACTGCCCTGGTAGGGCTGAAGGGCCGCAGGGCCAGCGCCGAGTGCCAGCCAGTGCTTCAGATCAGATCGCGACAGCCTTTCTTTCTGGAGTGAGATGGAATCTCAGTGCTGTTTCAATTTGCATTTCTCGGATGCCCAATGATGTGGAACGCTTTTCATATATTTATTTGGTAAATGGACACAACTAGAGACCACACTCATAAATCAGACCCACATGTGCAAACATCTTACTGTGCATCTAGTGTAAGAACCCAAAAGAGTGAGTAAAATCTGAAAGGCACAATAGATTCTGTGAAAGGGAAAGAAACTGTTCAAAGGAAGAAACAACTGGGATGAGGGAAAACAGAAAAAGAAAGAAGGAAGGATATCTATCTATCTATCTATCTATCTATCTATCTATCTATCTATCATATATATATCTATATATATATAGATATATATATGCTAAGAAAATTATACTACCAATTTCTATTGTTTTATTAAAAGGAACAATTAATGCTTAATTTTTTGACCAATTTCCCGTGCTTACATCTAATAATCTTGAACAACTACTTTGAAGACAATGTACAAATATAACAACCATTTGAATTCATGTTGTTTTGTCTTCTGAAATTCTATATCATTTCTAATATTTTTTAAAATTAGTTTTTACTCTCTACAAAATAGAAAAGAACAAAAAATATGTTGCCTCTAATATCAGTTGTGTGATTTCAGTGAATTACTTTAAGTCCTTGTTACTGTTATTTCATCCATGAAATGGGTATTATAATAACTTATGAGTATATGCCCAGGATAAAAATATTACAGTATTTAGAGGAGCAAGTCCTGGTCCACTTTGTTGTTATTATTTAGCCAGTAGTGCCGCTATAAAGATAAGCTTTTACAATCATTAATTCTTTAGGTGTAGCCTAAGGTAGACCAATGAAAGGAACAAATACTCTATAACTTTATGATTGTCCTAGCGCTATGAGCCACAGAAATACTTTCTAAAGGTGTGGCAGTCCCATGTGTTTGTTCACATCCACCTTGCTGAAGATTCTGGGTGCTCCCCCTTATGAGCCCGTGGGCTGATTTTCCTAAAGATGATTTTTGCTCATGGTTTGCGTCTTTCTTCCTGAAACAGTTTGCTGAGTTGATTTTTCTTTCTGCTGTTTGCTTGCTCCTCCTTCGTACAGAAATACATACTTTAGAAATTACTTCCAACTTTAGTTAGGAGTTTTTGTTCTCTTTAATTACCCTCTCTTATGTGGCAGCAAGCAATATTGGGTTCCTATGGGGCATGCATATATTCTGTGTAGTGTTATTCTCTCTTGAGGTTCTTATTTAATTTAAAAAATAAATTGCAATTGCTCTGAAGTGCCTCAAGGCAAGGTTGACCAGATGACCCAGGTTTGGTAAAGTTTAGTTTTTAAAGATACCCTTTGGTAGGGCTCAAATACGCTCCCTGTTTCCGGTCTGCTCAAGTTCATCTGAGCACTGGAGGTCAGACCAGAGAAACAGGGAGATAGAGGACTTCTAGGCCCTCCCAGCTTGCTAAGACTTTTTGAAAATTTAGAGGTGAACGTTAATTCCGATACTTTGCCAATTTACTAAAGGGAAGAAAGTTATTTTTGAGCTTTAAAAAATATTGACAAGTTAGGTAAGTTAAGAGAGTGAGCTTTTCATTGTCTGACCCAACAGCAAATATGGTGGTGAGTGGAACAGCCAATCTTTGAAGACTGAACAAGATTCAAGAGTCTTTATGTACATGACTCACAAGGCAGAGTTCTCTTCCTGGGCTGACACTTCAGCCTTTTGCACTGTTTTGTATTTGTTTACTGGGATGTTATTGAAACCTCATGGAGATTCAGAGTAAAGTGAAAACCTGTATATAGGCTGAGAATAAAACTGTTTAGATTTTGGGTGACTTGGTCAGGTATAGCATTTGCTTTACTTTTTATATATTATTTTTATTTATATTATGTGAAATATACTTGAATTAAAATAGTCTCAAGAAAGCCACAAGCTTAGTAAATTTTTGATTAATAAATTGGGTATCAGATTCATTTATTTTTTTTTCTATTCAGCTGTTATGTCTCATATTGAGAGTTTTATGTTGAAGGAATGTACTTTAGGATACCTTTTGCATGTTGTTAAGGTTTGAAATACCTGGAGTGGAGGTAGAAATCTTCAAATAAAAACACAGACTACTGGGAAAAAGGAGAATCTTGCTAGTTCCTAAAATTTAGAAAAATAATTGTCGTGAACCTTTTGCTTACTGTTAAAGAGACAACTTATAATAAGATCACATAGTAATGAGGGTAAATAAATCTACCATTGTAGTCACTTACCCAATTACATTGCACAAATGAGGTTGAGTTTTGTTTAAAAATGGATAAAGTCTGATTATATATTTTGAAGTCTTTCTTATGCCTTCTTACTATAAACATCAATTTAATCTTCAACAACTGGGATTAATGACAATGGGATTACAGTGTGAGAGAATTTGCACACAGCACTCAAATTGTAACTGTAACTTAAAAATAGAGCTCTGATGTTTATAGATTGTAAGAACTTCATTTAATTGATGAAAAGTAATAAGAATTAATGTTCTATTTTGAATTAAGTTCTATTTTTTAAAACTATATAAAATTGATCTTTACATGATTCATGTTATGAACAGTTTGTCACAGATTCATACGGAAAACCTAATAACGAGTTCATTACGAGTGCAATGGGAACTGGGGCAGCGAGCCTCAGTGGCTGCCGATGCAGACTGCTCACCGACGAAGCCCTCCTCGGCTTCCGTCAGCTAGAAATGTGCTTCAAATACCCGTATCACTGATGCGGGGAGACAGTCACAAGACCGAATGAGTAAAATGCTTGGGAAAGAAAATTATAAACTTTGCTACAAAATTATTCACTTCCTGGACTTTGGTTTCTGCAGGAAGGGAGTATCACGTTACTTTGTTTTTAACAGCGAGAGCAGTATAAAACCCTGACCCGGATTCTCCTTCTATAAAACTCTGCGGGAAAATTACACTCCACTGGTGAAATTCAGGCTGTAGAAGCACAACCACAATTATTAGGTGCTTTGCAGCCAATTTATTCTCTAGTTACATAAATAGAAAAAAATTATTTGCAACTATTAAATAACAAAATAGTCTGAAAAGAAGTCCGTTTATAGCGACAACTTCCACTTCCTTCACATTTTAGTTGACACAGTCCTTCTCTTTCCCATTGTAGTTTTTTGTAAGCTCATTTCAGTTGTGAAAGTTAATTTCCCAAGGACTGGTACCGGCCACGACTTCAGCTCAATCAGATGTAAATTTAGGTGAAGGAAGGCATCTCTTTCCTTCATTAAAGTTTTACATCCTGAAAAGCTAAACTCTAACAATGTCAGCCCTTTCCAAAAAGTAACTATACCAGCATATTGGATTTGAATTAGAAACTCCAAGCATGATTTTCAAATCTCTTTGTCTTTAATTATTTAAGCTTCATACTTTATTTTATTGCTATAAATTCTGAACAGTGAATTTTTTGTCAGCTTGAGAAAGTGAAAAGAATCTAGTATTGGTAATTAGAAAATTAGGTTTTAATCCTAGTTTTTTCCACTACATGACTTTTTAGTCTTTAAACCACTTATGTTTTTTAAGCTAACTGGTCTTAATTTTTTTTTTTTTGTGGAACCGGGGATGGAACTCAGGCCCTTGCGCTTGCTAGGTTAGCACTTATTCCGCTGAGCCACTGCCTCAGCCCCTTCATGACTAGAAGGAAGAGGCTAGGTACCATGGTCTTTCTTGGCTTTGACTTCTTGAACTTGCACCTTCTGTGCTTCTCCGCAATACTAAGGCCACAGACTTGAGAGACACTATGTACAAACTCAGCTCTTACCCTGACAATGGCCCATTTTACACTCATTTTCTGATTGTACATTTGGTGATGTGACAAAGTGACACTGAGTTCATAACTTTTACCTGTAAGTTGTAGATACAGATCTGATTATTGTAATATGTTTAACAAATATTTACTTATGTCTCCCATGCTTCAATCATTCTATTAATGATTTGGATAGATTATTAAAATAAGCAAAATTCACAGCTATGTTTCCTGAGGATAGATATAAACAAGAGAACAAGAAAATCACAATACCTAAGAATAAGCAAAAACTTCATGGGATACAACCAAAGAAACAAACATGCACAGTAACATTTTAACTATTTACATGTGCTTTGGTAAAAAAAAATGAAATAACTGGGATCATGGAGTAAATGACTTTATTAAATGGATTTGGCAGCAAACATTCCTCAGGAAGGAGAGGATGCCACAGAAACTTGAATACGTGATCAGCGGACCAAGTCCATAATGGTGGGAAGACGTGGCCAGCAGATAGAAGGGCTAAGCTCTAAGGCATGAACAACACTGCTGTGCAAAGAATGTGGAGAAAGACACTGTAGTTGGTGCTGTGGGGATGAAAGTAGTGAGAAGTAAAAATGTTCCTGGTTCACTTTGTTAAAAACCTTAACTTAAGCCTTCCTCTCTCTCTCTCTCCTCTTTGGTAGTTGTCTTCAGTACTGACACATAGTAGGGTTTGTGTCCTTCCTGTAGAGAGAAGGAAAATCAGGACTAGGGTTCAAAGGATGACTAGTTAAACCCTCAATCCTTTCTCTTGAAACCCTGCTACTGATGCAGATCAAGTGCATACTAGCGAGAAAGCGAATGAACGGCCACGTGGGACACAGCTGATCTGTCCGACTGAGCTCATCTTGCACCACACGCCCTGGTGACTGAGGGGAGACGCTGCACAGGTGACCACTAGGCTCATCTAAAGTGACCAGTGTGGGGCTGGGGAGAGGGCTCAGTAGAATACACAGTTGCCTGGCAAGCGCAAGGTCTTGAGTTCAATCCCTGGTACCGCAAATAAAATAAATAAAATAAAACAAGATAAAATGACCAGTGATCTTTAAAATTTGAGGTGGCTTGTTATACTGTACTCCACAACTGATCCCAGAAATGGTGTGTGTAGAGATTGGAGGTGAGTTCTGTGGGACCCTGTCAGGCCTAGAAACACTTCCACTTTTACTCTGAGTAAAATGAGAAGCCCTTGATGAGATTTCAAACAGAAATATAATACATTCTTTTCTTTACAAGTACTAGCTCTAGCTGCTGTGTATACTGTTCTATTCTAGTTCTGTCTTTCCTGACTCATCCTTACTTAAAAATATAGAATACAGAAAAGAGATGGGCACCTTATTTGGTACCTTCAGTCAATTTAATAATAAAGTTTTTTGATTACTTAAATTAGGACTTAGCCACAACATTTTGTGGATATAAAATTTATTTTGACTTTTCACATTTTTTTGAGGGAATTATTGATATATCCTTTTGCTCAAGGATAACTTTGGTATATGAGAAGTTTATCTAATTCTCATGTTTATGAGAGTTATCAGCTCGCCCAAGAGACAAAGTGTCATGCACGGTATGAAAAAAGAGCTAGGGAGGTAGCGCCTATGTGCGATCCAGGGTCCCTGGGAATAAAGCCACTTGGTAAAGGGAATTCTAATACTGCAGAACTCCCTGTATTTCTGTGATAGGTAATGTCGATTACCAATATAAGAATTAGCCTGAGAGATGCTTTGGAAGTTATTAAAGCACGCTTCAGGGTACGGCTTGGTGAGTCGTGAGGGAGTGACTTGGCGGAGCATTTTAGGTCCTTAGCTGCTTCCACGCTAGCTGTTCTCTGTTCCCTGTTTGGCAGGTGCTGTACTTTGAGCAGTTTTCTTCAACCATGTGTTTACATCACGGTGTCCTACCAGCAGCCTGCTGAAGATTGAAGGCTCTAAAACTGAGCCCAAATAAGCCTCTTCTCTTGCAAGTGGTATCAGATATTTTGTCCCAGCAAAGGAAAGCTGATCAATACAGAACATTAGGGCTGAGTCTGATGTTGTTACCATACTGACCACATGGTTCAAAATGTTTGAAATTGGTTTGTAAGAGAAGTCTGGGGGACACAGAGAACCCAGAATGCTGTCAGCGCAGATTGCTGGCAATTCTGGTGGAGCTAAGGCCAGAATACTGGTATCGATGTGGTTGTTAAAGGCCGCACTTTTGAGGTATCTGGTAGGAATAAGGAACCCGTAGGAAATGGGACTAAAATCCATGCATATTACACTCGTCAAAGAAGTTGTCTACAGTTTATTTATGGCCTAAAATATTTTGTGAGGCTGAATTTGAAGGTGAGGGTCTGATTGATCTAGCAAAGGAAATTTTTTTAAAAATTTAATTTAATTTTAAAGAGTTAAAAACAAAAGAACAAAAATCAGAAACAAAGACAGAGACAGGGTAACATGCAATGATACATGTGTTATAGATTTTCAAAGCAAGAGTAGTTGATTAACAGTGGTTGGTATATTTATCTATTTTTATTGTCAAATATGATGCTCAGATTAACAGATGTAGTTATGTAAAATTGAACATATGATTGCATATTACCACTTACTTTCAAGAAACTTTAAATTTTTGTTATTGTCTCTCTTTTTCTTCTCTTGCTTTTTAAAAATATTTATTTTAAGGAGTATAATAATAATTGATATGACATTAGAAATGCTACACAGTTAGAAGACTAAGATGACAGGCCTTCAAGCATGGTTTTTGTACTGCATACTGATAGCAAAGGAAATTCTAAGGCAGGCCAATGTTCAGGTGCAGCGTGGGTACTACTGACTTACTTTAACTAGATTTAGAGTGGTAATTGGGAGAAAACTCAGAGATAGACACATCAAAATCTTGCTACTTGGCTACAAAATCAGCACACTTAAAGTTGGGGGCAAGAAAGCGCAGTGTCTAATGGATTAGTTCTATTAAAAAGAAACCAAGGAGTTTGTACCAGGAAAATAGAAAAGCCACACTGAGGGTATCCCAGAAATCAGCAGACCTTGTTTGGGGTACAAGGTGGACAACTGTTACCTCTTTTGAAAGATTTTTCTTTGACATGAGCGCCTTCAGGCATGCCGCTTGCTGAGGTCACCCGAGGAAGTGCGAACTAGCAGTAAGTCCTTCGGGCTCCCAAAGCCTGCTGCAGCTGGGGCCCAGTGTGCCTCGCGACATGACACCACTGACGTCACCCACGGATGCTGGCTTTGCAAGCACACAGAGGATGAGGGTTGTGGGGTCATGGGGCCTTTCACCCAGACTTGAAGGATGGCCTTGAAGCCAAGCAGCGTGTGGTAGGGTTTGAACCCCTGCGAGGAGCCCCTGTAAGGCTGGTATATGCAGCTGGGAGTGTGAGGGCCAAGCTACATCTTAATCCCAGGAAAATGAAGACGCCAGGGATGTCAACCGCTTGCTGAGGAAGCCACACGCCATGAGGGAGACTGCCCAAGAGGAAGCCTGCTGGCTTCAGTGAGCAGGCCACGGGTGGATCTGCTCGCCCCCAGAGCTTCCATGCTGCTCCTGTGCCCCCGACATCAGACGAAGCTGTGTGACTTGGTATCTGTCTGCTGGGCTTCAGAGTTTTTTGTTTTTGTCTGATGCCTTTTTAGCATTCTATTCCTCCCATGTGGAATGGAAATATTTACCCTCTGCAGTTGTATTTTGAGATCATGTAAATTTTAAAAAAGACTTTTTATAGAGGCTTGCAACTGCATTGTTTTGAGACTAGAAGGCTTTTTTATTATTATTTAGTAAAGGTCTACAGGGTACAGTGTCTATAGGGTGTCACTACACAGATCAGACTCATAGTGATTCACCTATTTTCAGCCTCTCAAGTGCTGGGATTACAGGCCAGTGCCACCATGCCCAATCTCAATCGCCAGCTCAGTGTGCCCCATGGGTGGGGGGCGGAGGGCGGCACAGCAGACCAGGTATCAAACCCTGGCCACTGTACTCTGCCTAAGCAGATGCTTTAGTCTGCTGAGTTATTTGACTGGCCCTTAGAAGGGGCTTTTGAACAATGTTATAAGTGTTTATATTTTGGGTAAAGGAGTAATATTTTTCTGTGGTCTAAAGAAAGGCCACATCATGTCAGATGGAAACATGACTCTACTGGCTCTACTTGGAGGTTAACAATTGTTAAAGGAGATCTGGTTGGGTGTCGAGTTGACAAAAGGTGAACTTGTCATGGTTAGTTTTGTCATCCTGCTTGTTTTATGTGATGCCTGGGGATTGTAAAACACCCTCTGGGCGTGGCTGTAGGTGACTGGCCTGTGGCCTTGGGGACTACATGTGGCTCTTAGCACCTTCCCCTTTGCCTCTTTTCTGCTGTCTTCTTTCCAGATGCCATGAGGTGAAGTGTTTCTCTGCCAGATCCTTCTGCCATGGTGACTCTGCTTCAGAGGAAGGTGACCATGGACTGAAACATCTGAAATCATGGACCACGATGAACCTTTCCTGCTTTTATTTGTGCTTGTCCCAGCACTGGAAAGCTGACCAGCAAAACTTTTATTATTCAAAAATATAAGTCCATGGTAAATGCTTTAATACCTTGCAGGAGTGTTATTTCTTGATTATGACTGGCAGCAAATATCTACCACATTTGTTCTATAGCTCCAGATGTGTATTCTAAGTGTGAAAAAATAACACCTCTGTTTGAAAGTAATAAGAAATGATCCATTTTGAGCCAAGTATGAAAAGAGTTTTATCCTGACAAAGTTAAGAAATAAAGACTGTTTTCAAAAAAAAAAAAAAAAAAAAAAAAAAAAAAAAAAAAAAAAAAAAACTTTAAGGAAAATCTTTATAATAGTGAACTGGTCTTTTCTATCTTAGCTTAAACTGCATTAATCAAATTAAATTGAATAGTTGTAATTCCTTCAATTACTTTTCTGTTTTGTTTATCACTTCTTTTTGCTCCTCTATTCTTATGACCTAGTAATCTATTTATCATTTAAGACATACAAGGTCCTAAATAACTTTAATCCTTACAAAGTTAGTGTAATGACAATATTACTGATTTGAGTATCAATGCACCTGAATCTCAGACCTTGACTCATACAGTAGTGAAACTAAACCAGCATCAATTAATTTGTTTCTTTTATAGATATTTACATTTCATAATAACTTCTCACAAAATATTTCTTTCAAAATGGAAAATTTGGACTTAATCTTCACAATAATAATATAAAGAAAAAAATTCCCAATTGTCTGCCTCTATACTAAATGCTAATAATAAAGTAATTATTATTTTCAGAGGAAAAAAATTATCCAACCAATAGTGAAATGATAATTATTAAGGCTGTCAAATATATGGTGACATTTCTAGTAAAACTTGGGTGTTTATTAGGAGGCACTATTATAGATACTAATCAAATAATTTAATTTTCTCCCACTGGAGAATGTTATAAATTTATGTAGTCTGAGGGTAGCACCACTTTGATCTCAGGGATCCACACTCCTTTTATTTTTCTGTTTTGTTATCCTTTGAAATTCATTCTCAGCATTGTCAAGGTGTATTTTGGAAGATATTTCCCCTATTCCCCTTCACATCCCTCACAAATAGTTTCTGAATACCTGACTTGAGTGAAGTGAAAGGAAAGACCACAGAATACAGTACTAACTACGTACCTACTTACAGAGCTTTCCTGCAATTTGTAGTCAGAGAGTTCTCCTGAGATCTCATTGATCATAAATAGAATAGAGGCTGGGAAATAGAATTGCTTTAGTTGGGCTTTTGCCAGTTCTTAAGAAAATGAAGATTATTTTGCATAGCCTCCCTACTAGAAAAAAAGAGAGAAGAAAAGTAAACATTGGTTAGTATGATATTAACTTTATATATCAAGTTGGCTGCATTATAATGCCCAATGATTTGGTCAAACAAAATTCCAAATGTTGCCATGAAGATATTATTTACATGTGTTTAGCATTTATGAAAGTAGACTTTAAATAAAATATATTACCCTCCATAATATTAGAGTAAGTATAGACTCTGTCCATCAGCTTAAGACCTCTGAAGGAAATACTGGGCACCGTGAATGTGAAGATTGTCTCTAGACAGCCTCATTTCTCAGGACAACAGCAGTGTCTCTTCACTGGGTTTCCAGCCAGCCTGGTTGTCCAGCATAGTTTGAATGTGTTGCTCTTTAATAGCGTGGACCAAATTCTTAAACTCTTTCTATGCATCTGATGAACATCTTATTGGTTCTTTCTGGAGAACCTTGGCTCATACAGATTTTGGTAATGAGATTGACTCTAGAAGAACTTTATTTATTTATTTACTGTGCAGGGTCTACAGGGCCTCACTATACAGATCAGACTCATATTGATCCTCGTGTCTTTAGCCTCCCAAGTGCTGAGATTACGGGCCCATGCCACCATGCCCAGTCTTGCTTGCTGTCTCAGATTGCCTCAGGGGTGGGGCCAGCATGGTCCACCGGGGATCAAACCCCTGTCCGTAGTAGGCGCTTTAGTCTGCTGAGCTATCCGGCCGGTCCAGAAGAACTTTATGTTAAGAATGAGTTTTCTTAATTGGTTTGGAGGTTTCTGGAATCAGTTTACTAAACTGATTATATTTAAAAGCCTACTTTCCAATAAAAAGATGCCGCTAATCAGTGGTATAATATGGTAGTAGGCGTATGTGAAATATCACCATTGAATATTCCTGATCAAATAAGTGTAGGAGGGAAGTTTTGAAATGATCATGTATTTGATACCCTAGAACATATATCTTAAAGTGACAAATGTAATGAAATTGACTGATTCTGCTTCAATGAGTTGAAAAAATTGGGGAAAGATAAAATGACCACAATGACTTGTATTTTTAGGTCAATCACTGCATAAATGACCTAGCAGTTCTACGCCCTGAACAAATTTTTATTTTCTGTAGGCACAAATCAGAGATAGCTTTTTTAAATTTTATTTTACAAAGAACTTTAATATCAAGAAACACTTCCAGAAGTCCAAATCAGATTCAAGGCCATGGCTGCAGTTCTACAGGAAATGGGCAGTGCTTGCAGCTCGGGTCTCAGATATGGGCCTCAGTAGAGGCTGGCCTTTGTCATGATGCGCAGGAGCTCCTGCTCGTTGACCTCGCTGTCTCCATCTCTCGGCTTCATCAGTCATCTCCTGAAGCTTCTCATCGGTCAGGTCCTCGCCCAGCTCCTCGCCGCGTGCTTCAGGTTTCTGAATGATATTGTCCCGATTTCATCATCATTGAAGAGCTTGAAAGCTCTCAGGATTTCTTCCTTGGTGTCTTTCTCAGACATTTTCTGAGTCATGGTGGTCAGAAAGTTACTGACGTTCACTTTGTCTGTCCCCTGCTTATCAGTTTCGCTTCTCATATTCTTGATTTCTTCTTTCTTGGACTCAAAGCCCTGGGCTCTTGGTGGCACCTTTAGCTCCTTTTCATCACTGGTCCCGGTCCTTCTGCATCAAAGAGCTCAAAAGCTGCCCCGGTTTCCTGTTTCTGCTCTTCAGTCAGCTCTGGTTTAGGACACATCCTTTTTCTCGGAACACTTGAGACCATGTTTGCCTTTTTAAAATTGGAGGCTATGGCAGCCAGACTCCATGGCCATTGTTAAAGTAACTGAGATTGCTAATTTTGGATTTGGATTATTTTCGTGTTGGTACCTGATTTAAACACAACTTTAAGGGCCAGGGAGATGGCTCAGTGGAATAAGTGCTTTCCTGGCAAGTGCAAGGGTCTGAGTACAATCCCCGGTTCCACAAGAATAAATAAATAAATAAATAAATAAATAAATAAATAAATAAAGTAAAATAAATAAAAATAAAATACAACTTTAAGTATCCACTCCACAAGGCAACTGCCAGTAAAGCAAGGGAGTGGACTAGGAAGGAATGGGAAAATGCTGGACATCCTTCACCAGTGGAAGGAGTCAACCACCACAGGGTGTCAGCACCGACTTGCCTGAGGAGACCTCGGAGGAGTTTGCTTGGGAGCTTGCCTTGTTAGACAGCCCTACTGTGCCTCTAGGCATCCTTACAATTGCTTTTTGCTGCTAGGTGTAAAATTAGGTTCATGTTGCATTAGAACCTGAGAGGGTTTCTGTATTTGTGCCCTTTAAAAAGCATTATATTGCTTATATCTTCTGCTTTGAAAAATTACTAGGAAGACAGCAACACATAGTGCATATTGAGTATTATAGTTGTCCTAATAACCTACTTGGAAACTTGGTCTCATTGTTAGGAATATATATTGAGACAGGGTCTTGCAATAAAGTTCAGGCTGACCTTGAGCTCACTTTGTAGCCAGGCTGGTCTTGAACAACAATCTTCCTGCTTCAGCCTCCCATGTGCTGTGACTATGATTAACTTTTTTTTTTTGATTAGCTTTTTTAAAAGGAAAGAACAACTGGAATGTTTGAAAAGAGAAAAGAAGGAAGGAAATATATAGCTAAAAATGATAGCTAAGATAATCATACTACTAAATTCTATTGGTTTATTGAAAGTAACAATATTTAATTGTTTGATCAATTTTGCATATCTATATATGCAAATATAAATTGTACTCTGAGCAACTTCCTTTGAAGATAACAATATGTAATATAACAACTATTGTTAATTTCCTATTATCTTGCTTTGAAATTCTGTATTTTTTGTTATTGGTTTCTTTCTCTTTAAAATAAAATTAAAAAATATATTCAAACGAAGCCTTGATATAAATATATTGCAGGAAAAGCCTTTGAAAGTCGGCTTCATGAGATTAGGGCTCCGATAAGTGGGACTAATGTCCTTAGGAATTGGCTGCAGGGTTGCTTGGTGTGGACACCATGAACATGCCCCAATGTGTGAGACAGGAAGCAATTCTCTACCAGACAACAAATTTACAGCTATATTCCACTCGGTTCCTGAAGACTCTGAAACTATCAGAAGTAAATCTGAGTTACCACGTGTCAGCCAGTCCAGGGCGGTTAGCTGTACCAGCCCAGACAGAATTAGAGAGGTAAAATATGTGACCACAAGGAACATCAGGAGGAATCAGGTCGCACTGTAAAAGGGACTTTCTCAATGTTTATAGACAGAAGTATGACCACGTCTGGGAATGGATATTAAAAATGTGAGATATTGTTGGAAAGAGAATAAAATTTATTAGAGCCAAATTTATTGCTATAAGGGCACCAAACAGATATTCTAAATTTAATGTTGCAACTTTTATAGAGGGAATTAGCTTTTAGCAGATTGCTGAGCTGGTTAGGGGACTATAGATCAAAATGATACCACTTTATCAGTTGGAATGCTATTGTTTTCAAATACAGTAGAGGAGGCATTATGGTTTGTGTCTAGCTGTCCTCCTAAAGGCTCATGCAGTCATGGCCTGAATTTCTAGAGTTTGCAATTAATTTGTGACCCACTGGGGATATGGGTGTGAGTGCCGCTGGGATTATAGCAGTGAGTACTGCAGATAGCCTGAATGCAGCTTAAAGGAGACAGACTTGCTCTCTGTAGCCATTGTTGCTGCTACTCCTCCCTTTGATTTCTGCTCTTTGCCACCCCCATGAAAGGTTGCTCTCTGCCCTGTGCTGCTCTGCTTTGGAGCCAGCGGAGGACGGACTGAAACCTGCGGGAACTGTGAGCTAAATAGACCTTACCTTCCTTCATTTTGAGTGTTGGATATTTGTCCCAGCCATGAGAGAAGAGTAACTGAGACAGGAGTGATCCCAAAGTTGAAGGAGATTTGAATTTTAAATGGGACTCTGAGTTTAGGACCTCCTAACCCATCTCAGGAGAGTCCTAAGGACATGCTTTGTCATAACAACGAGAAATAAATTTTTGAGGAGAAATTGAGCATCACTGAAGAGCTTCGTAATCTGTTATTTTTATGTTTTATGTATTTGATACAGGTTCTACAGGGTCTCACCACATGGATCAGACTTGTAGTTATTCTCCTGTTTTCAGCCTCCCAAGTGCCACCATGCCCCAGGGCTCAAACCCCATCTGCTGTGCTCTGCCTAAGCAGGCACTTTAGTCTGCTGAGCTCGCTGGCCGGCCCTTAATCTTCATTATTTGTAGGTCAGAAATTTTAGTGCTAACTGCCATCACTAATTAGGAAACCTAAGTGCAATGAAATTGAATTATATTTTTAATTTTTTAATTTTTTTAAAGAGAGTACATGATAATATTAAAACAGAAAAATCACAAGTGATACAAAATTGCACTTAACAAAGTCATGTGAACTTCACAGTATTTGTTGTAATGCATGTCATTGTCTTCCAAATAGTTGTTCACATTACCAGATATATGCATACAAAATTGGAAGAAGAAAGAAAAAAATTATAAGAAAGTATGAAGAGAAAAAGGACAATTGAAAAAGGAGACAAAACAAATTAAGCATTAGCTGCTCCTTTCCATAGACCAGCAGAAACCGACAGAACAGTTGGAGAAAACATCCTGCTTATGTACATAGATCTATCTCTTTCTCTCACTACCTGTCCAGTCCTTCTGCTCATCTTAGTCATTCCTTCCTTTTGAATAAGTTCATTCCCCTCTCCCAGTGTCTATTGTACCCTTCAGATCCCATTTTCTCTTTCAGCTTCTCACACTAAGGAGACAACGCAATGTTTCACATGTGAGTCTTATTTCACTCAAGGGTGTGGTCTCTAGCTGCATCCATTTACTGACAAAAGACTCAAATTTATCCTGTTTTATAGCTGAATCATACTCCATTTTTAAAAAGTACCACAACTTCTTTAACCATTCCTCAGTTGATGGGCATTTGGGTGGTTTCCAAGGAAATTACTTTATCTTAAGTGGCCATATAGGCTAACTAGTTCTAAATCATCATAGACAAAGTGGGTAAGGGTATTATTGTGGACAGTAGAGTAAAGCAGTAGTCATAATGGTTTTCCTCATAGAGATACTGGTCGGAAACATTGGCTGACTAATCATGGTGTTCTTAGAAGTAAGACAGATTTTTAAAAAAAATAATTTTATTGAGAAACAAATATCAATGAGACAGCTTCACAACCAATTCTACAAAATTTTTTCTTTGTATGTCTACATAATGATTAAAATGACTAAAAATCTAACTTAAATCATAGAAACAGTGCCACAGCTCCTTAACCAATTCTCCATTCAGTCACTTTACAGACTCAGAATCCTTCAGGTGAAGGGAAGGCTGGCTTTTCCTGGGCAAAGGTCTGGTCACATTACCAGCACTTCTTACTATTAACCACTCCATCAACAGTCCTCCAAGCCATCAGTGGCTTTTGATCAGTGAGACAGTACACCCAGGAAAATATCAGTATTTCCAGATATCGCTGGATACTGATTCTTAAATGATGCTATTTCCTGGAGACTCCAAATGCCAGGAGAGTCATCTCCCATGCAGAGTAGGGGCGCATGGAAGTCCTGTTTAAGCTCACATTAACTTCCCAGGGAGTCAAATAGATCTTCAAATCCATTCTATACTTTTATGTCTTTTACCAGTTATTGATCATGTCTATTCCAGTTATGAATTCTGAGACATGGCAGTAGACACACACTGACTGCTTGACCTACAACATAGGGACCTTCCCGGTAGGAGAGGCCAAAGGAAGGCAGCTGGAGCTAAATACCAAGTCAGAGGGAGTATCACACTATTAGTGCCATCATCGAGACCTTGAGAGATGTATTATTGGTGAGCCTCACTGTTTCCCTATCCACTGTGGCTCTCTGGTTCACGTAGAAAACAGTTACATCTTGAATGACAGTTGATCACTGTGTTTCACAAGGCAATGATTCCAGCTGCTACTGCTATACCAGAGATGGTTTCTTGCTTGAACAAATTGACAAATGTGCTGGCAGTTGATGTGCAGTTATTGACTGGGCAAATTATTTCTCTCTATCTTTGCTTGTAAGGACCACTGGAAGTAGTTTGCTTTAGTTGTAATGCCAACAATAAGTATATCCACATTGACCCACCTCAGATATATACTTCTCACCCAGCTTTAGGTCATAATTTAGTTCTCAGGAACCTTTCCTTTTCCTCCAGACGATATCACACTGATCCACTAGTTGATGACATTAATATTTAAAACAGTAAGCAAAATGAACAACTATTGTAGATTTATTTATAAGACAACTTAATTTCAGAGACTAGAAAAGTTCAGTGAAAGGTCAGGGCCTTGTACTTCAGTTGAACTTCAAGGCACTCAGTGGTGTGGAGTATACTCACCTCTTCTTTCTGATGTGAAGGATAAACGGTGACATCAGGGTATCTCCCCACTTTAAAACAGGAAAGGGGCACAATATCTTATGGGCCTCTTGAGAATTTGAATGCAACATATTCCTCATTTGGACGTGCTACTTTAGCCTGTATAAGTATTCCACTAATGTATTAGTGGAAGATAAGATTTAGCTGGGAACACTTCACCGGTCCCTATAAGGAAGTCATAATGCAGACCTTTCAGATTTTGGGTCAAAATCTTGGCCTTCTCTGTAGAAAAATAACTGCTCTTCTTTTGAGAAGTTGCTTTTGCTTGCTCAGAGGCCTCAGTGCAGACTGCCCCCTTATCAGTAGACTGTCAGTTTACTGTGTGGTCAGAGTTGCCCATCATGAACTGGGTTTATTTGACACAATGAGCCATAGAGTTAAGTGCACAGCACTATTCTATCTTCAAGTGCAAGCAATATATTTGGCATTGGGGTCAACCAAGCCCCAAAGGCACAAATAAGTCACATGGAAAAATGGCCTCGATGTTTGTGATCTCTGCTTCTGCCCTTGTGCCTTGGGTCTCCCAGTCGGTATGTGTGGTTTCATGTATAGTCCTCACCATCACCTGGCACAAGAAGAGAATACAGGCAGGTTCTGGTTTGCAAATGGTGCTGCATGATATTCAGGCTCCATGCAAAAGGGGTCAGTGTCAGAACTAAAGCCCTTTTTCTGCTGCATCCTTAAAGGACAAGGAAGGGAAATCTCAGTGGGCAGAAATTTGAAAATACACCCGTTTGTTTATTTTATTGCAAAGTATCCCGATGAAGAAATTGCCTCTATCTGTGTCTCCATCTCTTTCTTTCTGTCTTTGTCTCTATCTGTCTCTCTGTCTCTGTCTTTCTCTCTGTGTCTGTCTGTCTGTCTGTCTGTCTCTCTCTTTCTCTCTCTCTCTCTCTCTCTCTCTCTCTCTCTCAACTCAATTCTCTTCACAGTTCTGGCTGCATGATGAAATGGATGAGTACCAACTCAGATTTTCACATAAGGTCAACACTGAACCTAATCATTGAATTTGGTTCAATTCAGCTCGTGACCAGAATTTGGAAAAAAATCAAGTTCACCAACAAAATATATATATTTAGGGACTAGTTAATGTAATGGTTTTACTAGAAAATTGATGACAAGGAGGGAAGTGGATGCACCTGTCTGAATATGAGAACGTGTAAATATATTTGTGTCTCATAGGAATGCTCACTGAAAGGTGACCTCATCAGTGGGGACGGCTAGTAATCAAATGGATAGATTGACTCATGCTGTATTACTCACGTTCCCTGGCCACTCCTGCTATTGCCCAACAAGCCCCAGAACAGACTTGCTATTGTGGCAGGGACCGTGGCTATGCATGGGCCAGCAGCGTGCCTTTCCGTTCTCCAAGGCTGGCTTGGCTGTTGCCTCTGCAGATATCCAGTCTGCCAACAGCAAAGAACAGCAATGATATGCCAACATTCTCAAGAGTTATCAGCTAGATATATGTTAGACGTGTGATTCCAGTGGACTGTTTCCATCCAGGAAATGTCAACATTTTGCTCTTAGTAGGATAGACACTATCATTGTAAATTTTCCTTCCTTCTTTGCAATGTTTCCGCCAAAGTTATTATCTCTGTGCCTTCAGAATGCCTCATCGTCATGATTTTATACTACAATTCTTTCTGATCTAGGACTTTACTTTTAATGAAGTAAAGCACATCAGTAGACCCAGACTCGCGGAATTCGCTGTTAGAACCACGTCTTTTACCACCCTGAAGCAGCTGATAACATGTGGAATAGCCTTTCAAAAACTCAGGAAAGAGGGTCACCTGCAGACGTCAAGTATCTTCCTTGACAGTGACAAGACTCTTCGGGAGGTCTTACCTATGCTACAGCAGTATCCGATACATGGAGCTGTTTCTCCCACAGTTGGGTTTCATGGGTTCAGGGAACCAAGAAATGGGTCTGAGTGTGGCACTTCTCATTTTACCACGTGTGACCCACTTGCAAAATCTGTTTCTTATTCTGTCACATATATTGTGGTGGTCTAGAAATCTTAGTTCCAGGGCACTGAGTGCTTTCACCAGGATTATGACAGTGATTCTGTGTGGAAGTTAAAGCTGCTACTGAGCCATTTTGGCTTCTTCTCCCAGTGATCAACAAAGAGGGTAAACATGTACTTCTGGGCGATGGGTCCTTGGGACTGTTAATCGCAAGTGTCAGCCCGGCTGGATTAAGAAGTGCCTAGCA
>NW_004524642.1:1390219-1399378 GCF_000260255.1 Octodon degus
GATCCCTCTTATGTTGTGGCATCCAGCTTTTTAGACTGAGGGGTGCCTGGATCCTCTGGGTCTGCAGCACACAGGTGACTGTTGTGACGCAGCCAGACTCTGACAGGTAGTGGCAGGCTTCTCTAACGAATTCCTCCAGTGTACCCTGACCAGTGAGGTGCTGATTACCAGGAAAAATTCCACTACCACTCTAAATGGTGGATAAAGAGTAAGTCTGGACTACAGAAGGTCCTTTAGGATATTACCATTCCTGGTGGTTAATGTCATTAGACACCTAAAAGTCAATTAAAGTGGGGGAGATAATAGCCTAAGACATTCTGAAAAATAGTGTGTTCCATGCTACCAGATAAAGAGTAAAAGCCAGCTGAGGGCTAATGGAATACAAAAAGCTACTAGAAACGAGTAATTATATGAATATCAGCCATGATCTAGTCACTAGCTACAGGAATGAGAATTGTAATTGCTATATGCATTTCTCATTTTTTTTGTATTTAGATTTATGTATTTGTGTATGTAAGGATAACAAATTTCTTTTTTTCTTCCATTTTCCTCATTATCATATACATTTATTAAGCTTACAATGCATCATTGATAATATCTATGAAATGGAATGTGAGCTGAAGGGGTCAGTCTTATTTGTTACGCCAAGAGCAGCTTCTTCGTGTTAAATAAAAGAATGATCATGTTGCTTTTATTTTTAGCTGAAGTAAGGTTTAGTGTTGTTTATCATTTCTAAGATGAGAATAGTTAGAGTCTAATAATCAATTTTTATATTAACTTGCTTAACTACAGTATTCAGGATTTCTTGCCAACCATAAGCATAGATCTTGCTGTGAAGTTCCTTTTTTGAAAAACTGTGGTAACATTTAAATCTGTAGACTTTGATAACGATTACTTTTCTTTGTAACTGACAAGATCTCATGCAATTCATTGAAGGCCTTAAGAGAAAAAGACTAAGATTCCCTTGAAAGAGAAGAAACTCATCCTCTGAATCTACCGACAGTCAGGATTACCACCCCAGCGCTCTTCCGAGTCTCCCTGGGGCTGGCCTGACTGGCCGACTGTGGCTGGCCAGCTGCCGTGATCTTGTAAGCCACTTTCTTCATATAGATCCCTTTATGTTAATACATAGCAATGAATTTTTTTTTTCTTGGGAAAAAGCTAATACAAATAGCAATGTTGGCTTGGGTAGAGAGTTTAATATTTTATCTAAATTTTTCAGAAATGTTTGCATTCCTTCTTTTGCTATTATGATTTTGCACTTTATATTATATATTTTTCAGGTAAAATGCAGTTCAACATAGCCTTATTAATTTTAAAGACAAGAGCTTTTGAATGCCTAACTGATTTTCTTTTTTTTTAATTTTAAATTTATTTAGTAGAAGGTCTACAGGGTCTCACTATACAGATCGGGTTCGTAGTGATCCTCCTGTTTTCAGCCTCCCAAGACTGAGATTACAGGCACGCACCACCACGCCCAGCCGAGTCTCAATTTCCATCTCAGTGCACCCCAGGGGCAGGGCGGAGCTGGCATGGCATGCCGCGGATCGGAGCACCATCTCTGAGTCTGCCTGAGCAGGTGCTTTAGTCTGCTGAGCTATCTAGCCAGCCTGCTAACTGAATTTCTATGTTGACACAGATATTAAATATTAACTTCACAGTTGAAATGCATGCTTTGGGGCTACAACTATCACAGTAGCTTTCCATGGGTCACCATTCACTTGTACCTATTATTTGTGACTTGGACAATTTTATTGCTTATCAATAGAGTAGGCATTAGAATTTCACTTAAAGAATCATTTGAAAATTGAGTGAGATGTGTATACTCATCTCAAACATTCTGGACAGTGTTGTTTTGTATCATATTTAATAAGTGAAATTAAAACTTCTTATTTAAAGTATAGTTGTTATTGTATGATATCCATAGATTTTACAAATACTTTTACTAAAAATTAAACTGATCAAACTCATTGTGTTAAGAATTTCTGCTGTTTTACAGATGAATTTTCAGTAAATGGGATTGAGAATTTTTAAAAAATAAAACCTAGCAGGACTTTTGCTAAATCCAATTATGTCATATTTGCTAAATGGGGAAGACATTGTCTAAGGTACTGTGGGTCAGGTGGATTGACTCACCGAGGATTGTGTTCCCGGTATGAATTCATGCTCCAAAATGGTAAAAAAATGACATTAGAGTTATAAAAACAAGTTTGACACTAACATTTAGAAAGCACTTGGAAAAGTTTTCATCTGTAACTTCCCCAAAAGACCACTTTGGAATATGATTGATTGGCATTATGCAGACATTTTTCATTGTGTCAAATTTTGTTATGGTCTTTTTAGCTTCAGTATTAGGGGAAGAATTCGAAGTATGCACTTGTGTACTATTCCCAAAGGTAATAACAAGGGGATTAAATACAATCAGTTTTCTAGAGTCAGTCACAGCCATAAATATGCTAGAGAGCACATGTTGGCACCACCTCTGAGGTTTCAGGGAATGAAGAATGACCTCAGACGTTTGTACTTGTTTTCACTCCAAAAGCTTTTTTTCTAGTCAAAACCAAAAAGCATTTGGAGGATGCCAAATATCGTAGACTGAGATTCAGTAGACACCAAGATCACAGAAATTTTGGCTGCTGAAATATCATTCAGAAATTGGTGTACACATGGAATAGTCATTTAAAAATCAGTTTCAAAAAACAGCAGCATGCTTTCAGTAGTTTGAACATTTCTGAAACATTATTTTATTCAAAAAATTTAATTCATAAGTAATAATCTAATTAATTATTAATAATCTGATTAATAATCTGATCACTAGTTTTCAATATATAATGTAACTCCTTCCAAATATTTGAATTCTAACAATTCTGGCTTTTTCTTATTAGAAAGATTGAAACTATCAGTAGCATTAGATATGTTTAATCTCTCTCTATCTTTAAAAATTTTATGTCCTGAACTCCGTATTTGATTGACTTTCTTTGTAGCTTAGTGTTCATTCTCGTTTGCGTAGGCTGGTTCCGCTTCTCACACCGGACCACTCACGCACAGCCCAGTCCCGGGGAATCAGATCCAGCCCCTCAGTGTGTGAGGCAAAGCAGGAGAAGCAGCCGGAGCTAGCAAGGCAGAGCGCGGCGTCGCAGGCAACCCACTAACAGGACCGCAGTCCTGAGAGGCAACAGCCAAGTGAATCCCCAAGATCTGGGTGTCTTCATGACTTTCCTAGTTGCTGAGACAAAATACGTGCCCCTCAAAGTGAAGGAAGGAAAGGCTTCTCTCGGCTCGCTGTTTGCAGACGTCTCCGTCTTAACCAGCTGGCTCCCAGGCAGGGTGGCGTGGCAGAAGGCACCGCAGAGGGGCAGCCATGCTTGGTGGGCAGACGGCAGCCAGGCTGGCAGGCCGCGAGTGGCCACCGCGGCGTCTTTCTGCCCAGTTTGTGCTCTATCTAGGCGGCCGGGTTTGGGGTGGCGCCAAACCAATCAGTGAACCGATTTTGTATTCACGCACCCCGAGTCCCAGTGTCACACTCTAGGTGCAGCCACCTCTGAAAAAGCTCCCACCTATGACAGCATGAGGCTTTGAAGGGGGGCATTTGGGCACACCATACGCTGGGTCAGAAGGAGGGGCATATATACTGGTTAGGGAAAAGGTGACTTTATTCAAGATAGGATGTACCTAACTTACTTCAAGCAAATATTAAAGAGCCGGGCATATTCCAGTTGTAAAACTGCAAATGCGATAAGTAGTATATTACTACTACTACTACTACTACTACTACTACTATTAATTATTATTATTATTATTTGAGACAGGTTCTTGCTGGGTAGCTCCAGTTGGCATTGATCCCACTACGTAGTCTGGGCTGGCCTTCAACTCATGGCGAATTTTCTGCCTCAGCCTCCTGAGTGCTGGGCGTGTACCACCATACCCAGCTCTCAGTGCCATGCTCATGGTTTTGTTTTACAGAGCTGACTTGGGAATTTTGCAAGAAAGACTGACCAGAGTTGTTCTTGGCCCATCACTCTGGCTAAGCCCCAAGGCCTGCAGGCTTGCAAGAGGATTGCAGACTGACCCACCAACAATGGCACACGCCCAAAGCTTAGATTCGGCTCTCATTTCATCTGCTTTTGTTCTTTTTAAGCTGCAGACCAGTAATAATCTGAACCAGTCTTATAATATTAAATTCAAATTGGGAGTTAATAATGGTACTCCCCAACTAAAGGATATCATATATGATTACTACTTCAACATTTCCATTTGACTGCAGAATGCCATACCGTGTGTTTCAAACTGTCCCTTCATTTTCTAATGTCTCATGGAAATCTGCCATACTGCCTTTCTAGTTGTTTAGGCTGAGAGTCTTGGAACAATTGCTATTTCCTATTACAGTTTAGAGCTGGCGTGTCCCGTGAAAGCCTTGCATGGTTGGACGGTGACTGCACCACAGGGCTCTCTAGACTTGCTCTTAGGAGCTGGGCCCTGGCTGGCGAGAGTCCACTGGGAGTTTGACCTGAAAGGATATGTGCCTCCCTTGCAGGGCTCCTCGCTTCCTTGTGCCTCCTGACCACTGGGCTGGGAGCAGCGTTTTGCCTGTCATGTCCCTGTGCCATGCTCTTTCTACCTTGGAAGAAGCTGATTGTGGACCGAGACCTGTCACTCTGCCAGCCGAAAGAAATCTCTCCTCATTTAAGTACTGGGTGTCAAATACTTTGTCCCAGATGCAAGCAAGTAAGCTGCCCACTTTCTTCACTGCACATTCAGAGTCTTCATTTCCATATCAAATGACAGTGTCTTCATCTCTAAAATGTATCCTTCTCTGTCAGCTCCTTACCCAAAGTGCCATCTTCTCCTGTCTGGACACTGACTTACACTTTGAAAGTTAGATTAGATTGAATCTTCATTTCACTCAGATTAGAAATCCAGCCCCCAAAGGGGGCAGCACGGCCTTTCATGCTCTGCTCCCTTCCTTTGACTATTACACATGTGTGGTGTGAGCACACAGGACATTTTTCTGTTTTAATTTTTTTTCTCTGTGTTTTCTCCTTTCGGATGGTCCAGGGCTGGTCCTCTTCCTTGTCTAGTTTCACCATCTTGCGATGCTTACCCTCATCACCGTAGCCCTGCTGGATGCTGCCCAATGCTCTTTACTCTGCCCTCACCTACCACCTTCTCTACCGTCTTCCCCCCAAGCCAGGCCCTCCCACATATTTTTCCATAACGGATTATTCTCTCTTTGTCTCCACAGAACTACACACATTTATTACTTTCTCCAACCAAGTGCAAACCCCTCAGAAACCCATGGATGGATCACTGATATATTTAAGTACCTAGAACTGCACTTGGAGCTCAGTAGAATCTGAGCTAATTTTTGGATAAAAGAAACTGGGCCTTCATGAGGGTACTTGAAAGGCTATTCATTCAGATCAAAATCTCACCTTCAGTAAGAAAAAAACCCAAACCAACCAATCAACTGATCAATCAACCATAAAGCACCGCAGTAGAGTGTAGGTTTGAAAGGGACAGTAGTTTGAATTTTTATTTTGCAATCCATATCTACCAGGTCCAGTTTGTTATCTTTAAAAATTTCAAAACTTTTAGGTACAAATATTTGAAACTTCAGGGTATTTACCAAAGAACAAAATGATAGATTTTTGAAAGAGAAGACACAATGGCTGACACAGAGGAAATGCAGGGCGGCAAAGACTGGGTGAGCCGATGGCTGCGACCTGAGGAGTGACCGGCACTGCTGTGCCAGGAGGACTTCAAAGACAAGGACTTCAGAGGACCCGAGACGCAGAGCTGGGCGTAACGTCTGCATGATCTGGAAGATTTTAAAAGGATAACATTCTGTCTGAGTTATGATAAGACTTTCTAAAGATTTATGTGTTTCTTGAAGTTTCTGATTTGTATGTTTCCTTCATCTTTCCCTTCATTTGTTGTTATAAATCCCAGCTGTTATTATATACATTTTGAAAGGATGGTACCCATATATTTTCCTGTTAGAGACTGTTTGGGTAATGTCAATCCATAAAATGTGTGCAGATCTTCCAAACTTCGTCATAGTAAGGGCTTCTCTAGAAAACAGAAATCAAGTCATAGAGGCTATTGTGAGTGTCAAGTGTTAAGGTACATAGGTAAATGTTAAAAATTGCTATGCGACAGTTGTTCTTAGTAAAATATGTTTATCTGACTAAAATGGAATGGAGAATTAAAAACAAATGAAAGAACCAAGCAGACAGCCAGCAGTAAATCTCTTGAGACCAGACAGGGGAAAAATTCAAACAGGTGAACACCGGCATGCAGAAAAAGTTACTGTCCAAATTGCACTATTTCTTTGAAAATTGGATGTTATATGTCATGAGTCAAGTTTGCAAAGATGCCTTTGTGTTAACTTAAGCCAAATTGCATAATTAATGATTAACTATTCAAGTATTTTTTGGCTCATACTAAATTTTCTACTTTTGATGGAAAGGAATGGGTTTAACTTATTCTTGTTATTTATGCTGAACACTGATAGAAGCTGATGTTAGCCGTTCTGTGTAGATATTTGGCATGAATCCTGGGCTGTGGAACATTGCATTTGGATTGAGAACACCAGTGTAAGGAGTGGAGGAAGGAATCTGTGTTCTGTGTAACGTTTTCCTGACCTGAGACGTTTCATACGCACAGTGTCACTATGAGATGCTTGGGGAAATAAAGCTACACAGTTGCTTCCATCAAAAGAATTAAGATCTTTGGGAAAGAAAGCTATTGTAAATACTAAATTCCTGTATGAACTTGTCCTTCTCTATTTGAAAAACGTTATTAACATGACAACATTTGCTTTAACTGGTTTCAGTTTCTTTGAATTTCTATTACTCTTCAGTTAAATCTATAAATGTGAATTCCTTTGAATTCCGCTTGAAACAATTATTCAAAAATATCTTGCCTTTGATAAAGTAAGTATGCTGAAGTGGAAAATATTTTAGTTGCTCTATATAAATGATATGGAATTATAATGTATTGAGCATATAGGAAACACTACGGAACTTGTCTCTGTGTGTGGAAAGTTAAATTTTTATTTTATTATGAAGCTATGTGTTATTTTTGTTTACCTAGTATATGATACTATTGCAGCTACAGAATATTTCCAGTATAAAAGGAAGAAGGCCATAGTGTGCTGTCTAAAGTGATTTATGATCTTCCAATACTTACAGTAATGTCAAGTTTCAGTTTTGGATCACACTATTATATAATGTGTCAAACAATTTAAAAAATGTTCTAACAGTTGACTACACCTGTTTCCACTTTGCAAATCTTTTTAAGTTCCTGGCACTTTGATCGAAAGGGAAATATTTAACTTGTGTCTTTTTTTTTAATCTAAAAATTGAAAACTGTATCTTAGTGTAGTTTTCGGTATGATATATTAACATTAATAGAGTCATAAATTGTTAAAATTGGCAATTTTCTTTTATTTGATCATATGTAAAGAGATTTGTTTCAAAGTTCTATTTGGATTATTTCCAAGGAAGCAAGTAGGCCAAAATGTGATAATATTCTACTAAATTATATTATCCTATCTCAATGAATCAAATCTTTTAACACTTAATTAAATATTGTGGGCATATATCTTTAAATTTGATATATATGTATCTGTAAGTGCATGCTGAATTTAAATGTCTGGCACATCTTATGGTTAGGCTGAGAGTATAAATTCATCTTGTGGTTATGCTTTAACTATAATGACTTACTCTTTTTAAAATTTAAAAATAAATACATAAAAATAACAAGTCTCAAAACAAGTTAATAGGAGAGTTCCAATTAACACATTGTGTGTTGTGGTCTTTATAGTAGTTATTTAGAGTGCAAGATACAGGCGTGATATCTTATCTAAACAGCATTAGCACACATCTTTCTTTTTTAATAAACTAAGAAAAACTAGCTGCATAACTATCTTAACTATCTTGAGTATAAATACGTTTTTTCTTTTTCCCTTCCTTCTTTTCCCCTTTCCCCATCACAGTTTGTGTATACTTTTTCTATCGTTTTCTTCCCCATTCACAGTATCTAGCGTACATTTTGGACCTTTTCACTTGTTCAGTTTCTCACCCTGAGACACTATGATACTTGCCACTCCTGTCATCCTGAGATTTTCATGTGGCAGTTCTCATCAGAGGCTACCAGTTCCCTCAGTTACCTCTAATGAAGTCAAATTGGGAAGATAAACTAAATCCACCTTACTATTATTACGATCACTCTTTGTACATGTATTTGTGGAATTCTGTCTTATGTAAATAAGGATTCAGGGAAATATTTAAACCATGAAAATAATAATGCCAGGATCAAGTTTCCTAAGAAGAGACTAGAAGCTTTTCACACATAAAGTTTTCATAAGTACAACAGGCAAATTTAAATATATACTTAGTAGAATATGTTGTGTTCTCACCCATCAGGTTTTATGGATCTTGTCTTTATCTGCATCTAGACACCCTATTTTTTTTAGTAATTTAGAAATGATCTTTCACAATTCATCATAAAACTACAATAAAGGATTGAGCAGTATTTAAATTCAAACAAGTTATAAAATAAATATGAAAGAATTATGTTTTGCAGTTAGGAAATCGTCTTTGACAGAGAAAAATAAAGGTAAAACTTGAATGAGCAATTTCAAAATGTATTATTAAAATGACCAAGAAGGATTTCTAATGATTCAACCTAATGTTATTTAGTTGAATTCTTAGAAATGCGAAATGCTTTTATAAAAAGACCCTTGACAGATGAAGCCATGAGAAACATGCTGGAGAACAGACGTCACTGCGATTCCTGGGAAGGGTGTCCTTCAGGGGAAGTGCGAATGTCTCCGGGGCGGTCACTCACACGCTCACAGGCCGGGCTCTGGTGCTGGTCCTTGCCCCGCTGTGTGTATTGTTCCTGAGCAGTTCAGCCCTGAGTGAGATCTGCACACACCAGCTCTAGTTTCTTATGCTTTATGGAGACACCCATGAACAAATTAGTGGACTGCAACACTCACTTGTATTATTGGTCCAAAATGAGACAAACTTTAACACTCTGAAGTATTTTATTTTCCTTCTTCTTCTTCTTCTTCTTCTTCTTCTTCTTCTTCTTCTTCTTCTTCTTCTTCTTCTTCTTCTTCTTCTTCTTCTTCTTCTTCTCCTTCTCCTT
>NW_004524642.1:1399513-1417930 GCF_000260255.1 Octodon degus
TTTTTTTTTTTTTGGTGGAACCGGGGATTGAACTCAGGCCCTTGAGCTTCCCAGGCAAGTGCTTATTCTACTGAGCTAGCTATCTCTCTGGCCCTTACTATAAAGTACTTTCCAAGGAGAATTGAACCTACAACTCTGTAAGGTGGGCCTGGTGAGAAAGCAACAATGGTTTCTTGGAAGAATAAACAACTTTAAATATTCCTAAAATAATGATCTTTCTCTATTTATTAGTTAGTACAAAAGAAAATCGTGCTATGTATATCATGATGTTTTGTGGATAGAAGGTCATCTTTCAGAGACATCTAATGTCCTTTCAGGTACATAATAAACTTTTGAATAATGATACCCTAGAAAGAGCAAGAGCGCGTCTTAGACATTGTAAGATGTTCAGTAAAATTTATTGTTAGACCTACATATGTTGCTGCTTCATCCTAATTTTTCTGGGCAGCATCAGAATCATACTTAATAACCATTTTGTTTAAGTTTTTGGCCTTGTACTGTAATTTCATAAAAAATATAGATAATCAATAATGTTTATTTAAAACACTCAGCATTTGCTCTACCTTTTTGCTTTTCTTCAAATTCTCTTGATTTGGAATGCCTTCTTACATTTCTAAGTGACCTTTTCCATAAAGCAGAGCATCCTCCTCAACTGCTTAGTGATGTGGAAAATATCCAGATACATTCTTATGTATTACTGTATTCAGCAAGGGAATATATTGAAGATGAAATGTTCAAAATGAAAAAAAAAATCCTCAGTATTAAATCATAGACAAAGTAAGAACGTTAAACACCAAGGTCCCTACTAGAGCCTTGATGGGCTCAAGGCCTGAGACTGCATTTTGTTCCTTCTCTTTTTCATTTTCTACAGCACTATCTTTTGACCACTGGTGTAGAGCTTAGACAGAGTTATTACCTTAGTACCAGGTCGAGATCTACCAAGTTCAAATTCGTCAAAGTGGGTGTGGCTTGGGACTGAAGCTGAGTCTCTGCGCTTGCCTAAGCAGGCACTTAGTCTGCTGAACCATCTCAATGGCCCTGAGGCTAACATTTTGAGCTCTATATGTTCTAGTTATTAGTCCTATCTTTGACAAGTAACTGACATTTTTTTTTTTCATTCTGTGGCTTGTCTTTTCACAGTGTTGTGTTCTTTGTTACAACATAGATTTTTAATTTGATGTAGTCTCATTTGTTAAGTCTTGATGTTATTTCTTCAATTAATGTGCTACCAGAGTTCTATCAGAAAGCCCTTCACTATGCCTATGTCCTTAAGAGTTTCACCTATTTTACCTTCCCGCAAATTGTTTCTGTTTCTTAGGCCTTTGATCAACTTTGATTTTTATTTTAGTACATGATGTGATGTAAGGTAATAGATCCAATCCTCTGCATATTTCCCTGCACTGTTTGCTAAATAGCCTGTTTTTCCTCTGGTTTATGTTTTGGGGCCTTTTGTCAAAGGCCGGGTGACCGCATGTGGTAGGGTTGGCCTCGCTTTACGTATTCCACAGATCCAGGTGTCTGCTTCTCGCTCAGTGCCATGCTGTTGTATCGCTGTAGCTTTATAACATAACATGCAATATGAGGTTGCGCTGCCTGCTGGGTTGGCCTTGGTCCCCAGCATTGCTTTGCATCATCTGGATCGCTTCGGCTCAATAAAATTTCAAGGCCTTTTTCCTAGCTTTGTGAGCAATTCTGTTGTATTTTGATTGGGTTTGCATAAAAGCTATAAACCAGTTTTTGTTGTATGGGCACTTAAAAAATACTGGTTCTGCCTCTGTAGAGCTAGGGCGTGCTTTCTCATTTTGAATATAATGTTTAGATCTTGTTGTACTGCATTAAATTATGCTTGAAGTCATACATTTTATAATATGTCAGTGGGCCTTCAGAGTGGCTTTCTATTGTCCCTAACACCTTGAGATGACATGGGTATATTACTTTGCTAGAGGTGTTGTAACAAAAAATGGGTGACCGAAAAACAGATAACATGTTTGTAACAACTCTGAAGCTAGAATGTGAGCTTGAAGGGTCAAAAGTCAGTTTTATTGTAGCCTCTCTGTGATTTGTAGGTAGATGGCTGTTTTCTGGTATCTTTATGTGGTCTTCTTTCTGTGTGTTTGTGCCCTAATCTTTTCTTTTTATAACACACCAGTTATGTGGTATGTCCCCCCGCATGATCTCTTTGTATCTTAATTACATCTTTTTTAAAAAAAAATTATTTAGTACAAGGTCTACAGGGCCTCACTACACAGATGGGACTCGTAGTGATCCTCCTGTTTTCAGCCTTCCAAGTGCTGGGATTACAGGCACGTGCTATCAATCCCAGTCTCAATCTCAATCTCAGCATGCTCCAGGGGTGGGGAAAGCACAGCAGGCTGAGGATCAAACCCTGGCCGCTGCGCTCTGCCTAGGCAGGTGCTTCAGTCCGCTGAACTGTCTGAGCAGCCCCTTAATTACATCCCTTAAAGGTCCTGTTTTCATATCGATTCACATTCGGAGGTACTGAGGGTTAGGGTGGCAGCACAATATTATCAGACACACACTTCTGCTCTTAATAGTTGCATGGAAACAAGTACTTTCGGCACATGCTCCTTGTTCAGAATAACTTCGAGAAGTAACTCAGTGTGCTTGTGAGTCTGCTCTTCCAGATACCTGGGAGAACTTCCTCTAGTACTTCAGTTATAGGCGCGATTTCTGAATATATAATGCTTTTACATCCATACGAAAGCATCATAGTATATCTTCAAAACTACTCATTCTGCAGTATGTTTAAATATTCTTAACCTATGGTAGAAAGCTAAAAAATATCTAATTTTACCAAATGAAATAAGGAAGATTAAGATGATAAGTGCTACACATTGTATATAATATTTCAGTTTATCTAACAAGCCTGAAAATGTAAGCTATTTAATAATAGAAATGAGCATAATGCGGCAAATATTTCTGGTTTTGGTTAAAGCCTGAAATAGTCCTTGGAATTTCATAAGTTCTGAGTACTTTAAAGTTGTGCCTCATGGGTGGTTTATTTGAGTTTCTGTGTCATTGTATGCAGGATTATTATTTAAAATAAATCTACTGCTTGTTTTACAATTGTACTGCTTCTTTTACAATTTTCCCTTGTAAGGAACTTGGACCTTTCACTTAAAGTTCTGCGATTCTATACTTTTCAGGATGGTAGAATGGTATTAACTATATGACATTTAATAAAATCAGCACCGGCTGTGCTCTTTCTGTATGTGGATAATGTGTTTGTGCCTTATCAATCTAGAATATTGTGCCGATTTGTAAGAAAGGACGTTTCACAATGTGCTCCACTACCAGAGGTTTTCTACTCAACCGCTTTGGAGAATATTTTCTGAACTAATAAACACAGGGAATGGAAAACATATGGCTTTCAAGGTATAAGAGTCAATATGTAATAGGCATTTTTGAGGCCAAAATGTTGAAATTTTTGAAATATTTTAAAGCTTGATGAAAATTACTTGAAACCTAGTACATATGGTAAGCATCATGCCTACCCAATATTTTTTCCATTCTGCCCCTTGCCCTTTGTAATTTTCGAAATGTGTGAGGTTATGGTGAGAATTACATCAGCATCTGGACACTGCTGTCTCCCGAGATGGAACAAAAGGTGTGAAATGGGGACCCCTTCTGTACACTGGGGCGTTTATAAATCACTGCAGGCTTTCTCCGCGACTCAGCCACAGAGCGACTGAAGGGTGATGATATTAACAAATTAGCATTTCCTTTTCTGTGATGTTTCAAGCTTAAGGCTTAAGCATCTTCGGGAAGACAGACCAACAGCTGTTGCGCGCTGATGAGGCATGGGAACGAGAGACCGCGGACAGAACAGAAGGAAAGACAAAGGCAGCTGGCCGGAGGAGGTGGACGGCCGCGGGGCACCCTTCACTGCACAGCTTCCTGAATTCAGCCTGTGACGAGCTCTTCCAGTGTGTCATTTACACCAAAGATCTCACAGGATTGTTTTTTCATGAGACGTGCCCTATACGTGGTGCTCCAACTTTAGCCAAAAGATCAGTGTTGTCTTGGAACTGAAGCAGCACCTGCCTGCTAGAAGTGCACTTGCTGCCTCAACGTTAGAAACTAGCATTTGTGTTAAGCACCTTCCTTGATTTTCTTCACAATGAGATGCATACCATTTTGTTTAGATAAATCGTTTACTTTCTATTTGGACAAATGAGCTGGAACAAAACAAAACAAAGCAAAATAAAGAATAAGTAAGAAATCCTTCTCTTTCTATCACATACATTCCCAATTCTATCAGTGCTTAAATTAAAAAAAAATTCTTAACATTTACTTTTCCTAATGTAGAAAAAATTAGCAAGGGCTACATTACACTTTTTTTATTGCTTACAATCCTCACTAAATCATCACTGTATTTCAAGTAGTTGTGGACTATTATATTGATCTTCTGTTTTCTATTGAATATTTAATGTCACAACTTCAATAATTTAATAAAACAATGATTACTTAAAATAAAATGAAACTCTTACTTTTATATTGTGGGAATACTTAAAGGAAAACAGGTGTGAAATATGCATATATTAATGTCTATACTGTGTAAAATATTGTGATAATTGACTCCACTAATCCAGATATTTTGTTCCTAAAGTTGTTATTTGCATATCACAGTGACAGTTCGCACGTTACGTATTCAGGTTTATATAATTCCATTAAAATAGGCACACTGATTACAAACCCAGTCTCCCAACCCTTCAATATGCCCTGGGTGCAAAAATGTTATTATATTATTTGTAAAACATCACCATAATGATTTTGCTGAGAAACATTGCACTACCTAGTCTCAAGAAAGTAGAGAGGAACCTAGCTGTCCTTTTTTTTTTTGTTTTTTTGTTTTTTTGTTTTCAGAATCCCTTTCCCTTTGGGAGTTTGAGTTTATTACGGGTTGTCTCAGCTGCTTCTTGGCAGTCAAGCCCGACCCCGAGCTGCCACACAGCTCTCGCTTTTCTCGGCACCCAGAGCCCTGCGCCTCGAGGGAGCCCTCAGGAGAGTCCAGCTGACAGCGGCCGCCGCGCACTCCGCTCTTGGCTTGGCTCAGGCCTGTCTGAAAATTGTGGCACGCAAGTCCACCGGCAGCCAGCCTCTGAGCCAGCAGGCTTCTTGGAGACCATCTTATTTCACACATTTGCTCCCCGCAGGCATTTGTTTAGGGCTGAAAGCATCCAAAAGTAGCAACCCAGAAAACGGAAAGCCTCCAAGTTGGTAGCGATCCTTATGCAATCTATAAATGATGAAATGTCCATTTCAACTCTTTAAATGTGAAATTTTCAAACTGCCAGGGTTAGCGCTATGTTGAAGTGGCTTCCATGTATATTAAAATAGTGACACTATGTCTATTTTTTCACTTAACCAAGTGTGCCTGTGTGTGTGTGTGTGTGTGTGTGTGTGTGTGTGTGCGCACACATGACTGTGCCATCAGTAGGTACAAATATGTAAAGCAGTAAAACAAATTTCAGAAGTAGGTATATGGTACTGAATGATGAAATGGCCAGCAGCTTGTCTTTGAGATCTATATTAGCAGTCGTTTGTAAAAAGGCGAAGTTAATGCGCCCCTGGAGCTACTATTTAAATGGCTTGAGCTTTATGGTCTTTTAATGTGGGACCCTTCAGTCTGGAAATGAGGTGGATTTTCCACATCTGACTCAAAGCTGCTCAGCAGGGCAGCTTTCCCCTGCTCTCCTCGGAACAGCTGTTCAGAGCAGGAGAAACAGCATACTGCAGTAAAACTGATTGCTTCGCCCTCCAGAACTCTACAGCCCTCCAACAGCTCTCTACTGGTTGGCCCTCTTAACACTCGCTCCCCAAAGCACAAGATCTTATCTCCAATTGGTCTAATTGCAAATTCCAAATAGAGAATGGCTGACCAGGAAAACCATAAGCTGCTTCTATGTGAATAGTGAAGAATTGCGTGTCTGTTATTGCTGAAGCTGCTGTGAGGATAACAGGAAAGATCTGGGAAGGCAAGGGTTTTATTGTGATTAAGATCTTAGTTCTAAATCAAGACATGCAGCTTGGATCCCTAAATCATTCCTGGGTCGACGCTGGGGAGAAGGACAGAGTCCATTAAGTGAATTTCCAGCAATATGGAGCCTTAAATCTTTTCCTGGAAACCTCACATGTGGATATGTAACACCTACTTGATATTTCCTTTTGGATTCCTGAGGATCAGTTGTCAGCGCTTTGAAATGTCCAAGCTCAGGGTGAGACAGGAGCTGGTATTGTCATAACTGGCTGACACAGCAAAGCAGTCCAACCCTAGGTGTCAGAGGTGATTGAAGTGATGGCAAAATTGTTAATCTTAATTTTAAAATGCCACAATGCTTCTTTTTAGCAATTAATACTTGTCACTGTATCTTTACACTTAGGATTCTTGTTGCATTTTATTCTAACTTAATACGGAAATAGTATTCAAGTAATCTTTTTAGAACTTTTCCCAAAGTGCAATGAATTATTAATTTTGTCATGGTATGTGTTCGCTGTTTCATGCCTGAAGACACACATGATTGTGACGGGGGAAATACATAATCCCAATCTGCTAGATCTCAGCTATACAGAACTTGTGTCTCCAGGATACTGAAAAATGAATTGTGAAGACAAAGGAAGTTAAGCGTAGGAAAGGCTTATGGAGAGAGAGCTCCTGAGAGACAGGAGGGTCCCCATAGAGGTCGCCATAGAGGCTACTTCTCTAAGAATTTTTATGGATCAAATTACAACAGGCTTCAAAGTACAATGAATCAATAGGATTCCAATAGAGCCACCTAGTTAATATTGAGCCAACAGGGAGGTGAGGCATACAGCAACGATATGGTGAACAGCATTTCCTTTATTTTATCTATGACTTTTTTTTTAAAAAATGTATTTGGTACAGGGTCTCACCACACAGCTCAGACTCATAGTGACCTCCTGTCTTCAGCCTCTCCAGCACTGGGATTACAGTCATGCAGCACAATGCCGGGTCACATTGGCTGGCTCAGTGTGTCTGGGGCCAGGGCTGGTGCAGCATGTGGTGCCGGGAATCAAACCCAGATCCCTGTGCTTGCCTAAGCAGGTGTTCAGTCCACTGAGCCATCTCGCCAGCCCTAATCTATGACTTCTAACAGAAAAAGTAAGGGAATTATTTTCCCCCTTTGGAAAGGGACAGAAAGCGATAGGATGATGGCTCAGAATGCTGTGGCCACACATCCAAGTGTCTGATTCCTTTCTGAACTCACTGGATTAAGTATTACTGGTTACCACATATTCTCAAGTTGCTGTTTATCTCTTAGGCAGGCAAACAGGCTGGCACATCCTGGGTCCCAGAGTGCACATCCTGCGGGCAGCCTCCTCAGATGCCGCCATCTGCAGAACTCTCTTCTCTGCGCTCCCTCCTGTGTCCTACAGTAGCTGTCTGTAATATGGTGATTTTCATATTTATTTTTAAAATTAGGATTACAATTTTTAATTTATTTCATTTTTACTCATTTTAATGAGAAAAAAGATAAAATGGCAATGAAATAGTTTCAAAACAGATTAGTAGGACAGTTACAATAATTAATACATTGCGTATTGTTGTCTTCACAGTAGTTATTCAGAAGACAAGTTGCAGACATGATATCATTGTCTAAACAATATTAGTACAAATGTTTCTTCTCAATGAACTAAGAGAAAGTAGCTATATGCCTAACCTGTCATGTGTATATGTGTATACATATACATATAGACACACATATATATGCATATATATATATGTATTACAACAAATTGGTCCTTTATTTATACTTTCGCAAAGTTAGTAACACATGACACTAGGTTGCCTAGTGACTAATAGCTGAATTTAACCAGACAGGTTGTTCATTTCAGGAGTGAGGTAGCTTGTTGGCTTTAGACACTGGGCCAAGTCCCACCTACACCCATTTGATTGATTTTCTAGCTTCGTGGCTCCCAATATATTCCCCTTCTTTGTTTTGTCTTGTCAGAGATGGGTGTTCCATTGCAGTTAGAGAAGCTGTATTTGGAGAAGTCTTTAAAGGACCTTTTCATACTTGAAGCCAGTCTAATCACTGTAGGTACTTGAATTCAGCAAAACAACCCAATATAGTCCAATACTCCATAAAATTAAGAGAGTTATCAGCAGAACTGGCAATTGTCAGAAGTTGTTGACTTGAGCTTTTTATATATAGCTCAGCATATTAAATATGACATTACTTTTTATACCTCATGATTACACTTTTCTGCTGGATGGCTAAGACCAAGTTAAAGCAACACCTGTGTAACTAAAAATGTAACTTTTGCTATCTGGTAAGGTCAGTCAAATCCCCTCAGGATTTACCCTGGAGCCATGTAAAACACCTTGTAGATCTTTTGTCAGTGTCAGCCATCTGGATGAGTCACAGCCATTGCCTGACCAATTTGTTTTCTGTGAAAGCCTGAGAGAATCTTTTCTTTCCATGTGACTTTCCTTAGGTATACTGTACATTGTTGATCACTTTCCTCTGTGGGGCCATAATCTCCTTGATCAGAAAATCTGGGGCATCACTGAGTTACAAGATGTCACAGCAGGGGCTCTCTTAGGTCCTGAGTCCTCAATGACCTTGAGGGGTTAGGGTGAAAATATTAACTATCTTTTTAGCCCATTTGTCTCTCTAATTTTTGGTCTGCAAACTAGTTTTTAAACATCCAGAAGAGAAGCTTAATGATCTTATTACTCTGTAGCAGAGGCGGTTAAGCTCAATATCATTGTCTGTCTGAATATCAAGCATCTTAGATATGAAAGGAACTGCTATTTTCCTTTCACCTGCGCTTGCCAGGTGAGCGCTTATTCTACTGAGCTATCTCTGCAGCCCAGAACTGCTGTTTTCCAATAACCAAGGATATTCTAAAATTTAAATACTTATAGAATGTGAAAAAACAATTATACAATTAACAATTATACAAATTTTTACACAGAAATTTAGAAATCAGTCCATATACAATATTGTAGCAGGACAATTCTATGACATGTTTTTTCTTGTCTGTCATTTTCTTTTACTACCTTTTTAAAAAAAACAAACATTTACTTTAAACAGAGTATAGCAATCGTTGATAGGTCATTAGAAGCAGTACGCATTTAGAAGACCAAAATGCCAGGTATTTCAAGCATGGTTTCAGTATTACACGTTGCTCTCCTCATTGTAGTTGCTTAGTTCACACATATCAGCACCTACAGTTAGTCAAGGTGAGAATTCTACCCATTAACAAAAGCCTGATGGAGAGTCTTAGGACCATTGCCTTAACCATCTTGTTTGTATAAATGTATCGTTTTGCCCCTGCCATATTTCCTAACTTTTCTCCTTTCTCTCTCTTCATTTAATCCTTATGTTCTCTCTTTCCATTTAACTGTGTTGTACCTTTCAATTTGTATTTCTTTTTTTGAGTTCTCACATTAGGGAAACAATACGATATTTACACATAGGATTACAATTAAAGTACCAAAACATTTGGACAGTTAATTAAATATTATTGTCCGGTATAACTTTTTGTGGTACTGTAACTCTAGCTTGGATATTTAGAGGAGTTTTTCCTTTTCCATGCACCTTTACTGGAATACAGTATTTAGACTGTCTTACAAACGAATATATCCCCAAAGGTTGGTGTTCCAGCAATTTACCTTTGGCCATATCTGCGTGAAATAATAGTAGGCTAAGCCAAATAACAGAAGCAAAGCAATCAGTGTACACTTCAGAACAGAAACATGAATTTTAGTTTTCCACTAAGAATTATTTATCTTCCCAACATATTACAACACATTTGCCACTCTGGAAAATGAAAAAAGCAACACAAGACATATGTGGCTTTAGAGAAAAATATATAGAGAAACCAGATTTGACCACTGCTGCTAGTATCACTCTTAGGATATGCTATTTGGGAGTTCTAGGCACATAACAGTGGGATTTCTGGGGGTTCAGCGCGACCCTTGACAGAATTATAGCACCCCGAGGTGGTTCACCTTCGCACGCCGTTGCTCGCCACAGAGCTCTGGCTGAGCAGGAGCTCAGCAGCTTGCTTGGTGCAGATCATCTTTCCATCGACATTGATTGAAATATCTGCATCAAAAGTAAATATGATTATATGATCAAACATAGGCTGTTAAAATGCCATTCTCGGTGCTTGCCTAACATTGGTTTATGCAAGTACAACTGGTTTATGTAGGTTCAAAAACTGCCTGATAAAGTCAGAACAAAAATATTTACAGATATGCACATAAAATACTTTATTTTCAAATAGATTAATTGTGCGATTCACAGTGGCCTCACTGAAAACCCATAAGATGGAATGCAAATCTTGGCCGATTTAGGTCTACTCACACAAAAGCGTATTAGCTCTGTTACTCAGAAATTTCAATTTCATTAAGAAACCAAAGCGTAGAGTACATCAGTACCGTTCTATCGGTAACCTGATACAGGCAAGGGAAACAGGGTTAGGAGAAAGGAAGTAGGAGTTTCTCAAAATGTCAAAATTTATCACATGCTAGGCCGTGTTCCCTGTGAATGCCACAGGGTGTTCTCTCTCTGTCAAGGGAAACTAATTCTATATACTGTCTATAGTTATCTGTTTCTGGATAACAGATTATACCAAAACTCAGAGGTCTAAAAATAGGTATTTACTATTTGACAGTTTCTATGGATCAAGAATTAAAGGGCAGTTTAGCCGCATACTGCTGTCCTGGAATCAAGTCGCGTTGTTGCCTGGGCTACCACCACCTGGAAATCTGACTGGGGCTGTCAGACCCGCTCCTGAAGTGGCTCCCTTTCGTGTGCGCTGGTGGAAAGCCTCAGTATCCCAGTGGATTTGACAAGACCTTGCTATTTCCAGCCTCAGGTACCTCTGCGCAGAGCCACTTCACAGTCCAAACAAATTCTGAAAGGTTGTGTGTTTTATTTAATTCCACTTATGCAACATTTTTGAAAGGGGCAAATTAGAAGTGGAGGCACCAGCAGCAGTTGCAGCACACGAGGGACAGTGGCGCTCGCATCGCGGCGATTCGATCGCGCGGCAGGACGCGGGGAGCTGAGGGCGCCCCGAGCTGCCTGGAGATGGCGGTGGACGCCTGGGTCCTCACACGTGACCAAAAGTGCTGCCCGAGAGGGTCAAAGTCACACTGGAATGTGTGAGTGATACGGGTGGATTATATTAATTCCAATAACGTGGTAATGATATTATACCATAATTTCAAAATTTTGCCGTTAGGAGAGACAGGGTACACTGTGCAAAGGATTTCTGATACTTTGTTTTAGTTTTGAATAGAATATTAATTTGCTATTTTCCAAAATTTCAATTAAGATATGCATATGTGCTTTTGCTGAGATATATTGATACCTGTTATGTTCAGGTACCATTTTACCTTTTGTTCATTGGGCTGTAAATCACTTGGGACGTTGCCTGACAATGTTTTCAGGCCTGTATCTGAGTTATCTACAACTTCTTAGTAAAATATTCAACATATCCTTTTTATTATTCATTTCTGTCTTACAGCACACAGCATATCCTGCAAAATTATTCTTATATCATTAAAGTATCATTAAAGTATCCACGCGTAGATTTGCACAGATTTAGGAAAACATATCAAAGTATCAGTCACACTTAATGTGATTTGTTTTAACTCTGACAGTCTTTTTCCACTAGGAAAATATAAAGCATTGTAAAGCTGGTTCACAAAGGTGGCAGTTCAGCCTGGGCACAAACAACTTCCGCAGGTGATGGTGGAGCTGACAGACAAGCAAACGTGGATTTGTATCCCCATTGTAAATTTAAAATTCAGCTCCCAGTGGTCTCTTCACTCTCTCTTTTCCAATTCCCCAGAATTTGTACTCGGGAGCCCATCTGGGAAGGCGCAGGAAGCAGATGGCCACTGTGGACTGCCGGGGAGCCTGGGGCACTGAGAGTTGGCCCAGGAAAGAAATCTCTTTGGGATCCAATGAATAGAGACTTAATTTATATTTTAGGCTATTGAAGGAGATTAAGACCAACAGTGGCATGATTTTATACTGCATTTGAGAGAGCTTTTTTAGTTTTTATGGCTTTAAAGCTGAATTATAAGTTTGAGAAGCTCCAGGAAGTGTGAAAAGATGTCATGAAAGAGAGGAAGTCTAAATAATTGTATGCTTGTGCAGATTACAAATAGTATGTAAAAGGACTGTGGTTAAAGAGATTTATCAAGGCAATGTCCAATGCAATAGGTTATTGTCATAGGGATTATGACTTGAGGGGTACAACCAGCAGGAGATTAAGGAATGGCACCCCAGCCTTTTTCATGCTAAAGCATTTGAACAATTGATTACAAGGAATTATAAGCAAAAAATATATTGTGGCTTTGTTCTATTCAGAATTCATGTGTCAAAGTTGGAGGGCCATGGTTCATGAACTTGGGAAGCTCTCGTCACGGGACAACTGGAGACCATGTGTGTCTACAGCCCTGGGTAATACTGTGGTGATCAAAATTAGTTCTAGTCTAAGATCATCAGTTAATCAGACAAAGACACTCATCTGGTGTTTCAGATTTGGATCTTAATCCCCCTTTATCTTTTCATTATTAGATGGAATATATTAGATTTACTCATTTCTCTGAAGATTGTTTTCCTCATAGGACATGTCTCATAAACATTGATGAAGGATTCTGTAATAATAAACTGAAGCTCAATCAATACCATTCTAAATGAAAAATGCAATTAATATTTATGATAGTTTTCCATGCTTGGTAACTCTAGTCATCATTAAATTATACTTTGCTCTTCATGGTTGCCTCACGTAGCCAGTTTATGACTAATAACGAATTAATTATTCTTTTTTGAGACAGAGTCTCACTATATAGTGTAGGCTGGCCTTAAATTTGCTTATGTAGCCCAGGCTGGCCTTGAAATCACTGCAATCCTCCTGCTTCAGCCTCCCAAGTACTGAGATTACAAGTGTATGCAACCAGGCCTGGATCTTTTAAAGTTTAATATTTTGTGACACTGTGAATCCAACCTAGGGCTTTTAAAGGCAAATCCTCTCCCACTGAGCTACATCAGCCCATGTTCATTAATTCAACAACAGTGTTTTGTGGACCTATATGGAGAGGCACAGAAGAATGCAAAGACATGGGAGTCCTTTCAGACATGTCAGTAATAAGTTGGAGAGAAAAGTTTATCATGCTAACTGCAATGATGGAGTTTGAATAGCTATTAAGATACCAAGAATGAAAATGATCAAAGCCCGTTGGTGGGCTTTGGGAGCCATGCTCGTTTCCTGTTGCCTTTGCTGAATCATACAATTAAGTAACAAAGGTGGTGGGAAAGCTGATAAAGTGAAGGCAAAGATGTACAGCACAGTGAATGCAGGAAATGGAAGGGTTTTTGGGTATGGTTAGTAAGGTCTAAATAAAGAGAGACGAGGCTTGAGAGAAGGTAGGGTGGAGATCAGGTATGGTGAATCTTCTAGACCCTTCAAGGATGTGACAGCCCATGCAAGCATGACTGCCTCAGGTTCACTGATCTACGTTATGGAAGACCTGGTTTATTGAAGAGGTTGGAGCTTAACAAATAGAAAAGAATTCATTAAGATATTTTGTAATTGTTAGCTGCATAGGTAGATTCCAGGCAGGTCAGACCTGTCTGACAGGTTGTAGTCAAGGTGTTCAAAATAATGCTGCAGGGTGGACAACCAGTTATAAATTTGTTTCAGTTTTTGGGTTGAAAGGGGATACTACTTAAAGCAGGGAATTAGTGGTCACTGTGGCAGGCACACCATTGGGGAACCCTTAGTGGGTCATATCCTTGTATCCGTCTCTCTCTTTGACTGTGGACAGAAACTACAAACAGAACAAACAAGTAGAACATGGCAAAGATGATGAGCTGTCACTTTGATGATGAGACTACCTTTATAGATGGTTCATGTCAGCAGAGTCCAGGCAGAGCCTCCTGCTTGTTGGTTTTGAACTAATAATCTGCTGTGCTGCACAAAGCTGGGGAGAAGGCTGGTTGGCAAGGAACAGAAAACTCCTCCAGGAGATGTGAGGGCCCCTCTGGCTGATGGCCAATGAGAAAGGAGGAACCTCAGACACAAAACCACAAGGAACTGAATTGTGCCAGCATCCACATTAGCTTGTAAGGGGACCTCAGTGTCCAGAAAGGAATGCAGCAGGGCTAGCCCCATGATGGCAGCCTGCTATGACCCTGAGCAGAGGAAGCGGATAAGCCTGACCCACTGGAATTGTAAGATAATAAGTGTGTGTGTGTGTGTGTGTGTTTTAAATGTTACTAAATGCATGTTAATTTGTTATGCAGCAATAGAAAGCTAAGAGAACAAGATAAGAAGGAAGGAATCCAGGAAAGCTTTTGGAAGTCAAACTTTCCAGATTGTGGTGGATATTTAGATATGGACAGTGAGTGAGAAGGAAGGGAGGTGGCAGTACAGGAGCTTGTGCCTATTGCTTTTGCTGTCACATACTGAAGGATGAAGTCTGCTTGTTGAAATCCTTGGGGTGGACCCTGGGCCTTTTTTCCCTGGGGGACCACACTTCGAGGTTCATAGGAGAATGTGGCATTCCAGAGATAATGTGCATAGAAGCTGGCCTCAAAACGATGCATAAAGATCAGATGGATCCATTTCCTTGCGCCTTGTTAGGATAACTCTGAGTCATGTCCAGCGCTGTCTGTCCAACTTCCTTACTGAGGAACTAGTAAGATAAAGCTCTCATTGGTCATGCGAGCTCTAACTCTCTCCCCGAATGACTCGCGCGTTACTAGCTGCCTTTCTTACTTGAAGCACTCTATCCGTATTCATGGAATCACCGCCCTCCCAAACAAGACATTTTTTCCAAGATCTGCTTTTGGAACAACTCGATTAAAGACAAGTAAATTCCAGGTTTTAAATTTGAACATGTACCTTTTCATGCTTTCTGATAAGATAAAGACTCCATAGTGGCAGTTCAACAAGGTTGTAGCAGGAAGGGTAGTTGATTCAAGTAATCATGACGTAAGTAGTAGAAATAGAGAGAAGACATACATAGAACAAATATGGAGCTCAGTTTTAAATAAGTTGACCTTTTTGATGACTTTAGGGTTGAGAGGTGAAAAATTCTAAAGAACTCTACTTATCAGGGCAGAACTGGAAAGAACACACTGAAGGGTTTAGTTGAAAAATGACTTAAGTCATTCTCAGAGTTATTGACAGGATGCAGTTAAACAGCACCCTAGGCTGAAGTTGTCAGGGACTAGAACTAGCAGGAAGTTGTTCCCATCTTTGTGCCTCAATGGGTAATGGAAGGAACAACATTTCCAGGCCTGGGTGAATGCTAACATCATACATGTGAGCAGATTTGAAAGAAAACATGACACAAAGAAATGCAGTCGTTCTGGTAAGTCTCTGCTAGACCCCAGGAATAAAAGATAAATGCTCTGATCTCATTCCTCTTTGACCTCTGAAATTCTGCGGCTGTCTTTCATTGACTGAGCCCAGTCAAGTGGCAAGGAGATCCAGGTAGTGGAATGCATACAAGGGAGGTGCGGCATTCCCACCCTAAATGCAAACAGGGTTATATTATACAGAGACAGAAATGCTAGCCAGGAGTGGGGAAAACAGAATCAGTTCAGTTTGTGGAAAGTTATCTGAGACTTATTACCTAGTGAAATGAATTTGGGGACCATTCAAGTGCATGGGTGAAATTCCTTTAGAAATAACTTCTATTAGCCAGACATGGTGGCACCTTCCCGTTGTCCCAGCAGGCTGAAGCAGGAGAATTGCTGCAAGTTTGAGGCCAGCTTGGGCTGTTTAGTGAGTTCAAGCTCAGCCTGAAACAGACAGGGAGACCCTGTCTCAAGAAAAGAAAGAAAGAAAGAACTAGTAATAGAAGAAAAAGATATAGCTACTGTTTAGAAAATAGAAAGCCTTGAAAGATCTTCAGTCCTATTATAATAGCCATCTCTTTCTGTACACTAAAATACGTCCAATTTTAGTAAACACTCATTATTGCACATATAGTGCCTTAGGAGGGTTGGAAATCCAGAGTGGTTCTTCTCTGTGTTTCTGACTGAAGAGGTTTCCAGAGGTTGGAGGAGTAGCCACCTAGGGCTGCAGTCACTTTGGATTCCACTAGTAGACTTCGCTTTCAAGAAAGCTTAATTCCAAGGATGGGTGTTTGTCTGTGTCCTCACCATGTGAGTCTGTCCACAACTTCTTGAGTGATCTTACATCTGAAAGATGGCACTTAAAAGCAAATGTCTGAGCAGAAACAGAGATACAGAGAATATATACTCCTGCCTCCAACAGGCAGCCAACAGCCTCTGTGGAGCCTAATCAGTGAGAATTATGACTGCATGTCTGCCATACCGTAATCACCAGAGGTAGGGCCTTAGGTCCAACTCTCTGTCTTGAAGTAAATGTTCAAAGATTTGTTAACAAATTCAGTAGCATAGCAGGATAAAAAGTCAGCACCTCAAAATCAATAGCAGTGATTTACACAAACAGCAAACTCCCCAAGAGATAAATTAGAGAAAAACATCTGTTACAATAGCATCCAAAAAACTGAAATACTTGGGAATTCATCTAACAAAGGATGTAAACAATCTTTGCAGTGAAAATTACAATACTCTGGGAAAACAGAACAAACAAGATTTCAGAAAATGGAAAGCTATTCCTTGCTCCTGGATGGAAGAACCAGCACTGTGAAAATGGCTATACCCTTAAACTGCTGTACATACTTAATGCAATCTGATCAAAATGCCATTAGCATGCCTCACAGATGTACAGATAATATTTCTAAAGTTCATTTGGAACCGAATGGAAAAGGAAATACTGGCCAACAAAGGCATTAGGCACCACAATCCCTGACTTGAAATCATACTACAAAGCTACCGTGATAAAATCAGCATAGTAATGGCAAAAAACCAACCACCCAACTAAACAAACAAAAAACAAAATAAAAAAACCCCAGACCTGTAGATCAATTGGAAATGATTAGAAGATACAGATTCAACTATAAATGTACTCAGCCACCTTATCCTTGACAAAGGAGCAAAAAATGCTCACCAGAAGATATATCTATATCTATCTATTGAGAATATAGTATAGTATACACTACATACTATATCTTAGTAAGAAAAACCGTCATTTTACAGTAAGATTGTCCACTTATAAAGCTTAAACAATATCTAATATACACTTATTGTTAACACAAAATTGCAGCAAGGATAGTCCATTTCCAACATACATATATGTCAAATTTTGCTCAGTTTCTGATGAAATTAATTAAAAATACAACTAAAAATAAGAAACTGATAAGAATGACAGCACAGGCTAAGCCACAGCTTTCAACTTCAGCCCCACTGAAATGCTGTGAACACAGGGCCAGAGTGTTCTGATCACTGTAACACATTCGGTCTTCTACCCAGCAGATTCTATGGCCTCTCCTTGCTCTTTCAATCCCCCAATTTAAGAAGCAAAGCATTCTCTAAGTATTTTGAAATGTCTTCTGAGACAAATGTCTTTTGTCTTCTGGAGGCAAAATTACCCATGTTGAAGCTCCATGATATGATGCAACCAATTTTGATGGAATTTGTGCTGTAAACCAATGTGGAAGAGACCTATCAATGATGTTAAGAAAATTGGGTCACAGAGAGAAAAATAACAACAGATACAGTTGTCTGGAATGGTGGCCCAAGCTTATTTTCTTGGCACTCAGAAGGCTGAGGTGGGAAGATCACCTTAAAGGCTAGCTTGGTTTCTGGGGTGACTTCAAGGACTGCCTTAACTATCTAGTGAGACTCTTGTCTTAAAAGGAAGAAAAAGACCAGACACCTCCGTCATAATCCTCACTGCCTATGAATGCTGTCTTATGTAGCTGCGGTGGCCTGGACATAGCTTATCCCCACCAGAACTCATGTTGAAATTTGGTGGCCATCATGGTGTTAAGAACATGGTACCTTATAAGAAGTGATTAGGTTGTTTGGAGGGAGCACTGCCTTTCTCAAAGAAGTGAGTTCTTGCTTTCATAGGGCTGGATTAAATACAACACAATCGGCTTCTTAGAACTCGAGGGTGAGGCTTGTATTTTATATCTTCTACTCCTTCTGTTATAGAAACAATATGGATGAGACAATGGCAAGGAAGGATTTTGCGTATGACTGAGAATGATTCTGAAATGAAAAGATGATGACGTGTTATGTGAACGTCTCCAGTGTGATCACAAAGTCTTTATAAGAGAAAAAGTGATGAGAAAATGGAAGCAAAGGAAGAAAATGCTGTGCTTTGGTTTTGAATATGAATGAAGGAGCCAGGAAATATGGAACGTAACAAGTTTAAAAAGGCAACCAACGGCTCTGCACTACTAATTCCAGAAAGAGGGTTGCTCTGCTAATGCTTTGGTTTTGGCCCATGGAACTTCTT
>NW_004524642.1:1418575-1428339 GCF_000260255.1 Octodon degus
ATGGAAACTAAATAACACCCTCTTGAACAATCAATGGGTCACAGATGAAATTAAAGAAGAAATTAAACAATATTTACAGTCTAATGAAAATGCAGATACAACTTACCAGAACCTGTGGGATGCAATGAAAGCTGTCTTAAGAGGGAAATTTATAATAATAAATTCTCATATCAGGAAAACAGAACAAGCCCAAATAAATAATCTTATGCTGCACCTCAGACGCCTAGAAAAAGAAAAGCAAATCAAGGCAAAAGCCCAAAGAAGGCAGGAAATTATAAAGATCAGAGCAAAAATAAATGCAATGGAGATGAAGAAAACAATACAAAGAATTAATGAGTCAAAAAATTGGTTTTTTGAAATAATACACAAAATTGATAAACCCCTAGTCAATCTCATTTAAGAAAAGGAAAGAAAAAGTCTAATTCATGCAATGAAGAATAAAAAGGGTGAAATCACTACAGACCCTATAGAAATTCAGAAGATTATCAATACCTATTTCCAAAATCTCACAGAATGGAAAATAGAGAAGAAATGGATAGATTCCTAGATAGATATGAACTACCAAAGTTAAATAAATAATATATAAAATTTCTGAATAACCTAATATGAGCCAATGAAATTGAAAATGTAATAAAAAACCTACTAACAGAGAAAAGCCCAGGTCCTGATGGATTCACAGCTGAATTCTACAAGAAATTTAGGGAAGGCCTAATGCCAACTCTTCTCAAATTCCTCAATGAAATTGAAAGGGAAGAAATTCTCCCAAACTGATTTAGGGAGGCAAGCATTATCCTGATACCAAAACCAGAGAAGGACACAATCAAAGCAGAGAACTACATGCCAATCTTTCTAATGAATATAGGTGCAGAAATCCTCAATAAAATACTAGCAAATAGAATGCAGCAAATCATCAAGAGCATTACACATCATGACCAAATGGGATTCATGCCAGGAATACAAGGATGGATTAATATATGCAAAATCATAAATGTAACATACCACATCAACAGAGCCAAAGACAAAAATCACACGTTCATCCCAGTAGACGCAGAAAAAGCTTTTGACAAAGTAAAACATTCATTAATGATAAAAAACACTATAGCAAATCGGAATAGATGATCTTGATCTCAATCTTATTAAAGCCATCTATGACAAACCAATAGCCAACATTATATTTAATGGATAAAAATTGAAAGTCTTCACTTTCAGATCAAGAATATGACAAGAATGCCCACTGTCACCACTCCTGTTCAATATAGTTCTGGAAACATGGGAAATTAGACAAGAGACAGAAAAGGAATAGTGATTGGATAAGAAGTGAAATTATCATTATTTGCAGATGACATGATACTGTATGTAGAAGACCCAAAAACTCCACAAAGAAACTTGCAGATTTAATAACTAAATTCAGTGCCATAGCAAGATACAATATTGACACTCAAAAATCAATAGTATTTCTATACATTAACAATGAATATACTGAGATATAAATTATGGAAACCAGGCCTTTCAAAATAACACCCCTCAAAATGAAATCTTTAGGAATCAATCTCACAAAGGAAGTAAAAGATTTATACAATGAAAATTGTAGTACTCTGAAAAAGAGATCAAAGATTTCAGAAAATGGAGATATTCCTTGCAGGGAGATAGCTCAGTAGAATAAGCACTTGCCTGGCATGCTCAAGGTTCTGAGTTCAATCCCCAGTACTGTTAAAAAAAAAAAAAAAGAAGTCAACCAATAACAAATGTTGGAGAGGCTGTGGGGAAAAAGGAATCCTTCTCCACTGGTGTTAGGGTGCAGGCTGGTATAACCATTATGGAAATCAGTATGGAGATTCCCCTAAAAGCTAGTATTGAAGGTCCCATTCAATCCAGCTAGTCTCCTTCTAGGTATTTTTCTGAAAGAACTGAAATCATCATACCACAGCATCACATGTGCACCCATGTTTACAGCAGTGCGATTTCTCATAGCAAAACCTTGAAAACAATGCAAATGCTTATCAACTGAGGAATGGATAAAAGATATGATATTTTTTCACAGAGGAGTATTATTTAGGCATAAAAAAGTTAAATTTGAGGCTTTTGTATTAATTGGAGGCAGCTAAAGACTATATTGGTAAGTGAAATAAATCAGATCCAAATGTGCAAACATCCTATTATCTCACTAGTGTAAGAACCTGCCAGCAATGAAATTTAAAAGGTACAATAGATACTGTGAAAAGGAAAGAAGTTGTTCAATGTGAAGGAAAAACTGGGATGAGGGAGTGGACAAAAGAAAGAAGGTAAAATTATATTTAGGTACATATGCAGAATAATTTGGATAATGGTACTGTTGATTTCTGCTGGTCTTTGAAAGGAGCAGTTAATGCTTATAATTTTTTTTACTCTGACTTTTTTTCCTCTTTTGAATCTCTTTGTTATTGTTCTTGCTTTGTTTTTCTTTAAATGAATCTTACATATTTGTATCTGGTAATCTGAACAACTAATTTAAAGATAGCATCATGTAATACAGCAACCGTTGTTGAATTCCTATTACTTTGTTTAGTGAAATCTTGTATTGTTTCTAATACTGTTTTTCTAACACTATTTTGCATTCTTAAAAAAAAACCCAACAGGCTTAAAAAGGTCATTCTTAAAATGGATGAGGAGGGGCTGGGGAGATGGCTTAGTAGAATAAGCACTTCTCTGGCAAGTTCAAGGGCCTGAGTTCAATCACCAGTTCTGGAAAAAAAAAAAATTGGAAGAGGAAATTCCCACACTCAAGGCTCTATCCCTACACTGCAAAGAAGGAGAAATACAGACCAAGAAAGTACTACACAGATTTGTTAGAGTAACCCTTATCTTTTAAATTTCTCCACAAGGCTTAATCACAATTTCCTGTTTGTTCAACTCAGTGTGTAAGTAACTGATTGTGACTGTTTCTTTCAGTCTTTATTTCCTTATGAGAATTAGCAAGGCATCCAGTGTTACAAATGATGTAAAACTTGTCCTTTTCTTCTGTTAACCTGATCATGTAAATTTAACTGTCAAGACCAGTAGAGCCCTACCTACCTATGGGGATGGAAGAGGAGATGTTGAAGGTGTCTTCTCCATACAGAGTTAGGAAATAAAAGTTGATGAAGCATCTGTCTTGGAAATCTCATGATTGGTTTTTGGCACCAGAAGTCAAACTGAGGACCTTGTACTTCCCAGGCAGCACTGACGCCACTGAGCTTTATCTCCAGCCCTGGTGAGGCATCTGCAGATGGCAACAGTTAGTAACCTTCATCCTCCAGAGGCCCGAGTGGACCAGAAGATAGAAAGGCTGTGAGAAGGCATGCACAGTACAGATAACTGCATCACAGTCTGGAAAGGAGGGAGCTGCCAAGGACGTATTCTCTTCACTTGTCTCTCTTCTGGTCTTCTGGTCTCCAATTTTGGCATCAGCTGAGCTTCGCTGGAAGCCAGTGGGAAACTCTGGGGAGATTGCCCAGGGCAGTCCTTGAAGGCCAGCTTTCTGAGGGACAAAGCAGGTGCAGAAAATTAAAGTCAGTCCACACAGGCGTAAACAGAGCATTCAGCACAACCGTGATCCTCATTTCTATGCCAAAATATCTAAATTAGAGAATATCTATTGTAGATGGGTGGAAGATTTCTTTTAAATTTCAGAGTCAAAATTAGCAAATGATAACATCAGTAGGAATAGCAGAATAGGAACTCCAAAAGGCCTTTGATCCATATTTATTATTTAAAATAATTAAAATTATTTTGGCCAACCTTTTCAGAACTGTGAAAGTGAACCAATGGTTTGGTTCAGTCTGAGGCACACTTATTGAAGAATGATGAAACTGCAGAACACTGGATGAACTTGCCTGTAACTTGGTATATTTCATCTCCTTTAAGGTAGTGGCCCTAAAGTCCAGTGCCATCAAATGTTACTCATCAAGAAAACAAATTGCTAGGCAGCCACTGGACAGTTCAGAAGAAACGTGAAGCTTCCATCCCCAGAGAATTAGCACGATGGGGTCTGTCTGGCAGCTCCCAGGAAATTCTTATTGAAAGGCTTATCTTCCTTCTGCCAGGACAGAACTTTTAATCTGTGAGCAGCTTTTTCCATGAGGCACTTATGAAAACAATCAGAGGTAGTTTTTAACAAGGAATCCGCCTTGGGTAGTGCTAACCATCACACCAGCAAGAGGCTGGCCAAATATCATAGAAGGCAATACAGGATAATGAGATGGCTAGAGGATTATTTCAGAAAGATCTTGAAATCATCAACCTAGGAGTCTGCACACTTGTGCAGGGCTTTGCTTATGCCTAAGAATGACCCATAAAATCTCTGACTTCTTGTTTTTGACTGAACTTGTAGCTCTGTGACAGCAGAAATTGAAGCCTAGAGCAGAATTGTATCCACCAGGCAGATCACTACAGGTGTGCAAACACACAATATGACATAGCTCTTTGATGGAAGCTAGGAACTTTATTGCTCTGAGGAATTTCAGTGGTTACATATAACCAGACAATGCAGGATTTACAAAATTATTTCAATAAAGTCATTATCAGAAGATGGAAAAACAGCAGCAGAGACAACAGTCAACAATGACACTACCCTGGTGGGAGAGAACAGGATCTGATTTGCCATATTACATCTCTTAAGGTGGCTTCAGTAAAGCCCCAGAAGGACATGTAAGAAAAATAAATTATGGCCCACATATAAGGGAAAGGTATAGAAAATGGTAGACACTGTGTTTGAAGAGTTACAGAAATTATAGCAGTAATTTTAAATTTGCTTTCATAATTGGCTTATTTATTTGGTACAGGGTCTCACCGCACAGCTCATGATAATGATCCTGGCTCAGCCTTTCCAGCTCTGGGATTACAGGTATGCACCACCATGCCCAGTTCTGGTGGTGGGCATGGTGTGGCCAGGGCTCTGGGGCTGGCCGGGCATGTGGTACTGGGGATCAAGCCCAGGTTCTTGGGCTTGCTCGGCAGGTTCTTAGACTGTTGAGCTGTCTCCCCAGTACATATAGCAGCAATTTTAAATTTATTAAAAGAACTAAAGGGATGTTGAGAATGCTATCTCAATAGAGTATTAATACATGGGTAACAAATGCTAATGACAAGAAAATCAAATAGAAATTCTCAAGTTCAAATCTCAGGAGAAATGAAAACTACCCCAAAGGGCTTAATGGTAGATCTGAGTTATCAGAATAAAGGTGTCAGTGAACTTCAGGATAGGTCAGTTGAGATTGCTGGTCTGAAGAGTAGAAAGAAAAAAAAAATGAACACTGCCTCCCAGGCTTGCGGGACCAGTGTGAGCGGGGTGTGTTCCTCCAAGCAACCCACCGCCCTGGTAAACTCCTGCAGTTTGCTTCTCTAAGATTTTAGCAAGCACTCCTTGCACTTACTCTCTGGAACCTAAAGGTTGTAGGGTCTCCATTTATTCCAAGCTAGAGTTACTGAAGTAGCCTATTTTTTTCTTTCCCTAAATTTCACTCACATACTTAAAAAAATCAGTACATTTGTAAATAGTCTCCTTCAGATTGCCTTATTTGAGTAGCGATTATGCACGTTTAGGGTATATATGGTCATAGATGGAGAACACCTAGTTGGGCTTTTCTATTCCAAGAAAAATTGCTACAAATATCTTATTCACATTCCTAGGGGCATATGATAGAAATCCACAGAGCAGTGTGTGCACGAGGAGAGTGTAACTGTCTATGCTAACAATCTTTCATGGACAGGAGGTGACCCAGGGAAGTGAAATTTGAGTGAACTCAAGCCTGGATGTCCAGAAAAATCTGAACATATAAAAATAACATTAGTTCTTTGGGTCAAGTGCTGTCTCAAATCATTTTCTGTTTTGCTTTTATGTTCTTTCATACTATCAATACTGATTTATGATTTCTCAAGATGCACACGTTCAATACCAAAGTGGACAGTTCTGCTTAATGGACGTCTCTGTCCCGGTCGGTTAGGAGAAGGTGAGTGACACAGCCGCAGCGGAGCAAGGCTGCCTGTGAGCCTCCACTGGCGGGCTCCGGCTGGTGTTCGCGAAGAGCCCTGCTGGCGAGGCCTAAGGACTGCTGCGCCTGCGGATGAGGCCGGCTAGAGGGGAGGGGATGATGCACGTTTGCATGAGTTGGCCGTGTGGTTTAGAAAACTGGAACATCTTCTAATGTTACATGCTAACTGCTGTGAGGAGGCCACAACTGTTCCTATGTTAGGCTAATCACACTTAAATGTAAAAAGTTTTGTCTCTTAGTAGTTTACAGCAATGCAAATGAGGGAGGAAAGGCGCTGATTGATGGTTAGGGAAATGACGGAACAATAGGCGTGATTGTCTGGTGAAGAGAGGCTCCGTGCGGTGGTGAAGGAGGAAAGCTGCCAGGTGCTGTTGTGTTTAGAAAAGAGAAATGCATACTTATTTTCATTAAAAATTACATGCCTAGCAGGCAATCCCAAATAGTTCCGATGTGGGAGATCGTGGGCTGTGTATGATTTATTTGGTTTGCTAAGTGTGGGAACGGAATTTGGAAGGAATTTCCTAAAAATAGAAAATAAAGTTTAAAAGAAAACTGCTTTGCTTATGACATGGACTTAACTCATAAAAACAGACATTATTCGCTGCCAGCTGTATCTTTATTTGGGGCCACTAATGAAATTTTAGGTAACCAAAGATGCTTTAACTTGAATGATTTATTTGGTCACATCAGTAACTTAAAAGCAACTAGTGTGCTAATTGGTTTGGCGGGAGTTGGCAAATACCGCCCAAGCAGATGTCAGTCCACAAGCAGCATAAAAACTTTCTTCTCTATGGATGTCTTTCAAAAGGGAGTCTGTGAACACAGTTGCCTATGCCATCGAGTCTGAGCTTAGATGTGATATACTATGCTTACTCATAAAACCAAAGCACACCCTTGGAGGCCTGTGGTGCCGGATCCTAGCCCGTGAGCATCTGTCCTAGTGTCAGTGAAGCTCTCTCGGCATCGGTGAGAAGTAACTATGCAAGTTGTGAATTGCAATATTGAGAAGTTTTGTTCTGGAAAAGAGAAGTCTTCACTAACACAGAAAGGAAAGGGAAAAAGGAAATGTTTTCTTTCAAACTGAAAATTAAAAACAAAAACCCTTTAAAATCCAATCTTGCCAGACAGTTGTGTGTTTTACAATTGACAGTCCTCAAGCGCTGTAAAATGTCCAAGACCCTGGAAATCACGGTCTTTTGTACCAGCACATCTGTTTCACATGCGTGCGCCAGCCCCCAAATCATGCCAGTGAGGATTTCTGTTGTTTGGTTTTCCAGCCAGTTGTTAGGAAGCATGCCTCCTGACTGACTGAAACTTCTGGGTGAGAGAGAAGAGCAGGTGGGAGCAGGGCTGTGATTCTGTGAACTCTCAGAATCCTACAGCTTTCTCCCTTATCTCTGAGGAGGAAAACAGTTTCAGAAGTGAGCTGAACACTGCCCAGACCTCTGCGTTGCTTTGAAGTTCTTCCCTTTCCCAGCACTTCAGACTGGTCTTTCGGGGGAAGTGGAATTCTCTAATCCTGCTGTCTCATAGAGCTTGGAGGGTGGCTGGTGTACAGCTGTGTGGAAGAGGGCAGAATGGACCCTGAGCATTGAAATGCTCTACAGACTTGCAGTGCTCAACATTCAGTGGAGACTGCTGGCTGATTTACTCACTCTTTCTCTGACAGTTTAGTTCGTGTGAGAGACAGGAAGGACGCCGCCCTGCTGGGATGTGCTCTTCTGTCAGGACTGCCATGCTAGCTCATACCCTAACATTCTGAGTAGGTCCTACTTGGTGACTGGAAGAACAGTGACTCTCAGCTTAACTGTTGAGATTACCAACAGAGAAAACACAGAATGGCCAGTGTTTCCATAAGCCAAACGAATATTTTCTCTTAAGATTCTCCTCACTTTCAGACTTGCAAATGAAAGAAATTATTGTTTTGTGATCTAACACGTTATAAATTGTATGTGAAAATGGTTTTATATGTATGGCAAACCATTGCTGTATGTGAATGAGTGTGTATCACATGGAAGTATTTGTACTTAGCTTTGTAAATTTATTTAAAATCTGTAGGCTTAAGCAACTTCATTAGTATATATTTATGATACCTAAGGAGTGCACTCATGTTGGGGTACTGGTTCGTATATGTCCTAGTTACTTTTCTCTCACTGCTGGGACAAAACACCTGACACCCAAAGTCAAGGAAGGAAAGGTTTATTTAACTGGCACTTTGTGGAGGTTTTGGTCCATACTCTGCAGGCGCTAAGCAGGATGGCACATGGCAGTGGGCAGCAGTTCGTGATGGCAGAAAACAGCAAAGCAGCAAGAGCCAGAAGGCAGGAGAAGCACCTGCAGCAGCTAGCCAGCCCCCTGTCTCCCTGCTATCGCATTCAGGCGTCCTCTCCAGGGCGGGTGTAGCGCTGGCGCCCGTCATCCAACATTGCATCACGAGTTAGTCCCAGACTCTAGAAGACGCCCCATGACTGTGTGAGGCTTTGGGGGACAACTAGACACAAACCATAACAGCACATGCATTATACCTTGATCTTCTCTTACTTCTTCTTGCCTCTCTCTTCCTTCAGAGTTAGGAGAAACACTTCTCACACTGGTGTGACAGTGTCATGAGGTGTGATCCCTGCAGGACACTCTTTGGAACTCTTGGAAAACTGCGTGTCAGGTCATTGCTGCTCTGGCCCAACCCTTTCAACAGCTCTGCACACCACTGCAGGGGAGGCATGAAGCTGCCTTTGGCCTCCCTTGTGCACATGCTCCTTTCACTGTGCTCTCTCCAACCCCCCCAGCACTCCCGCAGCTTGTGTTACACACTGCTCCGCTCGCTCCAGCACACTCACCTCTGTGGTTCCTCTAACAGAGCAAACCCAGCTTTGCCACAGGACCGTTGCCTCTGTCGCTTACTCAGCCTGGAAAATTTTGCTCTTTCTGCAAAGACCATGTTTTTAGGTATTTTCTCACATACATGACCTTTATAGTAACACTCCTCAAGCCATCCTGCCTGAAGTTTCATTCCTGCCTGGAGAGCTGTTTTTCTTCCTTTTTAGTGTATTTTTTGATAACATCACATTCCTTTTTAAAATTTTTTTTAAAAAGTTACTTATTTGTTTACTTGGAACAGGATCTCACTACACAGCTCAGACTCAGTGATCTTCCTGTCTCAGCCTCCCAGCACTGGGATTACAGGGTGCACCACCATGCCCGGCCTTAGTGGTCGCATGGTGGCATGGCATATGGTACCAGGGATGGAACCTGGGTTCTTGTGCTTGCCAGGCAGGTGCTTAGACCTCTCAGCTATCTCCTCTACCCCTACCCTCATTTTCTGTGTTGTATTATTTGTCCCTCTGTTAGACTTCATCATTATGATGAAAGCTGCTTTAATCTTTCTTGCTTGCTACTGTTTTTCAAGCAACCAGAACAATTCCTAGTATGTAGTCATCACTCAGTAGGTATTTGATGAAAAGTAAATAGAGCTGACATTTGCTGCTTGCTTCTTCCGTTCCCTATACCCTTTCTGACTAATTTATGTGTCTGTCATTCACTTTTCTCAGCTGCTCTGCATCTTTTTATTTCACTGAAGGGAAAATGATGTTGAACTTGAACAACTTCAGGAGTATGACACCAGAAAGCAGTAAAACAGTGGATTTAAACCCTGATCACCTCACAATTTATAAAACTCTGAACAATTCAATTTTCTGAACAGATGTTTACTTATCTGGAACTCATATTTATTATAACTTTGGAGACGTGATTCAAAGG
>NW_004524642.1:1430200-1431109 GCF_000260255.1 Octodon degus
ACAAGATGCAGAAATGATATCGTGTCTAAACTACTCTTTGAATACATTAAAAGTATAAAAATTTCTGATTTGTCTTAACAAATATAAACTGAAAAAATTAAAAAAAAACCCTCTTCATCATTGATAACTTTTAGAAAACATACTATGACAGCATCAACTAATGGAATAAAGTTTTGTGCTCCAGATAGAAATGCCAAACTGGTTAAACTTTCCTCCCTACCTTGCTTGCAGTACCAAAAGATACGGGATGATGGACACTCGTCACCACCTTGCTTTGTAATGCTGAGAATTTATAAAGTGCAGAGGACCCAGACCATTTTCCAAATTTGTAGGATGGTTCTGTGTTGCATTTGCACCTGTGACAAAACTGGTGTCATCAATCAGGTCTACCTGTCTAGTGGAAACTAATCTCGGTTTTGGAAGAAGAGACAGAATTTAGGGGAAGATGAGGAGCACAAAGGAAGAACGGGAGGAGAAAAAACGATGAGAAAGTGGGTGTAGGGGATTTACCAAGGGAAGAGCTTACATTTTCTATCCTAGGCTGGACAGTCCCGTCTGTTGGCGCCCTGCAAGAAGCCACCGCCCACAGCGCAGCAGTTCCGTGCAGCAGAAAGAGTGTTTTGGGCTTGAATATTTCTTCTTTTTTTAATATATGTGGTACAGAGTTTCACTATGTGGCTTGGGCTCGTAGCAGTCCTCCTGTGTTCAGCCTCCCGAGGGCTGGGATCACAGGTGTGAGCCACCACATCCAGTCTCTGTGGCCAAGGGCGTGGCCTGCGCAGCCTGTGGTGCCGGGAATCGAATCCCGGTCCCTGCGCTTGCCTACGCAGGTGCTTAGTCCGCTGCACTGTCTCGCCAGTCCTGGATATGTGCTTTTCTAAAGATAACGTTTTTGTTATTTGATTAGAA